>NC_092416.1:162614131-162925931 GCF_040894005.1 Engystomops pustulosus | reverse complement strand
AATGTGTCTGAATAGCAGTGTTGTGCGAGTGTATAGGTGTGTGTGTGTGTGTGTGTGTGTGTGTGTGTGTGTGTGTGTGTGTGTGTGTGTGTGTGTGTGTGTGTGTGTGTGTGTGTGTAGCAGAGCGGTGTTTGAGTGTATGGATGTGAAGTGTGAATATGACAGATTTGGAAAGCTCTGTGCAGTGCTGCATAATCTGTGTGAGCTATATAAATAAAGGAATTATTATTATTAATAATACAGCAATGCAGCATTTATGCACAACCCTTTAAAAAAATGTCATTGGTGTCAAATATATATATATATATATATATATTTTTTTTTTTTTTTTTGGATGGCTAAATCTGGGGTTCATTTTAAAGTCCGAAAAAAATATGGTACTTCTGTTAGCAAATTATCATCTGAGCAGTAATCTTTGTCATCTATGTGTGATACGCATTGCATGGTAAAGGCGTGTACATAGCCTCCATAGACATTAACGCAGTAAACTTTAGCTGTGAACACTCTGTACAGTCTGGATTACGCTCTCATTTTCTGCTGCAGATTTTTTTTCTCAGAGAGGAATCTAGTGTGAGATTTCCAAATCCACGGCCTGTTTTCCTCTACAGATGTGGTCCAGATTTCCTCCAAAGTCAAATGAAGACTCAACCAACTTTTCCAAATTTGCAAGAAAATTCATGAGCAAACCAACATGTAATGTGCACAGATTTTATAGCAAGTCTTGACCACATTAACATTAGGGTGAATATGGACTGTTAGGAGTGTATGTCCACATGGTCTAAACACCCCGAAGTGTGAGGGGGTAGCCTTTGAGTGTGGACATACACTCCTAACAGTCCATATTCACCCTAATGTTAATGTGGTTGCTAATGTTGCTATAAAATCCAACATTGTGTAGCCCCTAACTACCCTAAAAGGGTGTAATTAGCACAGTGAACCTTTCAATACCCACCTGTGTGCAACACAGAGAACTCTCCAATACCTACCTGTGGGTTCACAACTCCCTAACTCATACACAAAAGGTAGCGCATCTCAACTCCTCACATTCCCCTCCTTGCTCAAAAGAAAAAATCAACATCTTCTCCCACCATTCCTATTTTTAATAAATTTTTTTGTTTGTCTCTACACACTGGGAAAATATTCCCCATGGTTTAAATGAACGATTAATAAAAGTTATATTTTAACAAAATCATTATCAATATTGGTCGAAGGACCTCCTTGTTTGCAGAAATGCAAAATTTGTAAAAAGATAGTAATACTATAGGTCCAGACCACACACGTGGCCCTAAGTATATCTAATCCATTTGTTTGTAATACACGGATTTTGAGGCAGATTTGGTTGTGGATCCCTATTATTGGTAGACAGTACAAGTGGGAGGTAATGGAAAAGGCAATAACCATTACCACACATCCTTACCTTCAATCTGGACGGACAGAATTCCCAAATCTCGCAGCTGCTGGTTGTTGCCCTGGGCCAGGAGGCGCAGGCGCTCTGCGGCTTCTCTGGGGATGTTGAATGTGACCCGGACGCTATTCCATGGCTCCACTTTTCTAAGTTTTAGATGGTTGGACTCTACAAAGTGAAATATAGTAAAACACCTTAATAGTACATCCATTAACTACCCATCAATAAAAGGGAACACGCCTTCCCTTCTTTGTATGCTACGGGAGCCATTAACTAGACCTGACACATCCACATGATTTTGCATATTTCATGTAACATGGAAGCTGACAGCAATTAGAGTCATACCTTAAAAGGAAATCTACCATCAAAATCCATCCTGATAAACCAGGGACAATTACTCCAGGTCTCGTGACTGTGGTATCTTCTTATAGTTCTTATTTAAAATCAACTTTTAAAACTATGCTAATGAGCCAAAAGGTGGGTGTTACTAGGCTATTACACCATCTCCTGATCCCTCAAGCACTTACCCCTCCCTCTGCTTGATCTACTCTCACAGTAGCAGAGGAAGCTTCAGCCCACAGGGGCATGGAACAGCCTGTGCAGCTCCATACAAAGGGGCCCTGGTAACATGTCCTCTGACTCATTAGCATACAAATTGATTATAGAAGGAACGTTAGTAGAAGATTCCTTATATCTATGAGTAAGTGTCCCTGGTTTGAAATGATGGATTTTAATGGTAGATTTCCTTTAATGTAACAACATACTTGTCAGATATTACCCCCCCAACTCTCCCATATGCAGGCACACTCAGTTGCAGTCAATGGCCAGAATGACGTACGCCACAGCTTACTCCCAAAAGGAATTAGTGAGGAAATAACTTTTACCTTATGTGTACTGGGGGTTTAAAAGAGGCAAAGTCCCCTCTATGTATACAACAGTCATGTCAAGATAATAACCAGGGGGCCATGTCGACACTTGGGCCGATTTGACACCTTACTATGTTTTTCTCCCGCATCTTTTGGGCTCTTTAGGTGTATTTTGCAGCAAGTTTTTGGAACTTCCCCACTGTGGGGCTAATAAAAGATTATTTTTGAAAAGTCGCACTTCTTAAATCTGTCTTCCGTGTACCGAGCCGCAAGATAAATCTGCAGTAAGTTTGAACTGAAAAGTGGATTGAATTGGCAAAAAGTCACAAAAGATGGAGCTCTGTGTCCTCCCTTGTTCCTCCCTCCCTCTCCTTCCTTTGGCTCCTCCACTTTACAATGGATACACTGCAGGACACAACTTGTTGCTCCCCTATGGTGGCACAAGGATTACTATGTGTACAAGTTTATAATACTACGGTCATTCCTGTAGCAGGAGCAGTGACCGCTTTCTGGCTCCTGTACTGAGTAACCATAGAGAAAGGCACATTGTAAAGCACAGGAGGGAGGACAACCAGCAGGATCAGTCACACCCCATATGCCTATTTTAGGGGATAAAATGTCCTTTCTAGAATTCTCCTTATTTTAGTATGGGCGAGATTTATCATTGCTTCTAAGTTTTCTGGCACAAAAGCAGTGGATTAATCGCAAATATGCCCCCGCCACGCCAACGTGCCCGTCTTCTTTTGCAAACCAAGCTAATTTTCGCTTGCTTTATTTTTCCATTTTTCACTCCCCACGTTCAAAAATCTATAACTTTATTTTTACCCGTAAAGTGCCATTTTCCGTTAAGGAGGTTAAATGCAGTGAAAAAAAAAACAAAAAACAATTTTGATAGATCGGGCATTTTCGGACGTGGCAATACCGAATGCGTTTATGATTTTTACAGTTTATTACAGGCAGTCCCCGGGTTACATACAAGATAGGGTCTGTAGGTTTGTTCTTAAGTTGAATTTGTATGTAAGTCGGAACTGTATACTTTATAATTGGAAACCCAGCCAAAATTTTTTGGGTGTCTGTCACAATTGTATTTTAAAAATGTTGTGTTGTGATAACAACCAGGAGTAATAATAAAGCTTCATTACAGACACCTGTGATAACTGTTACAGCTGATCATTGTAGCCTAGGGCTAAAGTACAGCAAATTACCAACATCCAGAGGTCCGTTTGTAACTAGGGGTCGTCTGTAAGTTGGGTGTTCTTAAGTAGGGGACCGCCTGTATATCAGTTGTAGGGAAAGGGGGTGATTTGAATTGTTAGGTTTGTTTTATTACAGGCAGTCCCCTACACAAGAAAACCTGACTCACAGACTACCCCTAGTTACAGATGGATCTCTCTGCCCACTGTTACCGTTCGAGAAGCTCTATGAATGTTACATTAGTCCCAGGCTGCATTGATCAGCTGTAATTGAAGCTTTATTAATAATACTTGGTCCAATTACAGCAAAAAAATCATCACTTGGGCAAAAAGAATTTTTGTCTGGATCTACAATTACAATAAAATATACAGTTTCTACTTACATACAAATTCAACTTAAGAACAAACCTATGGAACCTATCTTGTATGTAACCCGGGGACTGCCTGTATAATATTTTTTTTCAACTTTTTTTTTTTTTTTACTATTTTTCAGACCTCCCTCTATACAAAGGAGACAGATGTCTTCTCTGAGGATTCATCTGAGACAGATACTAGGAGTCTGTACAATAGCACAAGTCATTCAGTACCAAAAATGAAAGAAACCCGGTATTAAACTGTTGTGAGCATGGAACAAGTATCGAGGCTTTGATACATCGTGTAGCACTAATCTGAATTATCCTACCTAATAGTTCAGCAGTGTAAAAGCTGCTGACAGGTTCCCATGAATCATTAGAAGTAGTGTGTGAATACATAAGATTTAGATGCTCACAATACTCCTGTGACAACATCAGAGCTGTAATCCTACAAGTAGTAACTTATCCTTGGTGTGGTACTTGTTATATAGATATCCGAGGGAATCTTCTTACCCATGCTGATAAGACCAGGCACTCCTCGCAATATGTTATCTAGTTTTCTCTGGAGGTCTCTGTCTCCAATGTCCCCTTTGAATGATACAAAAATGGTGGAATCGCAGTCGTCTTCTTTTAATTCATCTTCAATGCCGGAGTCGTTGTCCCTTGGGTGTTCACCTTCAGCAGGAGAGAGAGATCTTTCTGCTGTGTCTCCTGGGTCAGGACATTTTGAGTCCATAGCTGTGTTCCTGATCCTCTCTCTCTCTGACTCTCTATTTGTAAGACAGACAGGAATAATAAGAAGGGATAGACCCGCTGTACAGGTGTATCTACATCAGATATTCATCTCCATTACCGGGACACAGCTCCGCCACTTGTGTCCTGCCTACGTTTCTACACAGCGCCCTCTCTTCAGGAAGGAGGCAGCAGAAGACATCTTCAGTCCGACTTACGAGATGGAGCGCCCCGATTCTGTCCTGGACACCAATACAAAGAGCAAGAGAGTGTTATTAAGATTGATTGTGCTTATACCATAAAATGCAGTAGACGTCTAATAACTATAAAGCTACTTAGACGGTCACCAGGTATTACTCTACTAAACTACCAGCTCCTCACACGTCATTTCTAGAATTCCCTCTTTTAGGTGAAATCTCACCCGTTTACCAATTAAATATCTACCCCAATGTCAGGCAAATATGAAATTTTCACATGAGACGAGTCAAGTTTGGTGGTTGCAGGGGCAGTGTTACCTCAGCAGCCCCTATCTTCTGTTCTATAGCTCCTAGATACATGCTAATGGCATCACCATAAAGATACAGATCTAGTCTTTCAGGTCACATCTTGTGCTTCTGTGAGCTACAGAACCGGAGATACAAGCAACTCAAGACATAGCTGGAGATGCAAACAACTGACAAAGATCCACTTCCCGACTATTTTTTTTAACCACCTGAGTGTCAAGTTCCATAGATCACAAAACCATAAGCCTGGTTTGATCTGAAAGATGAGATCCTTATCTTAAATATGCACTAACATGTTTCTAGGTGCTATAAAACCAAAGAAAGGGGCTTCTAAAATGACACTACCCTGCAACCACTAAATTTGACTCATCTCATTTGAAAATGGGTTGAGAAGAGTCATGAGTATGAGCTAATGCGCATAGAAGCCGGCAGCACGTCTGTTGCGAGCATGAAGAGGAGCGCGCAAGGAAGCGACTCGGCAAAGGCTACTATGGCGTTCAGTCTGGCTCTTACATGACCTGGTAGCCTGTGCAGGTAATTTACATATTACTTAGATAAAGTTTTTAATAATTAGATTAGATTCAAGGAAAAGTAGATTACAGATTAAGGCTTAGGTTGACAGAGGGAATCTACAATCACATGGTAGATCTCTTTTAAAGGGGTGGTCTATTGACCATAGTTGGATAAGGGTTAACTTGCTGATCGGTGGGGGTCTCAGTGATGGGACCTCCACAGATCACAAAAACAGGTGGCCGTACCCCGGATGAATAGAGCAGCCAGTCACATGTGTGTCCTGCTGCTCTACTCATCTATATGGTGCCAATGGAGATAGCCAAGCATTGTGCTCAGCTCCACAGAAAGTATGGGGTGAAACGGACCCTGTTCTTTTGATCTGTGGGGGGGCCCCATTACAGAGACCCCAACTGATCAGCAAGGTAGCCACTACCCAACTTAGTGTCACTGGACAACCCCTTAAAGAAAAATAGATTCAGATGAATTGGCCTGTGAATCGCAGACCACGCAGTGCCCTGTTTCACGGACGGACGACAGAGCAGAGGACAGGACTCCGTGCGTTATAGTTATATAAGGACTTTTCTTTCCCACTGAATAGCAGCAACATCCGTGGCGCTGCGGTCAGTCCGTGAAACAGTACACTGCCCGGTCCATGGCGCACACACCAACCAAAGGTCTATGCATAATATTCGCAATGTTGGTCACAACATATAAGGAACTGTGCAGTGACCTGTTTGGAGCAATTTTTAATCCTGGTCCCAAATTTGTAATCATTAAAAGAAAATATATTTAACCAAGTCACAAAAAATGGATTTTGTCTTGCTCCACATACGTGGCCGTCCTGAATTCTAGTATTATAGGACTCCCCCCACCTCTTGTGTGTATATGGGGGGTTATCCATCCGTCCCTGGACAGCAGGGGAAATAAGGATAAGGCATGTTAGATTTCACCACACATAATCCTTTCTTGGCCTGATAAGCTGCTGCCAAAATCATCTGGCACCGGCCTTCCTCTCCTCAATCCAGTTTGTTAAAATGCAGACATAAAATAAAAAGAGTAAGATACTACAGAAGGCCAAATACAACAAAATCTCTGATCTTAAAGGGGTTGTCCGGTAAAATAAAAACATGGCTGCTTTCTTCTAAAAACAGTGACAGGGTTTTGGCTGGTGTTATAGCTCAGCTGTATAGAGATGAATGGAGCTTAGTTGCAATACCACACACTACTCATGGTCAGGAGAGGCGCTGTTTTGTGGGTTTTTTTTTTGGACGGGGGTTTAACCACAGGACAACCACTTTACGGGCGATGCCACACTGCACGTTTTTAAACGGACCGAAAACGCATGTTTTAAAAAACAGTCCAAAAACACAACATGTGGCATCACCCTAAGGCTGGTGCCACACGTAGCGCTTTGTCTGCGCTTGCAAACGCAGACAAAGTCGCGCCCACCGGGGCGGGCCTCGGCCCGATCGCATCAGCATTTCTATGGAAACGCCTGCGATTGGGAACGAGCCGCCGGTGTTTTGCGTTACATGTGGCACCAGCAAAGCGCTACGTGTGGCACCAGCCTAAGGACTAATTAAAGCTCTGCTGTGAACAATGGTGTAGCACAGTTCCTACACGTGTGTATGCAGTATATAAGACGTTACATGCCGTATTATGAAGCTTTTCTTCCCTACGTGACAAGTCATTAGGCTCTGCGCTGTGTACAAGGCCGCATGTTCTTCATTAGCTTTAATTGGATTATACGTTGCGTTACTGAGCGATGAACCTAGACTGAAAGGGCTACTCTTTCATTCCTGTCCATAATTGTGTCCCCTGCAGAACTCACTGCATTTTACAGTGGCTATACAACAAGTTAGGGTGATGCCACACATGGAGTTTTGAAACCGTTTTTGGTCCGTTTTTATGCAATCCGTTTAAAAACGCATGTGTTAAAAAACGCATCCGTTTTTGACAGGTTTTCCAAATTTGCGCAATTAAAAACTGACAAAAACGGATGCATTTTCAAAAAACGCATGGGATTTTTTTTAAAAAACTGATGCTTTTTTTAACGGACTGCTTAAAAACGGACCAAAAACGGTTTCAAAACGCCATGTGTGGCATCACCCTTAGGCCTTTCACACAGCAGCGAGGGTGATGGGTCCAACTCACCTGGGGTCGGACCACGCTTGCTCATGTGTGAGGGGCCTTATGTGCACAACGCGAAGATGAAAGTGGAATAGTAACAAGTGACACAAGTTATTGTTATTTCCCGTATGGCCATTATTCCTACGTGTCTCCTCATACACAGTAACATCCATTATAACGTCCCTGCGCACAACGCAGGGACATCCTCACATCCAGAAACCCACCAAAGATCGGAGAGCAGCTGCCGTCACTGCCGCTGGGCCTCTGCGGAGGTAATGTCAGTTCATTGTTTCTATTTTTATGCAAAAACAATCAAAGTTTTTGTCAAACCTGAGAAAGCTCAAAGAAGCCAAAACACCCGAAAATAGAAGTTTGAACAGCGAGGCCGCATTCACATTTTCCACTTGAACACGTTGCAATTTAAGGGCATAAGTGAGGAGTAACTTCCGAACGCAATTTTATTTATTTTTTTTTTAGACCCAAATACTTGCGATCGGAATGAGGACCAGGTAAACCATACAAAACACACTTTCCTTGTTCCCAGTCTAAACACATCTGCGTTTGGGAGTCCCTCCTGCCCCATTTGCTTGAATTGCGTTTCAAGAGCAAGAGAAAAATGAATCTACAAAATCCACATCCACTACAAGGACTTATTGGACCTTGTTCACATGGAGCCAAGTTGCTGCACCAATATCAGACCATTTCATTAATTATTGACATACGGTAAAATATTCAGGACATAAGTCTGGGCCAAAAAATGGGGGGGGGGGGCCTTGCACTGGTCCTTGAAGGCCCACCGAGCACTTGCTAGCTCGTTTGCATATTTAACCTCCATAAAAGAGAGACTCACAATAGGAGGGGGAAGCGTGTCATCCCCTTTAAGTGGCTCATTTTAAAAAGGGCTGCGGCCAACCATTCTGTCAAAGTTTTATTGACACACAAGATGCACACCAGGCCTAGGGTTAGGTTTGACAGGCTATTGCTGTGTGACCTCATGCATAGGGCAGTGTCCACATGGTGCGTTTGCACATTATGACCCCATACACATAGGCACATTGCCCATTCCACATACACACATGCACCCCCGGCCACAGGTCTACATGGCTTTACTTCCTATCATGCCCTGCACTTGCACACTCGGCTGCAGTAGACGTAGCGTCCTCCCCGGTTACTATTTGACACCATGGGCTCGCTCATAACTTCTCCGTGCACAATACAATCACACGGCATCCTCCCCACCCCCCGCACGGGTCTCCCTCACCTATTACCGGACTCCAGGCTCCTTCCGCTCCCGGGAACAACGAAGAAGCAGCGAGGCCCAGACTGTACCAACTCTGCGCGCCACAGAGGGGCCGCCGCTCTCAAGAGATTTATGACAGAGACAGAAATGGAAAGCAAAACAGAGGCAGGACACCCCCGCTCAAGTGGTACCGCCCGGCCGACCAATCGCGAGCGGCTTCGTTACGTCATCACCACTCGGCAAAGGACCGGGGGAGGGGTGTGGCTTAATGGCGGAATGGGAGGGGCTGGGGACGCGCAGAGACAGTGCAGCATCTCCTGGATGTGGGCAGTGACGTGCCGTGACCTCTGCCGGGGACACCTACATCATCACACACGTCCCGACTCACGGTTTTTAGGCCGTGTTCACACATTCAGTTTTTCAGATGCAGTTTTTCACCAGTGGAGTGATAAAGGAGGAGGAACAGCTTCTCTCACCGATATCTTCTGCCTTTGGCTTCAATAACCGCATCTGAATAAAATTGAACGTGTGAACGTTCCAAAACTTTTGGATCCAAGCAACTATCATCAGATTGTAAAGAAGTGAGCGTTGTGCCTACGTTATAGTTCCGGAATCTTCTGTAGCAATTTTAACAAATTTCATCCCAAATCTAAGAAGCCCTTGAAGGATCAGGGGGTGTTAAATGCCGCCATTATTATTGCTAATAAAAAATTGGAGTTGAGCTGCAGTACCACAACCCGGCCACTATGCTGAGAATGGAGCTGTTTCTACTATTCCTTTCTCTTTGTTTCCTCTGACAGGAGGGAGGGGGGAATACAGTGATCACAGGGGGCTCCAGATCCTTCACTGATCTCATATTTATATCAATAACCTGGAAAATCCCTTTAAGTAATAGTTTAACCCCTTCCCGCCTATGCTCTTTTTCTGTTTTGCATTGAATTTTTTTGCACCCCTTCTTTTTAAAGCCATAACATCAAGCGCTGCTATAAGGGCTAATCTTTAACAGGGCAGATTGTACTTCCTAGTGATTTACTGTTCCAAATCTGGGGAAAGTGATGGAAAAATGCATTTTTTTTTTGCCCTGTACTTGTTGACTCTGTTTTTACAGCTTTTATTATGTGCTCCAAATGACACCTCCGCTTTATTCTTTGGCTTGGTGCGATGATAAAGACAGGGCCGCCATCAGGGGGGGTTAGTGCGACTGTGTTCAGGGGGCCCCAAGGAGGAGAAGGGGCCCCAAGTCACATAAAAACCCTCCTCCCTTTCCAAGTGTAGGGAACTTACTGTGCACACAGGGCTGGATTATCATTTGGGGGGGGCACAAAATTTGCTAGTAAGGGGCCCCAAACTTCCTAGTGGTGGCCCTGGACAGAGATACCTGATTTCTATAGGTTTTATTAGGTTTTAATACATAAAAAAAATGTTCTTATCACCTTATTCCGACACGAAAACTTTTTTTTTGGTGTACAGAGCTGTGGGAGGTGTCATTTTTTGTGGGAGGAGCTGACGTTTTCATTGCTATTATTTTGAGGACATTATAACCACTTTTTATTCATATTTTTTATTAAAAAATGGAGATTCAGACATTTGGACATTTTTGTATTTAATAGATTGATCACCTTGGGACATGAGACTCGCTAACATGTTAATGATTGTGTTTGCTTATTTTTATTCTTTTTCTGGGTGAAGGGGGTGATTCATTTTTTTTAGAACAATTTTGACTTTTTTTTTTAATTCAATGAGCGGTCTAGGAGTTTTGAAGAGAGTTTTGCTCTGCTTGTTCAGGGCCCGCCACCTCAGCTCTACAGACGACACCACTCTCTATGATGCCCCTTATAAGGCCTATGCATCGGGGGTATTCTTTTGGGAAAAGACATTTTGGGGGAGATTTATGAATGCTTACAGGCGTAGAAGCAGTGAAAGAATACAGCAACTATGGCACCTCCACACCATGTGGGCGTGGATGGAGCGTAGAGGGCCTTGGCGGCCAGTGGAGTGGGCAGACACGGGACAGTGAAAAACGTTGGTTTGCAAGTTTTTACGTAAAACTACGCCATGTCAGACGTAGCGTAGAGTTGCCCCGCGGCCGTGCCGCCTCGAAGATTCATCAAGAGGGCTGAGCCCCTTAATGTATCCGGCCGGACGGGTCAGAAACGGGGGTTTGTGGCGCAGGAACGCAGCATATGATAAATCTCCCCTTTAAAGGGGTTATCCGGGTTTAAAAAATTTCTTCTGGCCGGGCTGGGGAGGGCTATTTAAACACAATAAACATGTACTTACCTCGTCCGGTGCTGCCGATGTCCCGTGCCGCGGCCGGTCTTCTCTGTGCGCCGGTTTCATTACAAGTGCGCACAGGGAGCTTCCGGCCGGCCGGATGCTCCCATGCGCACCATCTCCCAGCGCTTACAACGCTGAGAGATAGGGACAGATGGGAGGAGCCGTCCACATCGCAGACCGGAAGCTCCTTGTGAGCGGCTTCCGACCCCCTGTAAACAAACGGGCACGGATCGAAGGGACAGCGGCGCGGGACATCGGCGACGCCAAAGGAGGTAAGTACATGTTTATTATGTTTAACTAGCCCTCCCCAGCCCGGCCATAACAAATTTTTATAACCCCTTTAAGGTTTTACATACAGTAAGTTGCGTTCCTCATGATGGGTTCATTACAGTAGTGCATTTGCTCACCGTATATATACTCCAGTATAGGCCAAGTTTTTCAGCACAAAAAAATGAAAAACCCTAACTTGGCTTATACTTGGGTCTATGAAAAAACCCCTCGGTACTCAACTTTCCGACACCTCGGCTTATACTCGGGTTGCCTTATACTCGAGTATATACGGTATATAGGGCTAATAACAATAATGTTATAAATGAACACTGCAGATGATAATAGTAAACGTTGTAATATACTTTTTCCCTGCTTCTCTTCCTGTATTATCAACTTTTTGTTTTGTATCCACTAACAGCTGAGCGATACAATATGATACCCTACGACTTTATTGATCACCAGGGGGGGAAATGATTTGTAGCAATGGTCCAAGCAAAAAAAAAAAAAATTACAATACATATGAAAAACAGACGAAAAAAAACAAAATAATAGGAGACATTTCAGGGAGGGACAGAGACGTATAGGGCAGGGGGTGGGGTTAGGGATTGGGGCAATACCTACCCAGTGCATTATTAAGTAGTTCCATGATTTGGGGGCATGGTAGTTGTGGAATCTGGCAGTTCTGCACAGTAACTGCCTGTAGCGATCACTAATGTTGCTCTGATGCAGCATTATGGTTGGCGACAGTGGGTGATACTTGTTTGTAGCTATTGCGTCAGATTTACGCAGGCATCTATCCTTCCATACAATTTAAAATAAACTCATTGGATTGTGCTTTGGGCTCTTTTTGTAATAGTAGCAAATTTGGGTTTGGCTAATAGAACATCCTCAGGATCTTGATGCAAATGGAGAAGGATTTGATCTTCCTGAGGAAGTACATACACAACCGTGTTTTTTCGTACACCATGTCCCCTCGAGTTTGTTGTCAATCAGTTCAGTACGCTTAAGTATTGTAGGAGCTGACTTGTTCAATTCCCCGGTCTTTGATGTGGATAAGTGCACAAATGGTTTGTTCCAATAATGGATTACAATATATGCGGTTTGGGTGATAGCCCAGAGCCCAAGCCTTCTAGGGTGCCCATGGCCACCCACACCACCTACCGAATTTAACTGAGGATCTTCACCCTTAAAATCATTATACATCTGTTCATGCTCTCAATACACATGTACACAAGAGCCATTTGAGGACCTTTGAAGGTCCTCCAAAGATCCTGAAACTACAGATTGGAAGCAGGCAGAAGGGACACATCCTCTATTCTCCATGAAGCTGATTCTTGTCCCACATGTAGGAAGTGATTCCAGGCTTGTAGGGCATATAATATTCATACAGCCCAGGACCCATGGAGGTCTTAATCCACCCCTGTTCCTTCACAGGTCAATGACCATTTCTTTGGTTTTCTTGATATTCGTGATAAGATAATTTTTTTCACTCCATTTTACAAAGTTATCTATCGGCTCTCTCTGTAGTGGCTGTGCTCTCCATCATTGATACATCCCACAATCACAGTCATCAGAGAATTTTTGGAGGTGGCAAAGATCTGACTTGTGTCTGAAGTCTGAGGTATACAGAGTGAAAAGAAATGGGGAAAGTACAGTGCCCTGCGGTGCACCTCGATTGCTGACTACTCCAGCGCCTTGTGAAAGTATTCTTCCCCTTGAACTTTTCTACCTTTTGCCACATTTCAGGCTTCAAACATAAAGATTTGAAATTGTAATTTTTTTGGTGAAGAATCAACAACAAGTTGTGAAGTGGAACGAAATTTATTGGATATTTTAAACTTTTGTAAAAAATAATAAACTGAAAAGTGGGTCGTGTAGTATTATTTGTCCCTTTTACTTTCAGTGCAGCAAACTCACTCCGGAAGTTCAGTGCGGATCCAGCAGAATGATCCAATGTTGAGATTCATGAAACAAACAGCTTTGAGTCCAGCACAGAGCGATGGGTAGAAAAAATTACTTCTTTTTATTATCCAAGGGGTAAAAACATGTTTAGGAACATACAGCTAGCGTCACAGACCGACGCGTTTCGACACGGCAGTGTCTTTGTCAATGATTCAATGTTGCCCTAATTGACTGATGATGAGAAATATAATCCATCTTGTTCCCCCCAAGACCTTTTTGTAAGTAATCCCGGTGTGTCATGCTTAGCACCAGGATCAAGAGTAGAGTTGGTGAGAATTTGTAGGTGTTTTTAAATTTTTAGAAGTGATTGATTTCCTTTAGAGGACATCTGCTGTCAGATTTACTGATGGTAGATGTGTCCTAATAAGAAGGACCTTCTTCAGGACTTCTTTTATTATAACTCTATATGCTGCAATTGCGGCAATATAGAGTTATAAAAGTTTTGCTAATTTGGGGTGCTCCGGCTATGTCACCAGGGAGCCTCAGGGAGCCTCGTATTTTAATTTATGCAATCCCCCGTTTCGCTACCAGTCCTGCCAGTCACCTGTTCTATGCAACAGGGTGAGTTCATAAATTTCAATACTAACCTCCCTGAGGCGCACCGATGATGTAGCTGGAGCACCCCAGGGTAATTAGCATCGTTTTTTTAACTCTATATTGCGGCCGTATAGAATTACAATATAAGAAGTCGTTCCTCAGGAACTTCTTATTCGGACACATCTACCATCATTAAAACTGAGGGGAGCCTTTTCTCTGAGCTGCAAAACCCACGGTTGGACCTATTCCCGATCACACACAAAAATGGACCATTGACCTGCAACCCCCCCTTTCCAATGCATAGTCAAGGTGGTAGTTGCGAAAAAGGCCCTCTCCATGTCAGGAGCTGTTAGGGAAACTGATCCCCTCTCTAGGAGGTCTCTAAGTACTGGAGAACTTAGTAATTGCAGCTGTAGCCTTTGCCTGGTAAGGCAAGAGTTAACAATGCCAAATCTTATTATTCAATGATATTCTATTAAAGCAAGCTGGAAGCTGATTGGACGAGCGCTACCACCTGACTAGGGGAGTATATAAACCCCTGGTGGGCAGGAGCACATGGTCAGTCTGAGTGAGAGACTCCATGTCAGTGTGGCAACAACCAGTGTCCTAATACCAGGAACCCCAGGTGCCTCAGGCCGGACTCAGCTCCATTTCTACCATCCCAGCCTGAAGCTACTACCAGGCTATGTGTAACCTTCCTGAGGACCAGCTATCTCTCACCAGCTCGCTGAATCTACTGTCATGGTTTTGGCCATTGTCTGGTGTTGAATAGAGAACTGTAAATTGATTTGCACAATGTTGCCTCCGTCTGATCCCTGGATACGGCTGTCACCACCAAGGGCTTCCCATCCATTATCCAGAGACCTATCTTACAGACACTCAGGGGTTGACACAGGGAGAACCAGTACATCAGCCTTTCCCTCCATATTGCACACACCACCTGCTGGAGACCTGTAAGACAGCCCTCCAGTCCCCATACCAAGCACCGTGATCACAGCGTGCCAAAGGCCACACTAGCCAGCCACTCCGGTATTCTGGGCCCCAGCTGCCTCCAGGCCAGTAGAAAAGGCGAGGCCCCGGTGGGGGATGTTGCAGATCCTTTGTTTATGGCCAGAGAATGCCCCCAAGGGCTTGTATACCGAAAGCCTTATTCTGATTTGGTCCTACATCCTGTAGATTAGGCCTCATTCACACAGCCATGTGCTCACCTCTCCTTTCCATTGAGAGCTGAGCTGCGATGGCTGCCCGGCTCGATCACGGTGCTGTGAGACACCGCTTGTCCACCGCAACGTGACCCGGTGCCATAGACTTCTATTGAGCAATTTGTGCAGCCGGATCATGGGCACAATTACAGCAGTGTGAACGGGGCCTTTGGATGCGTTTTGCACTCTCTATACTGCTGACCAAGCACATGGTTTAGTGGCTGTACTTGGTATTGCAGCTCAGCCCATCTTCAATGTGACTAAGCTGCAAACAGACAATATAAACTAATGCTATACAAAGCAACTACAAAGCACAGAAACCCCTCTTTTAAAAGGAATCTTTCTATGTTGAAAATCAATATACGCTAGAAGGTGCAACAATGGAAGTTTCTCCTAAATACTACTGGTCCCCTGGTACTGAAATATAACCAGTAGCATTTAGGGAAAACTTCCATTGCCGCACCTTCCTAGTGTATATTGATTGTCGATATAGAAAGATTCCTTTTAAAAGAGGGTTTTCTGTGCTTTGTTGTGCTTTTTATGGTATCGTATATTCACTAGTTGTATCTAAAAAGTGTTTTCATTATGGGATGAATCAGTGCATGCATTATATAGACAGCATATGTATATAGAGATGTGTGTGCGGTGTGTGATTTACTGATACTTTGGCCCAGTTCACATTTCTGCTAAAGTGAAGGTTTTTCTATTTGTGAGCTTTGCTATACTCTAAAGTTGCCCCAGATTTATCATCCAGAATCACTGGTAAACCCGGGGCAATCTCACAAAACTTTTCACTGTCTGTCTGTAAGTAACAGGGTCTGCCATCAATACTGCAACCACAGGTGAAATGCTGAGGGAGCAGGGGGGGAGTGGAGACAATGTAATAGCCTGCATAGCTACAGCATGGAGAGCTCTGGTAACACCCCTCATTAGCATCATTTTTAAAGTTGATTTCATAAGGAAGGAGGCCATGGATAACACATATAAGAAGATACCACAGTCACAGTGCCTGGATCTATGAGTAAGTGTCTCTGGTTTATTATGATGGATTTTGATGGTATGGTAGATTTCCTTTAAATATCCAACTTAACAGGAAAGTCAGAGTGATTCTGTGTTACACAGCTGGACACATTTACTATTCTGGACTTGATAGCTGGTTTACTAGCATGGTGGGAGCTGTAATGGCCGTCATATTGGATAGCAGCAGATCCATCCTAATCCACCATGAACTACAGAGGCTGAACTCCAACACTCACCTGCACTGTTACATTGTAACAAACCGCACAAGGGGCTTTCCCATTAGTAACGTGTGTGTCTTAAACACGGGGAAGGAGATAAATGTCTAATTTTGAGGGTTTGACTCCTAGAGTCCCTATAGAAGCTCTGTATAGCAGAAGAATTTGGTATCGGCTTGACCCATAAGTTGTGCCAGAAATCCCATAAACCTGTTTTTTACTGTAGAAAACAGTTTACATTATGTCCTACATAATTCTGGGCCCTACCCTGGGCCCTACACTGGCTTCAATATCCTCTTCTATTAAGCAGCATCTCTGTGCTGAGAGGTCCCAAAATGTGTCCCCTTGTTACATGTAAGACCAAGAGAGTTTAGGTAGAACTATGTACAGGCGTTCCCCTACTTAAGAACACTCGACTTACATACGACCCCTAGTTACAAACGGACCTCTGGATATTGGTAAATTACTGTACTTTACTGTACTGTAGTCCTAGGCTACAATCATCAGCTGTAACAGTTATCACAGGTGTCTGTAATGAAGCTTTAGTGTTAATCCTGGTTCTTATGACAACCCAACATTTTTAAAATCCAATTGTCACAGAGACCAAAAAAGTTCTGGCTGGGATTACAATGATAAAATATACAGTTCCGACTTACATACAAATTCAACTTAAGAACAAACCTACAGACCCTATCTTGTATGTAACCCGGGGACTGCCTGTAATTCTTTCTTCTACCTGAGGTGGCGCCGTAAATAATAACTGAAGCCGCGTCCCCCCACAGAGTTTGAGAAATTACTGCAGGAAACCATGTGATCAATTTATATATGACAAATGATTAAGAAAAGAGGATGTAAATGCCTTGTCCACACCACAGTATGGACGAGGGACGGCATTTATATGGGATTTTCCTAATCCAAGAAAGCCCATAGTGTTAGATAAGAAGAAATTGGGTCCGAACAGGAAAATAAAGACAGACACAAATATATAAGGAGTAAGAAGTAAAATATTTATTGATGGGGGGAGGGGGTTATTTTGAATTGAAAAATGTTTAATTATAATTTATAATTATTTTTCTATTTACTATTTTTACTATTTTTTTTAATCATTTAATAATTTAAGACCTGTGACTATTTCACTTCTGTGTATATTTATTTCCAAATTATTATTTTTTTATTTAAAACCTATTTTTAGCCGTGTTCATCCTGAGGAAGGCGAAAACCCCCTGTGAGGAACGAGCCAATTATCCTCATGTCAGGGGGGGAAATTCCTTCCTGACCCCAAATATGGCGATCGGGATAAATCCCAGGATCAAAGGCCGATACCTAACTGTGTGATGAGATGTATTTGTGCTGATCTGATATTTGTGTTTAGGTTAAAAAATCTTTTTAAACAAATTTTTTTTGCATGAAACTAATTACCGTATTTGTTAGCTGTGTATTAATCTCTACTAAACCTATTTAAGGCCGTGTAGATCCAGAGGAAGGCGAAAACACCTGTGAGGAATGAGCCAATTGTCCTCAAGGGGAAAAATTCCTTCCTGACCCCAAATATGACGATCGGAATAAATCCCTGGATCAAGCCTTTCAATCTGTCTCAATATAGTGTATGTGCCTATCCCTATTCTGTAGTGCATGTGCCTATCCCTATCCAGTACTGTATGTGCCTATCCTGTAGTGTATGTGCCTATCCCTATCCTGTAGTGTATGTGCCTATCCCTATCCAGTAGTGTATGTGCCTATCCCTATCCAGTACTGTATGTGCCTATCCCTATCCAGTACTGTATGTGCCTATCCCTATCCTGTAGTGTATGTGCCTATCCTGTACTGTATGTGCCTATCCCTATCCAGTACTGTATGTGCCTATCCCTATCCTGTAGTGTATGTGCCTATCCCTATCCTGTAGTGCTTGTGCCTATCCCTATCCTGTACTGTATGTGCCTATCCCTATCCTGTAGTGTATGTGCCTATCCCTATCCTGTAGTGTATGTGCCTATCCCTATCCAGTAGTGTATGTGCCTATCCCTATCCAGTACTGTATGTGCCTATCCCTATCCAGTACTGTATGTGCCTATCCCTATCCTGTAGTGTATGTGCCTATCCTGTACTGTATGTGCCTATCCCTATCCAGTACTGTATGTGCCTATCCCTATCCTGTAGTGTATGTGCCTATCCCTATCCTGTAGTGCTTGTGCCTATCCCTATCCTGTACTGTATGTGCCTATCCCTATCCTGTAGTGTATGTGCCTATCCCTATCCTGTAGCATGTTTGCCTATCCATATCCTGTGGTGTGATGTGTGGTGGGTGCAGGACTTACCCGGCCTGTGCGGAGTTGAGCTCAAGGATAATGAACTCATCAGATGACAATAAGGCACAGGCCGCTCCCAGGATGACAGAAGATCTTCAGGCTGAAGTGATGTCAGATGCCAGCCTAGGATCGGAGGATTCGGAGCCAAGGGTCTGGGGCAGCAGCAGGATGGCATAGGTGCAGCCTGAAGATGTCTGGAGAGAGGTGATGTTCTAGGGCAGCCGAGGTCACATACAGCAGAGATGTAGAGGAGGAGGCATAAAGTTCTGGGCAGTAGGCACGGGCTCATCTGCAAGAACCAGGAGGATCTTACCGGGCCCAACTGGGTGACACGTAGTTGAAATCGGCCACGGGGTGGAGGGCTCTCGTGTGCTCCGGCCACTGCAGATGTTCCTCCTTCAGAACTGATGGAAATGGCGTGAATGGTGGCCGTGCCTTCCTCACCTCTAGTTCCTCCCAGCCAATGGTGGTAAAGAATGGATGCTCTCTGATGTTACCGCGCACACCCAGGCGCTTCTTAGGATTTTTGCGCAGCAGCTTTCTGACGAGATGTGAAATGTCAGCATCAAGCCCCGGTGGAAATGTGGGCTTTTCGGTGATGATGGCGGTGCGTGCCATTTTCCTGACTGGGCCGTTGTAAAATGGGGGGCAACCGGCTGCCATCCTGAAAATCAGGATCCCCAGGCTCCACCAGTCAACTGCTGCGTCATAACCTTGCCTAAGAAGCACCTCAGGGGCCATGTAATGGAGGGTTCCCACCGCTCCATAGATCTTATCTGTGGCACCATCTTGGGCCAGCCCCATGTCGATGATACGGATGTGGCCGTCTGCATCCAACATGATGTTTTCTGGCTTTATATCTCTGCAATGCAAAAAGACAAGAAAATTACAATCTATCCAATAATATGGGTCACTGAAGAATTGTGATTTAGGTTTTCAGGAACGTTGGTTGTTCACTTTCCATCATGTAAAGGGGACAGGAGGGAGAAGGTTCTGCTCACCTGTGGACGATGTTATGTCCATGGAGGAACTGGAGGCCACATACAATCTCTGCTGCGTAGAATCTGAAGAAGAGAGAACAAAGTACAGTCTCAGGGAAAATCCTAACAATTCTTATATCCATTTGGGATTGGAAGCTTGATGTAAATTTTTGGATCCCACTAGGGCACATGTCCCACCAGGCCTCTTCTAGCTACACTCCTAACTTTAGATTTTAGCCTCACTACTACCACTAGTTTTTCCTACCTTACATTGTCGATGTTCAGACAGCCGCACATCCGGAGTAAAGCCTCCAGGCTGCCGCCAGACAGATACTCCATGATGAAATACGCGTGATGCTGAGACTGCTGTGCGGCATATAGATGACATAGGAATGGACAGTCATTTTTTGGTGATGATTTTTACGGCCATGTAGGTGTTTCGGCCAGGGACTGATGCCAGGACCACCTAAGGCAACCAAAGGAAGAAACTTATTAGAGGAAGAGTTTTGGGGGACCCTACAGCCGAGCAACACTTGAGCTGGTGACATAATGTTGCATCATCGATTAGTTTAAGGGGTATTATGTTAGGGGTATTACAATATTACCATATGGAATAAAGAAAACATGGTCTACACATGACTTCTTCACTTGGCCGGGGTCAGTGTTCTTCCCACATACAGGTACAACGAGGTCATGTACATGGAGCCGCTCATATAGTATTCAGAGCTGAGATCAGATCTTCAATCAATTAGTTAATATAAATAGAATAAAAATTTATTGCTGCACTACAGTAAAGAAAAGCAAAAAGGGGGTGAAAGCTAATGAGGTCAGGCCAAACCTCACATAAATATACCCAAAAGAATTAGCAGTAAACCAAAAATGTGAAAAAATGTAATTGGGTTTAGTGGCATGGGAACAAAACCCACTTGATTTATATTGATTTATATTTTTGATGCACTGCTAATTCTTTTGGGGTGTAGATTGATGATAGATAGATACATACATAAATTTAAATCAGTTATCTGAAAACAGAACATTACATCCAACAATACATCTAGGTTACAAGCCTCAATTAAGCAAACACAAGCATCTTTTATAAAGTCCTGACAACACAATGGAAGGTGCCTGGTTCACTCCTTATGGATAAGACTGGCAGTCACATTACATTTCCCATTGAATACATTTCCCAAATAAAATGAGAATGTATAAAACTTACTTTGCCGAAGCCGCCCCTACCCAAGGCTTGGTGGATGTTGAAGCTGCTGATGTTGAGCCTGGCATAGGGGCTTGATGTTCCGGGGTCCTTGCTGCTCCCAGGTCTTGGCTCCTCATCCTCCAATCCTTTATCCTTGGCTCTTCTCCTCTTCTTCACAATCTTCTTGAATCCGGTGACGCTGTCCTCCTCCCTCTTCCTCTTCATGTCTTCTTTCTTCTTCTCCTCGCTATCTTCATGTCCAGTGGACGCCATTCTCACAGAAACTTCCAATCTGTAGACCGGACGCAGCCGACGACAGTTGGCAATAACTGGCAGTTACCCGTGTGCAGGTCACATGAGGTCAGGGGTCATGGAACCCTCAGGTGGCACCGGCCTGGCAGTGGTCCCTGCACCGGATCTGCCATATACACTGTGATGTGGGCATCATGAATGGCCGTGCAGTGTACAGAGGATCAATTTGAAGGGACATCATGGCAGCTTCAAGCGCCATGTTATCAGTACATGGGTAATGTGGGCAGGTGGTGCCCATAGTTATGCAGTGGTGCCCATAGTTCCCATCATAATACTGTAATGGTATAATACATTTAGGAAAAACTCAAGAAACTTGCAGGAGGGGGAACCATCAGCTGCACCCAATGTCAATACATGAGATGATGAAGATTTAGGAGCAAGTCTCTTCTCTATTCAGCATCACGTATACATATGAATGGAGTGTTTCTATCTATCTATATACATACTGTATATATATGTATATATTTTTGTACAATACATTTTCTTGGGTTCAGGTTTTCAGTAAGAATATATTTTTAAATAATTTTTTTTCAGTCAGCATGTGGAAATATCACAATGCACCAATGATAGTGAGTCAAATGTTCCAGAGCCCCCTTAATTTTCAAGTATGAAAGGGTAAAAAACATATTTGAATACCCTAGAAGGTAATGGGGCAAGAGACCTATCTTTTAGGATAGGTACGGAATATGGTGACCATTTAAAAAACCACCATATTGGATCAATGGCAAGTTTTTTCCAATGGGGAGGTGTTTAGGTCATATCAAAGAAGACTGTAATAGTCTCAGAAATCAAGTCATGCTATCAGATTTCCAATACCTTGTGGTTCAAAAGTTATCAACACAGAGATTCTCCATAGATTATCATGTGGGGTCATTAGGATTGGATCCAGCCCCTCCATCTCTGTTTTCAGACCCATGGACAAGATAGCCGAGCATCACAGGGAGCTTTCCTGATTTTCCGTTGAAGCACAAGAAATACTGCAAATACAAAATCAATTTCTGAGGCATTCTGGTCTTCTTTGATACATCACATAACCACCTTCCCATTGGAAAAACTTGCACTTTATTCTATATGGTCATTTTCAAGATGGCGGACATGTTCTGGACATAGTCTAAAAGATAGGGACCCTTACCCGTTACTTGCTGAGATATTTAGTGATGTAATTTACCTGTTGTTTCAGAAATAAAAGGGGGTCCTGGGACATTTGATTCCCCCCTGTACTGAGATGGCTGGAGCTAACGCTACATTCACACTGCCGTGTGCCCGCCGTACCGTAGCATGACGGGCACACGGCAGCGCGCTGGGAGAGGAGGCCGTTCTCCATAAGGATGTATGGCGCACGGCGCCGTAATACGGGAAAAGATAGGACATGTCTTATCTTTTTCCCGGGTACGGACCGCTATGGTGCACCGTACCGCTCCCGTAGGGCGCCTTGCGCCCATTGCCATCTATGGGGGACGTATATCGGCTGTATATACGTCGGCCGTATATATGCAACCCCCTTGCGGCAGTGTCAATGCAGCCTTATTCAGTCTCTACCAGTAAAACGTACCACAGGACATGGTTTCTGCTGCAAGACAAAGACCATCAACACTACAGTGTATAATTTACATAATAATTAATAATTTACACTTATATCCTCTTAAAGGGGTATTTCCATTTCAACTTTTAGTAGCTGTTCACAGAATAGGTCAAAGTGCCTGTTAAAGGGCCTATGCAATCATATGCATCTTTATTGAACCCTACGGAGACTGAACAATTGTAAATCAGCAAATATCTTTGTGTCACCAATATATGATGGTCCCAATTTTCTTCTACCAGTAAGGTCCTGTTTTTCAAGCATGTCCATGAGATACATTGGGGCTCATTTACTAAGGGTCCGCGGACTGCGATTCCGTCGGGTTTCCCGATTATTTCCTTTTTGCGGCGAATAGCCCCTGGTTTTTGGCGTACACGATCAGATTGCAAGTGACAGAAATCGGGGGGCGTGCCGTCGGACAGCCCGACGGATTCGGACAAACCGCGGAATTTATAAGCGAAATCGTGTTGCAAGACCAAGCACTCACATGCACCAGGAAGAAGAAGGTGAACTCCGGCGGACCTCAGCTGGGGAAGCGACACATGCAGGAAATTGGACGCACGACATTAGTGAATCGCGGCAGACCGAATCCTCGTCGGACAACGCACCGGGGGATCGCAACAGGACGGGTAATTAAATGTGCCCCGTTGACTTTGAATTTATTCATTTGTAAAAGCCAAATAATTCACTATGTGGCTTAAGCATCATATGCCAGAGAAATTCTTAACATAGTAGTTATACTGGTTTGGTTTTAATCCAGCAACATGTCATTAGGCTTCCTGAAGGTCGTGCTTGATGTCAAGGGAGATGCCTTACAAGGTAGATAAATTCATAATCTGGGATAATTTATTTGCATATTTTCCCAGAGAAACTCCTACACAGCCCCCTATGTTAGGAATCTTCTGGACACTTTGAGAGCTTAAAGAGAACCGTCACCCGATTTTACCTCATTCAATACCAGCTCCCTCAGGTAGGGGATAAAATGTTCTTTATAGAATTCCCTCTTTTATGTAAAATCTCACCCATTTACCAATAAAAATCTCCTCTAAAGTGATGTGAAAATGAGCAGAGAAGAGATGAGTCAAGTTTAGAGGCGGCAGTGTCACTGCTGATGGCCCTGTCTTCAGTTCTAGAAACATGCTTTAGAAAAATCTCATCCTTCAGGTCATATCAGGGTAGTGGCTCTGTGATCTACAGAACTGGAGATACAGGCAGCTGCAGATAACAATCCAGTTTATGACACGGCACTGGGGGGTCCTGGTCGCCGTTTCTTCATTCCACGGTAACCAGATCCTGAATTTATACCTAAAGAAACACTCGGACACCGCCTTTTGGAATAATCTGGCCACAGCAGCCAATTTATTATAACATACAACAAATATTGAAAACATCAATAAACATTTTTCTCCCCCCCCCCCCTCATAATCCTGATCCTGATAAGGAGAAAGGTCCTTGGAGCTCCAAATTACAAATGCCATTCTGCTCTTTTCGTTATTACCCCCAACTGCCACCTCTGGTTCAAGGGCACCATATCTCGCAGATGGCTTTCCTAATTTTTCCACTCCCCGGGACACCACACAGCAGGAGTCCATACTGCCATACCCCTAGGCATGGCCCCTCATACAGGGGAAAACTATCCGCCCTGTTCTCCCCCGCTCCCCCTTGTAGCTCCACCAACTCCAAGGACTTTCCCCTTCCCCCTGCCCTATGCTGCCGCGACAATTATAAGCCCCTCTCCCACCACTGCTTCCTGCATCTTTTAGGGCGGGACTCTTCTCCTGGTAAACCTAAAATGGCTAATCTCTTCACTATTCCTTGCTAATTTATCGCCTCCCCCTGACTACTTCCGCCACTAACTACCCCCACCCCCTAGCAACTGCTCCCTCCCCCCGGACTGCGTCATGCCGGCCTCCCCCAACGCTGTGGGTCCGTCCTCTTCTTGTATCTCCTTGTAGCTCACAAAACTAATATGAAAGATGAGAGCATGTTTCTAGGTGCTAAAATGTCCCCTAGACACAGGATAGGGCCTAACTTGCTGATCAGTGGGGGTCTCAGTGATGACATATCACGAAAATGAGGGATCCCACGTACCCCCATCAGAACCCTCGTCGCTCCGTCAGACTAATGGAGCAGATGGCCGTGCATGACCGTTCTAATCTATTCATCTTTATGGAGCTGATGGAAATTGCTGAGCGTAGCGCTCACCGATCTCCATCAGCTCCATAGAGATTAAATGAGCAGAACGGTCATACGTTCATACGAGCAACAAGGGGTCCAATGGAGGTAAATGGGACCCCATAGGACCCCTCATTTTTGTGATCTGTGGGGGTCTCATCACTGAGAGCCCCACTGGTGAGCAATTTTGTTCGTGGGAAAAAGTGTGTCTGTATAATAAACATACTGGTAGCTAATAGAGTTGCTGAAGTCAAACTTGTGACCGTATTCCTAAGCAAGAGAGAGGGGTAGTAGGCCGAAGCTGACATTTTGGACACAAAGGGGTGGTAACAAGCTCTCATGTTATCCTATATCCACAGGACGGGGCAGGGCCGGACAGTCCATGGAACCCGGTCATGTACTTACAGCCAAACTGACATGTAAAATCACATTTTGTACGTGACCGACTGGTTGGTGACAGTTTACCGCAAATGGGTGTTTTCAAAGTTTCGGGAACGGCAAGTCATGATGTGATACCTTTTCTAGGTCCAGACACTGACTGATAGATACCCCAAGTAAGTGGCACTAAAGATCTTCCTGCTGGAGGGATGTGAACACTTCTCGGTATGGGCTGTAAACAATGGAAGGCCTGTGTGTCACTGATGAGTGAAGTGCACTCACACGCTGATGACAGGAGAAGAGACTTGCGACCAAAAACAGACGGGTATAAGATCTGCTCAGAATTTTGAGGTTTGGGTTCATACACGGGCGGTGGAAACCAGGTCCTTGTGGCAGCCGCAGTCTTGCATCTGTGCGAATATCTTTGCCTGTAGCACTATTACTAGATATTTATTATCTGGGGACAATATTTTGTGAGATATTGCTAAATATTTGAATGGACAACTACTAGGTAGTAGTCCTATGCTTATGGCACTAATATCTCAGTACAATATTACAGGGCAGGGGTGAATCCTACCTTCTAAGTTGCCATAATTGAACTTTACAAAACATTCCCATCTCACCCAAAATTAATACTTGTATATCATGTTTTTTTTGTCTATGGTGACATAAGGTCTGAAGAGATGCTAGTGCTACCTACTTAGGGTGATGCCACACGTGGAGTTTTTGGTTCGTTTTTAAGCATGTGTTTTCAGTCCGTTTAAAAACACATGCGTTTTAAAAACATATTTGTTTTTAAAACGCATGCTTTTTTTTGTAAAAAACTGATGCGTTTTTAAGCGGACTGAAAATGCATGCTTAAAAACGGACCAAAAACTCCACGTGTGGCATCACCCTGATGGTGTTTTGTGCAAGTGCATTCACAATACTGTCAGCTCCTCCCAGAGAAACGTTTTGAACCCGTTTTTGGTCTGTTTTTAAGCAGTCCGTCAAAAACCGCATGTGGTTTTTGAAAACGCATCTTGATCGGTTTTAATTAAGATAATTGTGAAAAACGGATGGGTTTTCAAAAACACATGTGTTTTTTAACGGACTGCTTAAAAACAGGTTCAAATAGACCACGCGTGACAGCAGCCTTAGGCATGTCACCTTAAGGTAAGAGGCTCTACTTGCCTTGTGGCATCTGCACCCCTGCTAGGCTCCACAGATGTAACAGTATTAGGAGTAGGTAAAATAAGTTTTAGTTCACCAGGCTACAGATTTTGTCATAGTAATCTGAGTCTGACGTAGAAGGAGAGGATTTCTCCTACAGAATCTTTGGTTTAGCCCTGAGATCACTGTATGTCCCAGCCATGTGCTTTCCATGATCTGTAAAATAAGTATATGAAAACACAACTATTTAATGCATTAGACAGATCTGTTCTCACTAACCAAAATCACCTATTTAAGCCAATGGGTCTACATTGGCCATCCCCGAGGCCGTGGTCACACGTTCCCCCAACGTCGGGTTATGAACGCGACGGTAGCGCACAGGGATCACATATGCGGTTTCCTGGATTTCTCTGGAAACGCATAAGCGATCGGTCCGAGGCCTGTCCCTTGTGCGCTAGCGTTGCGTTCATAACTCGACCTTAGGGGAATGTGTGACCACGGCCTTAGGGTGCAGTCACACCTTCAGTTTTTCAGGTGCAGTTTTTAAAGCCAAAAGCAGGTGTGGATCATAAATGGTGAGAACCTCAATATATGTTTACAGGTGTAACGGAAGGAGGCCATGGATGATAAATATAAGAAGAGTACCACAGTCCCGGTGCCTGGATCTATGAGTAATGTCCCTGGTTTATCAGGATGGATTTGATAGTAGATTTTTTTTATGCCTCAAAAATAGGACTTTTTCTTTTGATGGTTGTTTCCTCCCTCTCACCTCTTTTTGTGACTCTTGGACGACTCCTTCCCACCTTGTTGGGCTTGAGGAGAGACCAGTCCAGCAAAGATACTCACCTCTCTATGTCTATCAATACTTGGAGCTCATTCTCCCAGGACATCAGAGCAGCCACGTTCTCCGATAAACTCTAGACACAGACTCCACCAAACACAATCTCATTTTTCAATATATTATTTTTTTATATATTGGGAAACACAGCAAGTATTTAGAAACCACATAAGACCCCAAGCACTTTTTTTATCCTTTGCAGCAGCGTAGAAGAAGAGAAAGCATTTCATGATCACAGTAGATTTAAGACAATCAAATAGTAATCTAGTTTCTGGATTCATGCAAAATGGTGATTTTACATTTGGCACAAGATATTCTATATGCATGTTTCTCCTCCAGAAATGGAGATGGCACAGAGGAGGGGCATCATATCATCCGCCCACTTGCCCTCTATTTTGTGGTGAAAGTTTAAATCTACAGACGGTGATGTCCATGTCTTTCTATGCAGGAGTGACAAATACAAGTGAAGGTCTTGGGGCAGTGTGTACTAGGAGGACATGTCTGCCCCTTACATTGCACAGTGACACGTATACACTTAGAACCCGCCCCACTTTTATTACACATGTAGCTTACACAAAGATAAGTGGCACTGTGGCTTTAGGTAAAGAGACACCATTTTTCCTATAAAATGTGAAATATACACCGTATGTATTGTCAGTGTCTGTATATGTGTATATATACTGCTGGCCCTTAGAAATATGCAACACCATGAAGGCATCCAGTAGCTTTGAAATATAGAAAATTCTTAAAGGATATATAATTAATCAATATTGCAGCGCATATTCAAATCATGTGTGCAGAGATTTTAATGGGTTTGGCAAAAAAAAAAAATATATATATATCAACGGACTATGGGCAGGACAGGCCATCAGTATGTGATCAATGGCTCTTACACAGATGTGTCAAAGGGATTGGCCGCGTTACTTCATATTTTTATGTAACATGTTTGTAAGTGTAGGATACGAGGTCATTTGCCAATACACATCTATTTAATATTCTGTACCACTTTCTTGGGGTGGAAAGTGAAGACCCCTATATCAGAAATGTTGTTTCTTGTCCATAAAATGGCCACAGACGGAGGGTCATGTGATTTCTATCTGTCCATGAACAATCTACCTTCCAGCACCTTAAAGAAGCCACTCAGGTCAATTTGGCACCCTAAACCAACTACAGGTCCTTATGGACATGTGGTTTAGGGTCCCAAATCGTTCTTTTTGAAGTTTTTAAATGGAAGGAAAATAAAAAAAGAAACTTTTATACTTTCCTATTAATACTTAGATCCCATGCTGGCGCCTGAAGTGAAGCCGAGACTACAGGGCTTGCGCAGTGAACCCGGGTGTAATGCTCTGCGTTCACTTGCCGGAGCCCTCACTCGCGGGACTGAGGTGAATATTAACTTTATTTTTTTTTTAACTCGAATGATTAAAGGACATCTACCACCATTTTACTGGTGGAAGACTGTCACCAGCTCAATGCTCGTTACCTTAGGGGTTTTATACCAGCGTTTTTCCCATCTTTAGCAAGCTTCGCTACCCAAAAATAGTTAGGATCGTAAAAATATGCTAATGAGCTGATGGCGATCATGCCATGCCAGCCGAGCGCCTTCTGGCTCCTTCCCTTAATAAAATATGTACACCCACTTTATCAAAATTCATTTTTCTTTCCTGGCTGCAGACAGCTAATGGCGTTATCCATCTGTCTGCAAATCACGTAAATGCATTGCGGTTTGATTCCTTGTGCAGCCACACTGGAAACCTTAGGCTGCGCAAGGTAGAAGCTCTCGCGCATGCGTGAGATTTGCAGACAGACAGATAACGACACCGGCTGTCTGCAGCGCTTGAAGAGGAACATAAAAATGTATTTTGATGAAGAGGGTGTACATATTTTATTATCAGACGGAGTCACGAGGCGCTCGGCTGTCATAGGCTGTCATAGGCTTCCAGCTTATTAGCAAATTTTTACAAACGTATTTATTTGGAGTTACAGAGCTTGCTGAAGATAGGGAAAAAACGCTGCCACTAAACCACTAAGGTAACGAGCATTGAGTCGGTGACAGTCTACCGCCAGTAAAAAGGTGGTAGATGTGCTACAAAAAGGATACAGGGTGCATACTGGTCAATGGACTTGTGGGTGGTTTAGTGTCCCAGATTGCCCTGACAGGTCCCCTTTAAGTCTGTATTCATAAATAATCCTAAAATCCTGGAAGGTATTTTGGTCATGGATCAGTCAGGGATCACATGACCATCTGCGGCCATTTTATGGACAGGAATTGCAGCTAATAAAGTAAAGGACATTTCTGAAAATGGGGCTTTGCTTTAAATATCAAGAAAGCGGCACAGAGATGTATATTGGTAAATGACCTTATATTCTGCTGTTGGCTCCATTGTACTGTAGCAGCCAGCAGTTTCTGCTATAATCTGTTTTCCTTCCTTACTTTCGGGGCTTGTCTGCGGTCACCTTACAAGCAATACAACACAACCACATGTAACACTTCCTCCATATCCACCAGGTATCTTTTCTTCCATGTCCAAGTTCACCAGAGTAGTCGCCCCTCAAAGATATCTGGTTGATGACTGCTCAAACACTGGAACATCTAATTGAACTTTATGGTGTTGCATTTTCAATGGGTCGCTATACATATCTGTATATATTTATGCCCAGACAGGTGTTATAAGGTGTCCATATAAACAGAGATCCTTCTTACTCTACTAACAGTGATCATCTTTGTGACAGGTGTATAAAAATCACACATACTACCTCCCCAATATTTCCAATGAATTCCGAACCCTTTTACGATGACTTTATTATCCCAGTCCTGCAGTTAAGGGAGAACTTGTTGTAACAAAATTAACAACAATTACCTTTTTTTTTTTTAATAATATCTTTCCTAACGTGGCAGGATTGTTAGGAATTTTCAGAGACAAATCCAGAAAAATTTGGATTCTTGCCCTGAAAAAATTGTGGGCAACTGTATGAAAAAGTCTTTGATATTTTGTCTCAGTAGGTAATTGTTTTGTGTCCCCTTTAAGTGCTAGTGCATATGAAAAAACCTAGGCTGCTGTTGTCTCTGACTGACAAGCAGATAAAACCCTCCATCGCTGCTCTGTCTGAGAGACCAGGAGAGATAAACCACAAAGATTTGGCTGGAAATGGATGGGAATTAAAACTTTTTCTAAAACTTTGCAAAAATTCTTTTTTCCAATTTCGTTTAGAATTTAGTTCCTGAAAATACCAACTTTTTTTTTTCTAATAATTTCTGTAATGTGATCACATTTCCCTTTTCTGAGACACGTCTGGGACGACATCTATCGTCCTGATCTCTGAGACATTGTAGATTTCACTAGTATAATTTGGTCCTAGGAGAGAGCTACAATTACAGGTCACGTTTGTTCACTGGTGTTTTAATGGCAGAGGTGAAAATACCCCTTCGGATAGTTCAGAGGGTCATGGCATGAACGTCCAGGTTATTTCTTACATTCTGACCAAGTGATGTCTCACAAAATAGTGGCGGCTTCTGCATCAGTACTTCGAGGGTCCTTAATGCCAATGATAAGGTCGTTGCTCCTGCGTGAACCGTGGACCAAAGATAAGATGTGCGTTCTGTCCAGCTGGTGTCCTCTGGATTCTAGGTCCTGGGTATCATTGTCAGGGAAGTCACCTGGTTAAGTAGAAAAGAGGAACCTATTGTTTAGTTTAAACTTCACATTAACCATGTTGTTTGCACATTGGATTTAGAGCAGGATATGGCATCATAAATTCATCAGGTGGGAGATTACAACATACGGTAATCTTTTAACAAACTTTGCAGAAATGAGTAATCTGGTACTGCCTGGTCATTATGTGAGATGTAGACTTCAGTTTCTGGCAGCTTTCATCTCTGCAATCTGTATACGCTCTACTCTAAACTACTGGAAGGAGAGCTAGCAGCTGTGATTCATTCCTCCACTCTCATTACATTGTCTAGGAAATTTGACAACTTGTTGAGCTTCTGCTAGCAAAACAGAATTCAAAAGATATGAAAAGCAGATTAGGAGTGAAGGATGGAGAGAGTATAAAGTGGAAAAAAAGCACTTTGTTCTAAAAATGTCCTTCTATTTATTTGTACTAGTGATTTATTTAAAGTTTTTTCAATTTTCTGTTTCAATTTAAAGGAAATCTACCACCAGGATGAATGACGGTAAACTAAGCACACAGACATACTGGTGTGGGTCCCCTGTGGCAGGATCTGCTCTTCTTTTATGCTATTTTTTTTACAAAAAAAAGCCTTACAATTTATGCAAATTAGCCTAAGGGGCTCTTTTAACCCATTTCTGCACACGTTTGTGTACATAAGGCCTAAGAAAAATGTTCTAAATGTAGTGAAAAGAGTTTCTCAGTGAAAGGTAAGTATACTGTATTAGAAGGTTTTAGTTTTTTTTTACAAAAGGAGGTAGAAAAGCCAGGGATTAGTAAATCCTGGACAACACCCTTATTAACCCTTATCTGACAGAAGATACTCACTGTCCACCTGCAAAAGATTGGTCTCAAGATCTGGATGCAGCCGTCCCAGGGATACGCTGTCACTTAAGTTTTTATTGAATGATAAGACGTTTAAGAGAACCTTAAAAGGAAAACAATGGGAATAAAGGTAAGTTCTAAGAAATGGTAGGAAAACATTACAGTAGGATAAGCCAAAAAGGAAACTGGAATTGGTCCCTGAGCAATCCCCAGTCCCACATTGGAAGCCGTCTACAGGCTGTAGTAGGAAAGTGTCCTGTGAACGTTGTCTACCTCTTGCTAGTTGATTGTTCCAAATGTTGCTGACTTCATTCTGCTAAAGTACTCATTCCTGTACTGCTAAGATGTCACCTACAATGGGGCCAACTCTGAGAGAGGGTTTCAGCGATATCCAGACCCCTATACAGGTTTGAAGGGTGAAGACCCCCAGGATTACATAGACAACATTTATGGGAGAAGATAATGTCAGTATGGTGGCACAGTAGGTCCACAACGCCATGACTGTAGTTTGCAGGACTCATTGCACCTTAATAAAATGATTGAGAATATTATACTAAAGTGGCTACCAAAAGCATAAAAAAGAAAAAACGATACCTGTGTAATGCCGGACAATGCTCGTTCCCCATTGGATCCGCCGAGGGATAGGTATGTCCCACAAAGACCCTGAGCTGGCCTCACCACTGTGGGGAGCAGGAAGGACAGAGGCCTCTTCCCTGGTTCAACAATGTTCTGCTGCAGACAAAATACCAGCATTAGGAACCAGACTTACATTTATCATTTCTCATGTAACAGAACCTCCTGCTCCCAAAATAGGAGCCGGATGTGACATTAGAGGGCTGGAGCATGGAGAGAGCAGGGCTGTCCTCTACCCTAGCTCCCCGACCGGGGGTAGGAAATACTGTTACAGCCTTTACATATTTTTACATCTTTTTAAAAAGTTGTTTTATGCTGTTTCTTTATGCACTGAAAACTGTTTTGATTAGTGCATAAAGAAAGTAGCATGTAATGCTGCACATCTGTCAGACCGATGGTAAACCTTTAAATAACTGTTAATGAACACAGGTTCTTATATCCATGATCATGTGATGTCACACAGGTGCAAGACTCCTCATATACCTGGTCATGTGATGTCACACAGGTGCACAGCTTGTTATATATCTGGCCATTTGACGTTATAACCCCGGTCATGTGATGTCACACAGGTGCACGGCTTGTTACATCCTTGCTCATTTGATGTCACACAGGTGAAAGGCTTTTTATATCCCTGGTCATGTGATGTCACACAGGTGCAAGGCTTGTTATATACCTGGTCATGTGATGTCACAAAGGTGTACGGATTGTTATATCCCTGGTCATGTGATGTTACACATTTGCACTGCTGGTTATTTCCCTGGTCATGTGATGTCACACAGCTGCAAGGCTCATTATATCCCTGGTCATGTGATGTCACACAGGTGCACAGCTTGTTATATTGTTATGTTGTTGGATCTTTATACTGTATATTGTAGCTTTATACCATCTATTAGATTAGTTTATGATAAAAAGGACACCATTTTTGTATGTTTTTTGGAAAATGGTAACCACCCCGTTTTTTTTATAATAAGTTCTCTTCTGCCAAGCCCCAGAGTTCTTGTTGGACAAGGTAAAGGTCTACTACAGCTAATACCATGCAGTACTTACTGGATTTGGAGAGGAAAGGTTGGTACTTTTATTACTCCAGGAGAAATCCAATATCTGGCTGTTGAGAAGAACCCCTGAGGGCGTCATAATCATACTGCCAAAGGGCCGGTTCAGAGAGCTGAAAAGAACAAGACATGTTACTAGTGAGTTACTCACAGCTTCCTCATTGCCTCTACTGTCCAATAATACCATGTCCATACATATGACCATATTCACCTAACACTGTCTGGGTCTACATTAAAAATAAAAAAATATTGAAGAAATGACACTATTTTTAAACTAAAATAATTCTCATAACATCCCATACCTCACAACAGCGACGATGAAGTCATCTGGACCGACCACCAGGGCCTGGCTTGCAGATGGTCCCACGTGTAGGGAATGGAAGGGCACGTATTCTCTAGGATACGCCGCATGGAACTCATTAATCTTCTTTCGGAAAAAACTTGCTTCCGCTTTACTGACAGAAGAGACTTCAAGTTATGTCTTGAACGAGTAAGACTTTATAAACTATGTAACAGCCTATGGGGCACAGTTAATAAGAACAGTGCAGTCTGTACTAGGTGCAGTGTCCTGTGTAGTGTGCAGGGGGCGCCAGATTCAGGATTTCTGGCGCATGTTCTTCATGAATCTGGTGCCCCATGCACTGTTCCGACAGAGGGCACCAACTATTTTGGTGCAACTTTAACATGGGACATGCAATACACTTACATGATAAATTTAGTGCACAGTGACTGAGCACCAGAGCGCCCCTTTATGTGCAAAATATTGGGTCGCATTGGGTATAGTGCAGCCGCGCCACAAAAAATAAATATAAATAAAACTGATCCACTATACCTCAGTACAGTAATAGCTGTAATGTATGTACAGAGGGAGTGCACCCATATTCTCATACACAACAAACATACAAGACACAACCAGGAGATCCAAAAGTGCTGGTACTGGGTGCTTTATGGGACAATGATGAGGGGTTAATTATCAATTCACATAATTTCAGACTTATGGGAAAAGCAAATGTATCTAATCATTCTATCAAGGTATGTCTAGTGGTGTAATTCCACAGATTTACCACTAGTGGTAGCTGCAGTACAGCAGGTTTTATCATAGGCGTCTTGTATTCTTCTCCTTCTGTTACATTTATAAGTTGGGAAAAGAATGGGCCAGATTTACTTACCCGGTCCATTCGCGATCCAGCGGCGCGTTCTCTGCAGTGGATTCGGGTCCGCCCGGGATTCATTAAGGTAGTTCCTCCGCCGTCCACCAGGTGGCGCTGCTGCACTGAAAAGCATCGGAACGGGCTGGAGTTCACCAAGCTGAGTGAAGGTAAGTGCAAGCTCCGCGACAGATTTTTTTGTTTTAAATGCGGCGGTTTTTCTGAATCCGTCGGGTTTTCGTTCACGTGCATGCCAGCGCAGATGCGCCACAATCCGGTCGCGTGCGCCAAAATCCCGGGGCAATTCAGGGGAAATCAGCGCAAATCGGAAATATTCGGGTAACACGTCGGGAAAACGCGAATCGGGCCCTTAGTAAATGACCCCCAATATGTTTAATGGAAGGCTTAGATGAATAAGGTTGTGTCTGTCTCCCACAGAAGCCAATGTACAGAATGGTAGACACATTGGACTCTATGCAAAGTATAAGAGTGTATGAGTACATAGAAATGTGTGGGTACATAGGGGTGTATGGGTACTTATGGGTGTATGTGTACATAGAGGGGAATGAGTACATAGGGATGTATAGGTACCTATAGTTATATGTGTACATAGGGGTGTATGGGCATAGGGATGTATGGGTACTTATGGGTGTATGTGTACACAGGGGGGATGAGTACATAGGGATGTATGGGTACTTATGGGTGTATGTGTACATAGGGGGAATGAGTACATAGGGATGTATGGGTACTTATGGGTGTATGTGTACATAGGGGGAATGAGTACATAGGGACGTATGGGTACTTATGGGTGTATGTGTACATAGGGGGAATGAGTACATAGGGATGTATGGGTACTTATGGGTGTATGTGTACATAGGGGGAATGAGTACATAGGGATGTATGGGTACTTATGGGTGTATGTGTACATAGGGGGAATGAGTACATAGGGATATATGGGTACTTATGGGTGTATGTGTAAATAGAGGGGAATGAGAACATTGGGATGTATGGGTACCTATAGTTATATGTGTACATAGGGGTGTATGGGCATAGGGATGTATGGGTACTTATGGGTGTATGTGTACACAGGGGGGATGAGTACATAGCGATGTATGGGTACTTATGGGTGTATGTGTACACAGGGGGGATGAGTACATAGGGATGTATGGGTACTTATGGGTGTATGTGTACACAGGGGGGATGAGTACATAGCGATGTATGGGTACTTATGGGTGTATGTGTACACAGGGGGGATGAGTACATAGGGATGTATGGGTACTTATGGGTGTATGTGTACACGGCGGGGATGAGTACATAGGGATGTATGGGTACTTATGGGTGTATGTGTACACAGGGGGGATGAGTACATAGGGATGTATGGGTACTTATGGGTGTATGTGTACACGGCGGGGATGAGTACATAGGGATGTATGGGTACTTATGGGTGTATGTGTACACGGCGGGGATGAGTACATAGGGATCCATGGGTTTCCCAGACACAAGCCTGCATTACTCATGAGGCCTTTCCCACCACGCTACATGGCTATAGTCACCTTAGAATTTCGGTCACATATCCAGCTACCGTGTGGTCAAAGGAGGGGTCTCCTAACTTGCTGGCACAACCAAGGGCTATTTTAAGAGTCTGTAATGAAACAAAAGTAAAGACATTTATCAAAAACAGTGCAGTGTGTACTATGTGCAGTTTGCCTGTGTAGTGTACGGGGGGCGCCAGATGACAAATCTGTTAGACTCTCTAGTCAAGTTTACACATTCTAGACCTTAGAAATTGGGGAAGATTTGCTTCATGTGTAATACTTTTGTTGTGTAAAATTCTTTTTGTGGTTTGAGCTTCAAATATTGATGCTAAATACTGACCAAAATAATGAAAATGTTACTGGATGATACAAGCAAAAAGAGCAAATAATTAAAAATACATTTTAACCCTCAAACTTACCTCAGCTATCCAATGCAGTGCAGTACCGCGGGGTGTGTGCTTGGTCAAATTTGCCCCTTCCAGAATATTGAGGGCACTGATAAGTGCAGGGCCTGCATGAGGAGCAGGAGGGGCAAACACAAGATGACCTACGGAGAAAACAGATTTAGTAATGATGACAGTAGGGAAGGTTTCCTTGGTCATGTACAGCCTAAGAGCTCATTCAGTTTGCAGATGATACTAAGCTCTGTAAAGTAATTAATACAGAGGCTGATAGTATAACATTATTGGGATTTGTAGAAGCTGGAGGAATGTGTTGAGAAATGGCTGTTGAGGTCTAATGTAGATAAATGTAAGGTTAAGCACTTTGGTAGTGGTTACAAAAAGTACAATTATATCAATTACTTGGTTAAATTGCAGCTAAAAAAATACTCATTACAATGTACAGATATCTCTCAAAACATCTTTTAAATATAAGAGAGCATCCTCTACACCTAGAGGAGAGGCGGTTCTACCATCTCCATAGACAGGGAGCATCCTCTACACCTAGAGGAGAGGCGGCTCTACCATCACCATAGACAGGGGGCATCCTCTACACCTAGAAGAGAGGAGGTTCTACCATCTCCATAGACAGGGAGCATCCTCTACACCTAGAGGAGAGGCGGCTCTACCATCTCCATAGACAGGGAGCATCCTCTACACCTAGAGGAGAGGAGGTTCTATCATCACCATAGACAGAGGGCATCCTCTACACCTAGAGGAGAGGCGGTTCTACCATCTCCATAGACAGGGAGCATCCTCTACACCTAGAGGAGAGGAGGTTCTACCATCACCATAGACAGAGGGCATCCTCTACACCTAGAGGAGAGGCGGTTCTACCATCTCCATAGACAGGGAGCATCCTCTACACCTAGAGGAGAGGAGGTTCTACCATCACCATAGACAGAGGGCATCCTCTACACCAGTGATTTTCAACCAGTGTGCCGTGGAGGTTCTACCATCACCATAGACAGGGGGCATCCTCTATACCTAGAGGAGAGGAGGTTCTATCATCACCATAGGCAAAGGGCATCCTCTACACCTAGAGCAGAGGCAGTTCTACCATCACCATAGACAGGAGGCATCCTCTACACCTAGAGCAGAGGAGGTTCTACCATCACCATAGACAGGGGGCATCCTCTACACCTAGAGGAGAGGGGGTAGTACCATCACTATAGACAGGAGGCATCCTCTACACCTAGAGGAGAGGCAGTTCTACCATCACCATAGACAGGGGGCATCCTCTACACCTAGAGGAGAGGCAGCTCTACCATCACCATAGACAGGGGACATCCTCTACACCTAGAGGAGAGGAGGTTCTACCCTCACCATAGACAGGGGGCATCCTCTACACCTAGAGGAGAGGGGGTTCTACCATAACCATAGGCAGGGGGCTTCCTCTACACCTAGAGGAGAGGTGGTTCTACCATCACCATAGACAGGGGGCATCCTCTACACCTAGAGGAGATGAGGTTCTACCATCACCATAGACAGGGGGCATCCTCTACACCTAGAGGAGAGGCGATTTTACCATCACCATAGACAGGGGGCATCCTCTACACCTAGAGGAGAGGAGGTTCTACCATCACCATAGACAGGGGGCATCCTCTACACCTAGAGGAGAGGCAGCTCTACCATCACCATAGACAGGGGACATCCTCTACACCTAGAGGATAGACTGTTCTACCATCACCATAGACAGGGGACATCCTCTACACCTAGAGGAGATGAGGTTCTACCATCACCATAGACAGGGGGCATCCTCTACACCTAGAGGAGAGGTGGTTCTACCATCACCATAGACAGGGGGCATCCTCTACACCTAGAGGAGAGGAGGTTCTACCATCACTATAGACAGGGGGCATCCTCTACACCTAGAGGATAGACTGTTCTACCATCACCATAGACAGGGGAATCCTCTACACCTAGAGGAGAGGTGGTTCTACCATCACCATAGACAGGGGGCATCCTCTACACCTAGAGGAGAGGCAGTTCTACCATCACCATAGACCGGGGGCATCCTCTACACCTAGAGGATAGACTGTTCTACCATCACCATAGACAGGGGACATCCTCTACACCTAGAGGAAAGGAGGTTCTACCATTGCCATAGACCGGGGGCATCCTCTACACCTAGAGGAGAGGCAGTTCTACCATCACCATAGACCGGGGGCATCCTCTACACCTAGAGGATAGACTGTTCTACCATCACCATAGACAGGGGACATCCTCTACACCTAGAGGATAGACTGTTCTACCATCACCATAGACAGGGGATATCCTCTACACCTAGAGGATAGACTGTTCTACCATCACCATAGACAGGGGACATCCTCTACACCTAGAGGAGAGGTGATTCTACCATCACCATAGACAGGGGGCATCCTCTACACCTAGAGGAGAGGCAGTTCTACCATCACCATAGACCGGGGGCATCCTCTACACCTAGAGGAGAGGCGGCTCTACCATCACTATAGACAGGAGGCATCCTCTACACCTAGAGGAGAGGCGGCTCTACCATCACTATAGACAGGGGGCATCCTCTACACCTAGAGGAGAGGCAGTTCTATCATCACCATAGACAGGGGACATCCACTACACCTAGAGGATAGACTGTTCTACCATCACCATAGACAGGGGGCATCCTCTACACCTAGAGGATAGACTGTTCTACCATCACCATAGACAGGGGACATCCTCTACACCTAGAGGAGAGGCTGTTCTACCATCACCATAGACAGGGGGCATCCTCTACACCTAGAGGAGAGGCAGTTCTATCATCACCATAGACAGGGGACATCCTCTACACCTAGAGGAGAGGCGGCTCTACCATCACTATAGACAGGAGGCATCCTCTACACCTAGAGGAGAGGCGGCTCTACCATCACTATAGACAGGGGGCATCCTCTACACCTAGAGGAGAGGAGGTTCTACCATCACCATAAACAGGGGGCATCCTCTACACCTAGAGCAGAGGCAGTTCTATCATCGCCATAGACAGGGGACATCCTCTACACCTAGAGGAGAGGCGGCTCTACCATCACCATAGACAGGGGGCATCCTCTACACCTAGAGGATAGACTGTTCTACCATCACCATAGACAGGGGACATCCTCTACACCTAGAGGAGAGGCTGTTCTACCATCACCATAGACAGGGGGCATCCTCTACACCTAGAGGAGAGGCGGTTCTACCATCACCATAGACAGGGGGCATCCTATACACCTAGAGGATAGACTGTTCTACCATCACCATAGACAGGGGGCATCCTCTACAACTAGAGGAGAGGAGGTTCTACCATCACCATAGACAGGGGGCATCCTCTACACCTAGAGGAGAGGCAGTTCTACCATCACCATAGACAGGGGGCATCCTCTACACCTAGAGGAGAGGTGGTTCTACCATCACCATAGACAGGGAGCATCCTCTACACCTAGAGGAGAGGTGGTTCTACCATCACCATAGACAGGGAGCATCCTCTACACCTAGAGGAGAGGAGGTTCTACCATCACCATAGACAGAGGGCATCCTCTACACCAGTGATTTTCAACCAGTGTGCCGTGGAGGTTCTACCATCACCATAGACAGGGGGCATCCTCTATACCTAGAGGAGAGGAGGTTCTATCATCACCATAGGCAAAGGGCATCCTCTACACCTAGAGCAGAGGCAGTTCTACCATCACCATAGACAGGGGGCATCCTCTACACCTGGAGGAGAGGTGGTTCTACCATCACCATAGACAGGGGGCATCCTCTACACCTAGAGGAGAGGGGGTAGTACCATCACTATAGACAGGAGGCATCCTCTACACCTAGAGGAGAGGCAGTTCTACCATCACCATAGACAGGGGGCATCCTCTACACCTAGAGGAGAGGCAGCTCTACCATCACCATAGACAGGGGACATCCTCTACACCTAGAGGAGAGGAGGTTCTACCCTCACCATAGACAGGGGGCATCCTCTACACCTAGAGGAGAGGGGGTTCTACCATAACCATAGGCAGGGGGCTTCCTCTACACCTAGAGGAGAGGTGGTTCTACCATCACCATAGACCGGGGGCATCCTCTACACCTAGAGGAGATGAGGTTCTACCATCACCATAGACAGGGGGCATCCTCTACACCTAGAGGAGAGGCGATTTTACCATCACCATAGACAGGGGGCATCCTCTACACCTAGAGGAGAGGAGGTTCTACCATCACCATAGACAGGGGGCATCCTCTACACCTAGAGGAGAGGCAGCTCTACCATCACCATAGACAGGGGACATCCTCTACACCTAGAGGATAGACTGTTCTACCATCACCATAGACAGGGGACATCCTCTACACCTAGAGGAGATGAGGTTCTACCATCACCATAGACAGGGGGCATCCTCTACACCTAGAGGAGAGGTGGTTCTACCATCACCATAGACAGGGGGCATCCTCTACACATAGAGGAGAGGAGGTTCTACCATCACTATAGACAGGGGGCATCCTCTACACCTAGAGGATAGACTGTTCTACCATCACCATAGACAGGGGAATCCTCTACACCTAGAGGAGAGGTGGTTCTACCATCACCATAGACAGGGGGCATCCTCTACACCTAGAGGAGAGGCAGTTCTACCATCACCATAGACCGGGGGCATCCTCTACACCTAGAGGATAGACTGTTCTACCATCACCATAGACAGGGGACATCCTCTACACCTAGAGGAAAGGAGGTTCTACCATTGCCATAGACCGGGGGCATCCTCTACACCTAGAGGAGAGGCAGTTCTACCATCACCATAGACCGGGGGCATCCTCTACACCTAGAGGATAGACTGTTCTACCATCACCATAGACAGGGGACATCCTCTACACCTAGAGGATAGACTGTTCTACCATCACCATAGACAGGGGATATCCTCTACACCTAGAGGATAGACTGTTCTACCATCACCATAGACAGGGGACATCCTCTACACCTAGAGGAGAGGCTGTTCTACCATCACCATAGACAGGGGGCATCCTCTACACCTAGAGGAGAGGCGGTTCTACCATCACCATAGACAGGGGGCATCCTATACACCTAGAGGATAGACTGTTCTACCATCACCATAGACAGGGGGCATCCTCTACAACTAGAGGAGAGGAGGTTCTACCATCACCATAGACAGGGAGCATCCTCTACACCTAGAGGAGAGGAGGTTCTACCATCACCATAGACAGGGGCATCCTCTACACCTAGAGGCGATTCTGCCATCACCATAGACAGGGATTCTTTACTGTAAGACCAGTGAGACTCTGGAACTATTTGCCGCAGGAGGTTGTGATGGCTGATACTTCGCACATGTTGGAAATGGGCATGGATGCCTTTCTTAATACCAAATATATAATTTACTATGGGAAAAAATTTTTATAGGATGGACCGTCATAGTTTTCTAACCTTATACAATACCATGGTACCCTGGACCTCTATGATTCTATCAGTTCCGATAATTTCACCCCAAGTTGTGATTGAATTTGCACACATAATACAGGTAAAATTTTCCTTGATTCATGAGAAATGGTAGGTAGGTAGATAGGTACATACCTTGATATACAGTTTGGACTGGCTTTTCAACAGAAGCATTATAGTTAATAAAGTCTTCTTCTGACATCACTCCACCTTGTGCATTCACCTAAATGAGGATCAGAAACCAGAATTATAAAGGCTGAGACACAAACCATTTCTTTTGCTGATGGTTTTATATACAGCGTGTCTGGAGTTTGCTCCATTCCCATCCTCTATGCTGTGACTGTATATTTCTGTAAGTTACTGCCCTTTTGTAATGCTGTTTTTTTAACTAAAGCCAGAAGCACATCCAAGAAGTGAAAAAGCACAGTGAGGGGAAAATACTGAAAAAAAAAAAAAAGGGTAACGATTAAAGGGAACCTGTCAATGTAAACCAATATAATAAACCACTACCAGTATGCTGTCACGTATGTTGACACCTTGCTCATCATATATGACTTGTATATTTCATGACACTCTGAAGTGAGATGTTAATGGTGGGGAGTTTAGTACTAAACTGTCTGTATGCCAGGTAAGATGACAAAGTATATTTTCTGGGGATGTAAGGGAAACCATTTTAGTCTATCACAACTTCTGTGTCTGAGCTAGTCTAAGGCAGAGGATTATCTGGTGGGGCTTTCTCAATGTAGAGCAAAAATGTGAGAATGTTATTGGAAATTGCTTACCCATCTCACGTGGAGTAGCAGTCTGTTGTGACATGATATATTCAGGATATCTTAAGGTTACTAACATTACATGAGCGGGTATCCCACATCTCAAACAATTCTATCACCAGTAAGCTTCCCCTAAACCAGTGATTTTCAACCTTTTTTGAGCCGCGGCACACTTTTTATACTTAGAAAATCCTGGGGCACACCACCAACCAAAATAGCACAAAATGACACTAAAACAGTCATATTATACATATAGTTAATAATATAGATTCTAAATTTATTTTCCTCACTCATTGTGAAACCTGGGCCTGTTTCGATAAACACAAAAGGGATATCCTGGCAGGAATGGGGGAAAGACACACACGAAGCTCTTCCTCAACAGTTCTCAGTTTCTCCCTGTTTTTAGTATATGGTGCTGATTATTATGTGGCTCATATACTGCAAAATAAAGGGGTACAATGAGAAGTACTATGGCCATGAGGCCAGAGTACAAGTGCCAGCTCTTATACTCAGCATATGAGCTGGTACTTGTAGTACTCCAGCTTCATGACTATAGTATTTCTCATTGTTATATGCAGTATACTGCTGGAGTACTAAAAGTACCAGCTCATATGCTGAGTATTCTGCCAACAGTTCATATACTCAGGCAAAAGCTCATATAGTCAGCATTACTGGTGGGCATTACCTTGGCGGTGGGCAAATGCTAGAGTCTCTCCGCTCTCAGGATGGTGCGCCGGCCTCGGTGATGTCATTTTGTCGCGCTAGGTTCAAAGCTTGTGCATGTGTTATTGTACATCTCCTACATTGTAAGAAGCTGTGACTGTGCATCGCTGCACATTGTCGGGAAACAAAACACAGGGGGCACCATAGTTTGGGGAACTTTCCATGGGGCACACCCGACCATGTGTCGCGGCACACCCGACCATGTGTCGCGGCACACTAGTGTGCCACGGCACACTGGTTGAAAATCACTGCCCTAAACTAAGTGGGTGCCTTGTGGTTTAGTCTTACCTCGTTTACTATTTCCCGTGTTAAGTTGCTGGAATAAAAGGCATCTACCCCTCTTGTCGCTACATCATGCAAAATAGCTGCCAGGTCGAGCCTTCTGGCAAACGTTCCCGGGGTTAGAGGTAATCCATGTGGGAAGAAGACATCTTGAAAAGTATTTGATAGTTCATCCTCTTTCAAGTCACTTATGGCCTTAGCTGTTGAAATGAAGACAATTAAGGATTGGATTTAGTAATTTTCCTTTTCCACAGGAAACTAAAGGTCACCTGTGGATATATTTGGGTCAGTGATACTTCTTCATACTTGAGAGTCATGTTAAGGACTATAGGGATTTATCCAGTATATACTGATTTCAGGGCTCCCAATAGAGAGACCTCGATGGTCAGATTGTCTGAAGAGTCTTGAACCATCAAAGAACCTTGGTGATAATTTTGTCTTAATCTGCACAAAAAGAACTGTCTAAAATGCTGTGCAGCATATAAGATCAATGGAAATTGCTGAGCATGACCCTAGGGCAGTGATGGGGAACCTTTTAGAGACCGAGTGCCCAAACTACAACAAAGACCCGCTTATTTATCGCAAAGTGCCAACACAGAAATTTAATTTGTGATATATACTCCCTTCTCTGTCACAGTTTTCATTGATACCAGCACCTGAGGACACCAGAAAAGCAGAAAATAGTCCCAGGTACAGCTGTCACTTTAAAATAGCTCTGTGCACAGCAAGTCCTGGGCTGTCTGGGGCTGCAGGAAGATCCCTGGAGTCATCTCTGGTCATGGCCTGAGTGCCCACAGAAAGGGCTCTGAGTGCCACCTCTGGCACCAGTGCCATAGGTTCGCCATCACTGCCCTAGGGTATCTCCAGCACTCCCATTCATTTGGATGTCTATGAGAGTGATAAACAAAGCCAAGAGCTCAACAACTTCCAGGACTCCCATAGACATTGAATGAAGCGAAAGGATTTGGATTAATGAGAACCTGACCCTCGTTCTCATGTACTGTGGGGGTGAGTCTGGATGATCTATATCAGCCACAATAATCTTATTTATGAGCAAAAATCTGCAGAAGTCATAAAAAGTAGGGAGTTTATGCCAAGCTTGTTGAACCAGTTCTTCCTGGCACGGCATGTTGACAAAACCTTGGAATTTCATTTAATTAGTATGTATTTGGTTGGGTAAAGTAATATCTCTAAGCTTTCAGTAATATCAAGTGGAGACCAATGTTAAAGAGACAAGTGATAATGAATATGATAAATGTGATAAATAGACATCAGATCCCCTCTTTATTTTACTGGAGATCTACAAAATGGAGAATGTCTTAGAGAAAGTCTCTTCTTTAGGTTCAGGAAACATGGACTTCAGATATCTTGACTTTAATACAGTATTATAGTTCCTTACCCAAATCGTGCGTTGTGTTAAATCCTCCACTGGCAACTTTTTCCACCTTCAATATTATATCCAACCATGGCAGCCTGAAAAATATAACAAATCGCTATTAAAAGGGTATTCTGGGATCCAAAACTTGCGATTTCCCCCCACTGGCAACTTCTTCCCAGTACGTTCCAACCAAAATACACCATCCCCAAATAACTGTGAATCGGTGATGCCTGTATAAATGAATGTACATGTGTATGCTGTATGTGTATCTGCTGTATGTGTTGGTATCTGTTGTATGTGTGTATATATACTAAGCAGCGTCATACACTAAGAGGCGGAAGTATATCAATAATCACATACATGTAAAGTCACCGTCGGCAGCAAGTGCGCCGGCGTGGGGAAAGTGGCGCGTGAAGGTGGCGGATTGGGGCAAATAATCACAAGTGCTAGCAATAAGCTGGCATTTGCGATTACTTCAGGACCTCTGCCCCACATCAGGTCCTGATAAATATGCCCCTGTGTGTGTATACTGTATGAAAGTGTGTAGCGCTACTTAATCTGTGTACGCTATATAAATAAAGGAATTATTATTATTATTATAAAGTGTATATACTGCACAGCCTATATCCCCCCTTACGCCACCTCCACACCAAGTGGACATGCAAGGCAGTAATGGGGGGCACGGACAGTGGTAAAGTCGGCCAGCACACAAGCTATAGTCTGTGTCCATACAGACGAAGGTTATGGAGTAATTCTACTCCAGGCCAGACCTGCCCTGCCTGCAAAAGCTGCCGCCCCCTAGATTTAAAGGAAACCTTTTAGGAGAAATTGACGTAATAAACCACTACCAGTATGTTGTCAAGCAGCTGAACACCTACCAGATCTTTCTTTCATGCCCCAGTGTGGTGGCGGAGAGTTTAACACTGGAATTAAGCTCTCTCTTCACTATAAAGCCTCCTTCACTGTAATTGATTATTACAGAGGAGGAGGCATTCGGAGGCCCCCCCCCCACCTTGACTTTAGTGTTAAACTCTCCACCTCCTTAACTTTATACATCCAATTTACATCTCACTTCAAAGTTCATTTTCGGGATGATGTCACCACACTGGGCCATTGTCACCACCGCGGACGATGGCGTAAGCCAACACCTGGGGCTGGAATCTAAGTGCTACCCGGCTCTCACCCGGTGTGGTACCATGAAAGAAACAAAAACTACAAGGTGTTACGCTGCTTGATAATATTCTAGTTAAGGTTTATTAGGACAATTGCTGTTGACAGGTTCCCTTTTAAGCACATCTACCACCAGATTTACTGGTGGCAGACTGTCTACAGTGTCATGCTTATTACCTTAGGGGTTCCTGGCACTTGTTTTCATATTTTTTAGATGCTCCATGATCCAGAGAAAATAAGTTTATAAAAGTATGTAAATCAGCCAGAGGCGTTCTGGCCTGTGTCTCCGGAGCACCCTCCAGGTAACACTTTCCCTGCGCAGCAGGCTGGAGACTAGCCGGGTTTCCTTGTGCAGCTGCGCCGGCAAAGTGCTACTGCGCATGCACGAGACTTGCAGACAGCTGGGTGACGTCACCGGTTGTCTGCAGCTCTTGTGGGAGGCACTAGGGATGAATATAGGTAAGGGGCACGTCCATAATTTATGAGTGGCCAGAGCCAAAAGGCGCTCCATTGACGTAAATGAGTCTGAGTTCTGTCCCAGTACTGTCTAATGTAGATTAGGACTCCTGCACATCTAATTGTGCAACAGGCCTAATGATTATGTACAGATGGAACTAATGGATAGGCATTAGATAGATAGACTGACAGATACTTTGTACTTACTTTCCATACATGCTGTGAGCTTTTGCCAACCCTTTCAGCATTCCAGGAATAGCAACCAGAAGACCTGGCTAATAAAATAAGAGGCAGATGACACGTAAGAAAACAAGTACAGGCAGTCCCAGAGTTACGTACAAGATAGGTTCTGTAGGTTTGTTCTTAAGTTGAATTTGTATGTAAGTCCAAAAAATTTTTTTTGGTCTCTGTGACAATTGAATTTTTACATTTTTGGGTTGTCATAAGAAGCAGGATTAAGAATAAAGCTTCTTTGCAGACACCTTTAATAACTGCCGTTTATTGTAGCCTAAGGCCAAAGTACAGTAAATTACCAACATCCAGAGGTCCGTTTGTAACTAGGGGTGTTCTTAAGTAGGGGACCGCCTGTATTTAGTACTATGAAAGCATGTATGGTTATGAGATAGCTAACATATATACTGATTACATTACATTGCTGCCGACAGATTTTGTAATTTATATCTGGATCTTTTACCAACGCTGGATTCAGCCACACTGGATTTTTGGTTTCTTGCATTGTCACTTTACGTCAATCATTAGTACATTAAAAGTGAGGAAGTAAAAAAATAAAGAAGAGATACTGCAGCAGATTTATCAAAGCATAAAATTAAGTGCAAAGTTACAGCAGCCAATCTTAAGCTTTTTGCCCACAAGCAATTTGGCCCAACAAACACAGAGGGGCTCATTTACTAAGGGTCGCACACTGCACTTCCATCGGACTTTTGCACGACTTTGACAGGTATTAAACAGGTTTCTGCGCTGGGATTGTATTGCACACGATCGTTTTCTGTTGCAGCTGTGCTGCTTCTATGCAACACAAATGGGGGGGGGAGGCGTCGAGTGATCCCTCTGATTCAGACTGAGCGCGGGATTTAACTCTCAAACTGTGTCACAAGACAATGCACTTACATGCACCAGGAAGAAGAAGGTGAACTCTGTCGGACCTGAGCAGGGAAGCAACACATGCAGGATATCGGGCGCACGATCTTAGTGAATCGCGGCACAGTGCATTATCGTCACACAATGCACTTTGTGTGAACTCCTCCGGATGGGTAAGTAAATGTGCCCCAGAATCTAAAGTGAACTCTGTATGCCCGTTCGGTGCATGATTCTAGGTTCTGTCCAGTAGATCCCACAAATGTAAAGGGTGAGTTGTGGATAGGTTTTATAGGAGAAAGACCTGGTAAAAGATTCCTTTAAAGGGAAGTCACCACTTTTTTTTATAAATACCGCTAGAGCCCTATTAACTAAATGACAACCCCTTAAACTAAAAATAGTTTCACTCACGTCTCCATAAAATCAACTGTGTTATCTTATCTAGCATACAGTCAAACTCAGCCGGAGTTGGAGGGGACGTGTCCTGCTTGGTCAAGTTCAGAGGCTCCTCCCCATGCCCACCTCTCACCATTCAGCACTTCATGCCATGTGACCAGGGTGATGTCATCAAAGGTACTTTAGCCTCTAGTGTTTGCAAAATCTAAACCATGTATGTATCTGATCACAGGAAATCACAGAATGCCTCCTGGGAGGATGGGGAAGAGTAGAAGTCGTGGAGATGTGCTGTTATTTCATGTGATCAGATACATACATGGGGTAGATTTTTAAAATGTTAGTGGATAAGGACCTTAGATGACATCATCCTGGTCACATGAAGTGCTGAATGGTGAGAAGGAGGTATAGGGAGGAGAAATGAGTGAGGACAGGAAGCCACCCCCCTCTGACCTACTGGCTGTATTCCAGGTAAGATAAAAACTTGATTTTATGGGGATATGAAAAAAACTATTTTTATCTAAAAGAAAGGTGTCATTTACTTAATAAGGCTTTATGGTAACATGTCCCCAGCTGTATTTGTGAAAAATGCCGTGACATGCTGTTTAACATTGTTTTGCTTCCCCTGAAATTTACAAATGTATTCATTCATGCTTTTTATCCCTTACCTATTTCATATATAAACTTGGCCAATGAGTCATATCTTACCTTATGTTTCCAATACTGTAAAAAGTCATTATGTATTCCAGATGGTGCTGTCTCTCGAAAATCAATTACCTCTGTCAGGTTGTTTCTAATGTCATGGACCAGCATCACACCCCCTCTGGAACAAAAGGGTAAGAACATGTCACACATTAGGCAAGGATTTTTTTTTTTTTACAAAAACTTTAAGTGCAATAGTTCAGGATTATTTGGCCACTAGGTGGCACTGTTCAACTGCATTCTTAAAAAAGTGTTCTAGGCAAAATCCATTCATGACTTATTATATGGATAGGTCAATAATAGGTGATGGATTTGGGGTTCAACACCCCTCAGTGTGAAATTATGGATGAAGCCAGAAGCAGACAACTCTGTCTGTATTATGGCAATGAATGTTTTTCACTTGTAGCACTGTGGTTGGCAGTAAATTGGGTGTTAATGTGTTATATGAACTAAACACGCTGGCATTTCATGGGTGTTTATTCAGCTAAAATCCCAAATCTTCTATAAATGTCTCTATTGTGTTCAGGTAAATTGATCCTGATGTAAGGTGATAACCCGTAAAAGTGAGGTCTGGCTACTGGCAGGAGGTGTTTCATCTCTCAGTTCTCACAGCGACCTGATGTCTGAGCCAAGTTAGTTCCTGACCTTATTTACTCTCCCTTTTTAAAAAGATTGTCCTTAATTATGACAAAAAGTGCATTTTTTTACTAGAAACAGTGCTGCTTGTGTCCCCCTGTTAACAGTTTTGACCATGTATAACACATCGGTAGCAATCCTGGAGATCTGTGTGTGTTCTTAGTCTCAGTAGGACTGTGAAAAATGCATTTATATTCCAGGATAGTAGCTGGACTCGGAGCACCATGGTGCACTCTCTCTACGTAACACCAATGCCCCTATCCTCAGCTATAACAGTAATCTGATTAAATACTACAATGGATAATCAGGGTTTGGGACTTTGCAGCATTATAATGAAGCAATCTCACACACCACTGCACCAGAGTGATACAATTTCAGCTACAAAATGCATTTCAGCTAAATGCATTTTACACAGTCCTGTTGCTACTAACAACTATAACAAATGCATGGCTACATAGCTATCCAGTGTTGCTACAGAGTGCAGTTCTGTAGGGTCAAAACTGCTGAACAGCAATTGGGTGAGTTGGTAAATGAAAGTCCCCTAGAGGGCTCCATACCAAATAGATGAGAGGTTTACACATCCGAACTGAACTCTATTCACTTGTATAAGACATACTGGATGGACACAAGGGGGCAGATTTATCAAGTGTCTGAAAGTCAGAATATTTCCAATTGCCCATGGCAACCAATCACAGCTCCCCTTTAAAATATTCATGAGCACTGGTGAAATGAAAGCTGAGCTGTGATTGGTTGCCATGGCAACTGGAAATATTCTGACTTTCAGACTGCTTGATAAATCTGCCCCAAGATCTGCAACCGATTTGGGGCACTTCAGGGTACTATCAGTTTTCCGATCTTCCAATATGGAACCCCAATAATCACTTATTACCCCTGATACCGAAAATGTGACTAGTGAACTGCAATCCCAGAAATGACCCATGGCCATGGATAACATTGTTTCCAACTCATAACAAATAAAGTGCAGGTAATTACTTATTAGTTTATTCAGCAATCTACTTACCCTCCAATGCCTGAGGTATGTGGATTTACAATCCCAAGACACAGAGAAGTGGCGATGGCAGCATCCACAGAGCTCCCCCTATTCTCCAACACTTCAATACCCAAAGCTGTACAATGGGAAGCGTCACTCACTACTGCCCCTTGGTGAAAGATCTGTTGGGGTAAATATCAGGATATTTATGCACGCTTTGTTTTCATAATAAAACACATAAATTACGTAGTATGTGTATAAAATAGTAAACGCATGACGGAGAGCTTTCCCAAGGGTCGGGGGAACCGCTTTCTCACTGGCCACTACCACTGCCAACCGCTTCTCACTGGCCACAGAGCGAAAGGTGAACTTTCATCTAACTTTTCTTTTTATAGGAAAAAACAGCTTTATTATAAAAACGTAGGAATGGCACTTACCCCATTATCTTCAGCAATCCATTTATTTAGACATACTCACAAGGTATATAGGGATGTATTGTGCTTAGGGAGGGAGGAGAACAAAGTGCAGGACATCACATTACAGCAAGAATGAAGGCCATTTCGTGCCAAATCGCTTCCTCCGGTTCATATGAACACACATATGAACCCGGAGGAAGTGCTTCAGCAATTTAAGAGAGCTCTGGGAGGACTGGAACGCTACGGTGCCGACCTTACAGGTCATATAATGGCCAGAAACATTATTCTTCATGTACTCACAGCAGATTACTGATTTCAATAAAGTTTAATGAAAGGTGACCATAAAGAGTGAAACAAGTAATCAACAGTTTAATGTATTATTCCAAACAAAAGGGTAAAAACACCAATTCCTATGATCTAAGTCTCATCGTACTCACCTGTGGATCCCCAAAATATATTTGCATTATGAGAGCTATTGTGACACCCAGAGCAAAGGTGATGCAGGCGGTTATGATGACGGTAAGACCATCCTGTCGACAGCTGCAGTCCGAGCTGAAAGGGTCCCTGACCGTCTCTCTGAGGGGGGATGCGTCCTGGCTCCCCATCTCGGAGGATGAAGATGGCAGACGCTGCAGGCGGGCCGATTTAAGGAAGGCGTCTGGGTCTGTAAAGAAAAAATGAAGACAAATGTACATCAGAAAGCTGAAATATTTAAGAAAAGTTAATATTTCAATTTAAGTTGAATCTAAATGATTATTATGTGACTTTTATTATGTTTTCACATATATTACTTCTACTTGCCCCAGGTGGATGTTCTGGGTGATATGGGTTTTTGGGTGTCAAGGTAAAGATATTAAAAGTGATTTATGTCCCTGGGCAATGGTAGTAATGAGGTGGACTTCTCCTCTCAGGACAATGTCAGTAATGAGGTGGACTTCTCCTCTCAGGACAATGTCAGTAATGAGGCAGGACTTCTGTACCCAGGATAATGCCAGGGATGATATGGACTTGTCCCCTCTAGCACAATGTCAGTAGTGAAGTGGACTTCTCTTTTCTAGAACAATGTCAGGGATGAGGTGGGTTTCTCTTATCCAGGACAATGCTAATAATGAGGTGGATTTTTCTCCTCAGGACAATGTCAGTGAATAGTCAGCCTTCTCTTCTCCAGGCCAATGTCAAGGATGAGGTGGACTTCTCTTCTCCGGGACAATGTCAAGGATGAGGTGGACTTCTCTTCTCCGGGACAATGTCAAGGATGAGGTGGACTTCTCTTCTCCGGGACAATGTCAAGGATGAGGTGGACTTCTCTTCTCCGGGACAATGTCAAGGATGAGGTGGACTTCTCTTCTCCGGGACAATGTCAAGGATGAGGTGGACTTCTCTTCTCCAGGACAATGTCAAGGATGAGGTGGACTTCTCTTCTCCGGGACAATGTCAAGGATGAGGTGGACTTCTCTTCTCCGGGACAATGTCAAGGATGAGGTGGACTTCTCTTCTCCAGGCCAATGTCAAGGATGAGGTGGACTTCTCTTCTCCAGGCCAATGTCAAGGATGAGGTGGACTTCTCTTCTCCAGGACAATGTCTGTGATGAAGGTGAGTTTTCTTCTCGAGGACACTGTCAGTGATCGTGTGTACTCTTCTCCAGAAGCATGCAAGGGATGACAATGACTTCTGTATAATATCAGGGATCACAAGGACATCTTTTCTCTAGGAAAATGTCAATAATGATGTGGACTTCACATCTCCAAGAACATGCCAGTGATGATGTGGATTTCTATTCTCCAGATGTTAATAATGATGGTGGTATATACTTCCTCTTCCAGGGTGATTGTATTGATGTTCCTTGGTGATGGTATTGATCACATGAAGTCCTACACATGAGGATGACTAATGAAGTGAGGTTCTCAGTCCAAGCACCATATGCAATGATATTGAGGAGGTAGAATTTGGACACAAAGACAAGGTTGAATTTGATGTTCCGCTAGAAAATCTTCTTGAGAACTGGGTAGACTAAGATGATGTGACAAATGTCCTCCCTGTACCTAATGAGGCGTCCAGTACTGACTGTGAACTTCTGTGGATGCCTCCCTTCCTAAACTCCTACCAATGTAGATTAGAACAAGAGACTGAGGTATTGGGATTAGCAAATGAGATCAAGAGCTATCAGGTTTCTACAGCAAATCCCTCAATTTAACTCTTCATACTAGTATTGCACATAGAGTTGTTACAGAGCTCTGTATGTATGCACTTCTCACAAAAAGTTAGGGATATTTGGCTTGTGGGTGGCTTTTCTGTAACACGGTGCTTAACTGCAAAATATGCAACAGGTGTTTGAACAATCATCGCCCAATAAATTTTCTGGTTCAATTAGAATTGGTATTCCGGTGCCAATTCAGACCGCAACTCAACAGAAATCTGGCGCACGCCCATTAAACACCCAGACAACACAAGTGCACTCAGTTTAAGCATGATTGGTGCGAGCAGAGTGCGCCAGATTAACGCATAGTCTACAATAATCTGGCGCACCCTGCACATGCCCCTCATACTTAAACCGAGTGCACTTTTTTTTTGTTGCACTCAATTTAATGGGCGCGCGCCACAGTTATGTCAGTTTTTCGGCATACTGTAAATGTGGCACCTGGTGCAAATCGGCACCGGAGCGCAGGCCTAATTCAATCCTCATGGATGACAATGCACCAGCTCATCACGGTTGCGTTGTTTGAGAATGGCTGCCAGACACCTTCCTTAAACTTTCCCCAGACCTATGGGATCAGCAGAATCTCTGTGTAGAGACCATAACCTCAGAACCTCAATGAATGAAGAAATGCCTTTCAAGATGAAGGGGATAAAGCCTCCGCAGACAATGGGGCTTATTTACTAAGGCTCTGTGAGCGCAGTTTTGTCAAGCTTTCCGACTTTTTTGGGGATTACATAGCTCAGACAGGTATTTAACAGGGGTTTGCACTGGGATTGTGTCGCACACAATCGGATATTGGCACAGCTGCGCTGGCTTTCATGATACAGAAATCGGGGGACGTGCCGTCAAACGATCCGACTGATTTGGACTGAGGGCAGGATTTAACTTTCAAATTGAGTCGCAAGACAATGCACTTACATACACCGAGAAGAAGAAGGTGAATTAGCCCAAAGTACAATGTGGGGGTATTACTAGGTCCCCTCCGTGCTCTTCGCAAAACACTTTTTCACCCTCTCCCCTGCTCCACCCCCTCCCTCTCTCTGCTGTAGCATAATTGAAAGTGGGAGTCCTGAGGGAGCAGGGGGTAGGGTGAGACAGTGTAACAGCCAGGGCCGGATTAATGTTGGTGGGGGCCCCTGGGCGCAAAATATGGTGGGGGCCCCCCAATGAATGTAGTCCTTGGAACAGCAATCACTATATACTGCTCCCCTCAGCAATAACTATATACAGCGTCCCCAATAATCACTATATACAGCTCCCCCAGCAACTACTATATACAGCTCCGCTAGCAATCCCTATATACAGCTCCCCCAGCAATCACTGTATACAGCTCCCCCAGCAATCACTGTATACAGCTTCCCCAGCAATCACTATATACAGCTCCCCCAGCAATCACTGTATACAGCTCCCCCAGCAACCACTATATACAGCTCCCTCAGCAATCACTATATACAGCTCCCCCAGCAATCACTGTATACAGCTCCCCCCAGCAATCACTATATACAGCCCCCCCAGCAATCACTATATACATCTCCCCCAGCAATCACTATATACATCTCCTCCAGCAATCACTATATACAGCTCCCCCAGCAATCACTATATACAGCTCCCCCAGCAATCACTATATACAGCTCCCCCAGCAATCACTATATACATCTCCACCAGCAATCACTGTATACAGCCCCCAGCAATCACTATATACAGCTCCCAGCAATCACTATATACAGCTCCCCCTGCAATCACTATATACAGCTCGCCCAGAAATCACTATATACAGCTCCCCCAGCAATCACTATATACAGCTCCCCCAGCAATCACTATATACAGCTCCCCCAGCAATCATTATATACAGCTCCCCCAGCAATCACTATATACAGCTCCCCCAGCAATCACTATATACATCTCCTCCAGCAATCACTATATACAGCTTCACCAGCAATCACTATATACATCTCCACCAGCAATCACTGTATACAGCCCCCAGCAATCACTATATACAGCTCCCAGCAATCACTATATACAGCTCCCCCTGCAATCACTATATACAGCTCCCCCAGAAATCACTATATACAGCTCCCCCAGCAATCACTATATACAGCTCCCCCAGAAATCACTATATACAGCTCCCCCAGCAATCATTATATACAGCTCCCCCAGCAATCACTATATACAGCTCCCCCAGCAATCACTGTATACAGCTCCCCCAGCAATCACTATATACAGCTCCCCCAGCAATCACTATATACATCTCCCTCAGCAATCACTATATACAGCTCCCCCAGCAATCACTATATACAGCTCCCAGCAATCACTATATGCAGCTCCCCCTGCAATCACTATATACAGCTCCCCCAGCAATCACTGTATACAGCTCCCCCAGCAATCACTATATATAGCTTCCCCCAGCAATCACTATATACTGCTCCCCAGCAATCACTATATACAGCTCCCCCAGCAATCACTGTATACAGCTCCCCCAGCAATCACTATATACAGCTCCCCCAGTAATCACTGTATACAGCTCTACCCAGCAATCACTGTATACAGCTCCCCCAGCAATCATTGTATACAGCTCCCCCAGCAATCACTATATACAGCTCCCCCAGCAATCACTGTATACAGCCCCCCAGCAATCACTGTATACAGCTCCTCCTGCAATCACTATATACAGCTCCCCCAGCAATCACTATATACAGCTCCCCCAGCAATCACTATATACAGCTCCCCCAGCAATCACTATATACAGCTCCCCCAGCAATCACTATATACAGCTCCTCCTGCAATCACTATATACAGCTCCCCCAGAAATCACTATATACAGCACCCCCAGCAATCACTGTATACAGCTCCCCCAGCAATCACTGTATACAGCTCCCCCAGCAATCACTGTATACAGCTCCCCCAGCAATCACTATATACAGCTCCCCCAGCAATCACTATATACAGTTCCCCCAGCAATCACTATATACAGCTCCCCCAGCAATCATTATATACAGCTCCCCAGTAATCAGTATATACAGCTCCCCCAGCAATCAGTATATACAGCTTCCCCAGCAATCAGTATATACAGCTCCCCCAGTAATCACTGTATACAGCTCCCCCAGCAATCACTATATACAGCTCCCCCAGCAATCACTATATACAGCTCCCCCAGCAATCACTATATACAGCTCCCCCGGCAATCACTATATACAGCTCCCAGCAATCACTATATACAGCTCCCCCAGCAATCACTATATACAGCTCCCCCAGCAATCACTATACACAGCCCCCCAACAACCACTATATACAGCCCCCCAGCAATCACTATATACAGCTCCCCCAACAACCACTATATACAGCTCCCCCGGCAATCACTATATACAGCTCCCCCAGCAATCACTATATACAGCTCCCCCAGCAATCACTATGTACAGCTCCCCCTGCAATCACTATATACAGCTCCCCCAGCAATCACTATATACAGCTCCCCCAGCAATCACTATATACAGCTCCCCCAGCAATCACTATATACAGCTCCCCCAGCAATCACTATATACAGCTCCCCCAGCAATCACTATATACAGCTCCCCCAGCAATCACTATATACAGCTCCCCCAGCAATCATTATATACAGCTCCCCAGTAATCACTATATACAGCTCCCCCAGCAATCAGTATATACAGCTCCCCCAGCAATCATTATATACAGCTCCCTCAGCAATCACTATATACAGCTCCCCCAGCAATCAGTATATACAGCTCCCCCAGTAATCACTGTATACAGCTCCCCCAGCAATCACTATATACAGCTCCCCCAGTAATCACTATATACAGCTCCCCCAGCAATCACTATATACAGCTCCCCCAGCAATCACTATATACAGCTCCCCCAGCAATCACTATATACAGCTCCCCCAGCAATCACTATATACAGCTCCCCCAGCAATCACTATATACAGCTCCCCCAGCAATCACTATATACAGCTCCCCCAGCAATCACTATATACAGCTCCCCCAGCAATCACTATATACAGCTCCCCAAGCAACCACTATATACAGCTCCCCCAGCAATCACTATATACAGCTCCCATAGCAATCACTATATACAGCTCCCCCAGCAATCACTATATACAGCTCCCCCAGCAATCACTATATACAATGTGTTCATGCCCAAGTGTAGCACACATTCGGCTTTAGAGGCGGACGGATTAGCAGTGCTCACCCCTTTCCATAGGGACACCGGCAGAAGGGTAAGCCGGCAGAAGGGAAAGTTGCCGGTTGTGCCGCTGTGTCGGTGAGGTGGAGGGAGGGTTCCTCCTGGCTTCTATCTTCTGCGCACAGTGTAACGCGCCCAGTGCTGCCAGCGTAAAGACGTCATTACGCTACCAGCGCTGGGACGCTTACCGTCCCGTGCGCTGCTTCAGTCATTAGTGTGACAGAGCAGGAAGTGTCAGCGCGTGTCACTTTCTACTCTGTCACAGCACTAAGCAGCATCGGAGCTTCTCCGATACAGAACGCCGCAGAGTGGAGACACTAGAATAGCCAGCGGCAGGCGGCACAACCCCTTCCGACCCCCGGACAGCCATAACTCCGCTCGCGTACTTGAATCTCCGGCACGTATGACTCGTCGGAAAACTTTGTCAGATGGTGGGGGCCCCCTGGGGGGGCAAGATGGTGGGGGCCCCGGGGCTAGAGCCCCGGGAGCCCCGCCTATAATCCGGCCCTGGTAACAGCTTTTCAAGACCATGCTTGTTAAGAGCATGGAGGGGTTCTGATAACGCCCCACAGAATCATTTTGACTGATTAGAATAATTTTAAAAGTTTATTATTGAAAGAAAGAGGCCATGGATAACAAAATATATGAGTGCCTAGATCTATAAGTAAGGGCCCCTGGATTATCATTTGTCTTTCACAATAGAATATCACTGCAGTGTGACACTTTTTACGTTTTGAATAAATTTCATCAGAATCGCCAAATAGCCGTAACATTTTTGAGTAGTCTATGACACATATGTCCCCTAAAGGTTAATGGTGCAGACACAAAGGTTTAGAAGTGCACAGAGGTGGGCCTCGGCCTGATGGTATATGCGTTTACAGGAAAATGCATACGTAATTGAGCAGAGGCCTTCCCTTGTGTGCCTGCATTGCGTTTATAAACGCAATACAAGTGCTGCGCGTCACCACACCCTAAGGCAGAGGTCTACAGCAAACCAAATCTATAATGAAAGCCTCAAACATTCAAATAGAGGACAAACAGAACGTTTAGGGAGTCTTATCATAAGTTGCCCTTGGCGACCAATCAGAGCTCAGCTTTCATTTTCCCACAGCTGTTTATAAAATTAAAGGTGAGTTGTGATTGGTTTCCATGGGCAACTAGAACAGTTTTACCTCAGAAACTTGACGATTAATCTTCACCACTGCCAAATATTATATGCAGATCAACGAGTTCACCTGTAGAATGTTATATACAGGATATAGTGTATCTGTATAGTATTATATACAGAACATTGCGCACATAACCCGTACAGTATGGTATATAGAATATATGGTATATAGGTATATATGGTATATAGAGACCTGCACAGTCTCTTATACACAACAAGATACGTGCCTGTATAATATAGAGAACAAACATCGTATATGCACAGCATGTATTCCAATAGTATATAAAGAAGTGTGTCCTATATATACTATGAATACAGCTATGACTATATACTACTCCTGCAGCGGGCGCAGCAGTCATGTGGGGGGCACATTCTGCACATTCCTGCCTCACATACTTTCTGCACCCATAAAATGGTGGCACATTGCTTTGTGTGGAGATATGAGGATATTGGCATGTCGGAGCTGAGACTTTACCTCACAATGACGCAGGGGCAGGAGAGATGTACAGATAGGGAACAAGGGGGTGGTCAGATGGACAAACACACAGCGGGTGCCATGGTGCACTCTTAGGACTGGTTGTCTGCCCGGGTACAGCCTCAGGTAGGACAAGTATCAGATACATTTTGGCTTTGGTATCACAAAATATAAGAATACCTTAAACAGCCCCTATTACAATGGGGGTCACTGGTAAGTAACATTTAGAGGGACAGATACAATGTGGATTTTTGTAGATGGGTTTTCAAGCCACTTTATCCACAATGTATAGAAAAGGATGGAAACAGACATTTCATGCAAATGCTAAATTTATGTAACGGTGAAGGTTTGCTCCACTTTCAACCCTGAAAACCTGCAGCGAGATCCACATGGATTTCACTCTTTATGTACTGAGATGATGTATACATTGTACATGTAGTGAGGGGATGGTATATACTGTACATGTAGTGAGGGGGTGATATATACATTGTACATGTAGTGAGGGGATGATATATACATTGTACATGTAGTGAGGGGATGATATATACATTGTACATGTAGTGAGGGGATGATATATACTGTACATGTAGTGAGGGGATGGTATATACATTGTACATGTAGTGAGTGAGGGGATGGTATATACATTGTACATGTAGTGAGGGGATGGTATATACATTGTACATGTAGTGAGTGAGGGGATGGTATATACATTGTACATGTAATGAGGGGATGGTATATACACTGTACATGTAGTGAGGAGATGATATATACATTGTACATGTAGTGAGGGGATGGTATATACATTGTACATGTAATGAAGGGATGGTATATACATTGTGCATGTAGTGAGGGGATGGTATATACATTGTGCATGTAGTGAGGGGATGATATATACTGTACATGTAGTGAGGTGATGGTATATACACTGTACATGTAATGAGGGGATGGTATATACATTGTACATGTAGTGAGGGGATGGTATAAACACTGTACATGTAGTGACGTGATGGTATATACATTGTACATGTAGTGAGGGGATGGTATATACATTGTACATGTAGTGAAGAGATGATATATACTGTACATGTAATGAGGGGATGGTATATACACTGTACATGTAGTGAGGGGATGGTATATACACTGTACATGTAGTGAGGGGATGGTATATACATTGTACATGCAGTGAGGGGATGGTATATACATTGTACATGTAGTGAGGTGATGGTATATACACTGTACATGTAATGAGGGGATGATATATACATTGTACATGTAGTGAGGGGGTGATATATACATTGTACATGTAGTGAGGGGATGGTATATACACTGTACATGTAGTGAGGTGATGATATATACATTGTACATGTAGTGAGGGGATGGTATATACATTGTACATGTAGTAAGGGGATGGTATATACATTGTACATGTAGTGAGGAGATGGTATATACATTGTACATGTAGTGAGGGGATGGTATGTACTGTGCATGTAGTGAGGAGATGGTATATACTGTACATGTAGTGAGGAGATGATATATACATTGTACATGTAGTGAGGGGATGGTATATACATTGTACATGTAGTGAGGGGATGGTATATACATTGTACATGTAGTGAGGAGATGGTATATACTGTACATGTAGTGAGGAGATGATATATACATTGTACATGTAGTGAGGGGATGGTATATACATTGTGCATGTAATGAGGGGATGATATATACATTGTACATGTAGTGAGGGGGTGATATATACATTGTACATGTAGTGAGGGGATGGTATATACATTGTACATGTAGTGAGGGGATGGTATATACATTGAACATGTAGTGAGGGGATGGTATATACATTAAACATGTAGTAAGGGGATGGTATATACATTGTACATGTAGTGAGGAGATGGTATATACATTGTACATGTAGTGAGGAGATGGTATATACATTGTACATGTAGTGAGGAGATGGTATATACATTGTACATGTAGTGAGGGGATGGTATATACACTGTACATGTAGTGAGGAGATGATATATACATTGTACATGTAGTGAGGGGATGGTATATACATTGTACATGTAATGAAGGGATGGTATATACATTGTGCATGTAGTGAGGGGATGGTATATACATTGTGCATGTAGTGAGGGGATGATATATACTGTACATGTAGTGAGGTGATGGTATATACACTGTACATGTAATGAGGGGATGATATATACATTGTACATGTAGTGAGGGGGTGATATATACATTGTACATGTAGTGAGGGGATGGTATATACACTGTACATGTAATGAGGGGATGATATATACATTGTACATGTAGTGAGGGGGTGATATATACATTGTACATGTAGTGAGGGGATGGTATAAACACTGTACATGTAGTGACGTGATGGTATATACATTGTACATGTAGTGAGGGGATGGTATATACATTGTACATGTAGTGAGGGGATGGTATATACTGTACATGTAGTGAGGGGATGGTATATACATTGTACATGTAGTGAGGAGATGATATATACTGTACATGTAGTGAGGGGATGGTATATACACTGTACATGTAGTGAGGAGATGATATATACTGTACATGTAGTGAGGGGATGGTATATACATTGTACATGTAGTGAGGAGATGGTATGTACTGTGCATGTAGTGAGGGGACGGTATATACATTGTACATGTAGTGAGGAGATGATATATACTGTACATGTAGTGAGGGGATGGTATATACACTGTACATGTAATGAGGGGATGATATATACATTGTACATGTAGTGAGGGGGTGATATATACATTGTACATGTAGTGAGGGGATGGTATATACTGTACATGTAGTTAGGGGATGGTATATACATTGTACATGTAGTGAGGGGATGGTATATACATTGTACATGTAGTGAGGGGATGGTATATACTGTACATGTAGTGAGGGGATGATATATACTGTACATGTAGTGAGGGGATGGTATATACACTGTACATGTAGTGAGGGGATGGTATATACATTGTACATGTAGTGAGGGGATGGTATATACATTGTACATGTAGTGAGGGGATGGTATATACATTGTACATGTAGTGAGGGGATGGTATATACACTGTACATATAGTGAGGAGATGGTATATACATTGAACATGTAGTGAGGGGATGGTATATACATTGAACATGTAGTGAGGGGATGGTATATACATTGTACATGTAGTGAGGAGATGGTATGTACTGTGCATGTAGTGAGGGGATGATATATACATTGTACATGTAGTGAGGGGATGGTATATACTGTACATGTAGTTAGGGGATGGTATATACATTGTACATGTAGTGAGGAGATGATATATACTGTACATGTAGTGAGAGGATGATATATACTGTACATGTAGTGAGGGGATGGTATATACACTGTACATGTAGTGAGGGGATGGTATATACATTGTACATGTAGTGAGGGGATGGTATATACATTGTACATGTAGTGAGGGGATGGTATATACATTGTACATGTAGTGAGGAGATGGTATATACATTGTACATGTAGTGAGGAGATGGTATATACATTGTACATGTAGTGAGGGGATGATATATACATTGTACATGTAGTGAGGAGATGATATATACTGTACATGTAGTGAGGAGATGATATATACATTGTACATGTAGTGAGGGGATGGTATATACATTGTACATGTAATGAAGGGATGGTATATACATTGTGCATGTAGTGAGGGGATGGTATATACATTGTGCATGTAGTGAGGGGATGATATATACTGTACATGTAGTGAGGTGATGGTATATACACTGTACATGTAATGAGGGGATGATATATACATTGTACATGTAGTGAGGGGGTGATATATACATTGTACATGTAGTGAGGGGATGGTATATACACTGTACATGTAATGAGGGGATGATATATACATTGTACATGTAGTGAGGGGGTGATATATACTGTACATGTAGTGAGGGGATGGTATAAACACTGTACATGTAGTGACGTGATGGTATATACATTGTACATGTAGTGAGGGGATGGTATATACATTGTACATGTAGTGAGGGGATGGTATATACATTGTACATGTAGTGAGGAGATGATATATACTGTACATGTAGTGAGGGGATGGTATATACACTGTACATGTAGTGAGGAGATGATATATACTGTACATGTAGTGAGGGGATGATATATACTGTACATGTAGTGAGGGGATGGTATAAACACTGTACATGTAGTGACGTGATGGTATATACATTGTACATGTAGTGAGGGGATGGTATATACATTGTACATGTAGTGAGGGGATGGTATGTACTGTGCATGTAGTGAGGGGACGGTATATACATTGTACATGTAGTGAGGAGATGATATATACTGTACATGTAGTGAGGGGATGGTATATACTGTACATGTAATGAGGGGATGGTATATACACTGTACATGTAGTGAGGGGATGGTATATACACTGTACATGTAGTGAGGAGATGATATATACATTGTACATGTAGTGAGGAGATGGTATATACATTGTACATGTAGTGAGGGGATGGTATATACATTGTACATGTAGTGAGGAGATGATATATACTGTACATGTAGTGAGGGGATGGTATATACACTGTACATGTAGTGAGGAGATGATATATACTGTACATGTAGTGAGGGGATGATATATACTGTACATGTAGTGAGGGGATGGTATAAACACTGTACATGTAGTGACGTGATGGTATATACATTGTACATGTAGTGAGGGGATGGTATATACATTGTACATGTAGTGAGGGGATGGTATGTACTGTGCATGTAGTGAGGGGACGGTATATACATTGTACATGTAGTGAGGAGATGATATATACTGTACATGTAGTGAGGGGATGGTATATACATTGTACATGTAGTGAGGAGATGATATATACTGTACATGTAGTGAGGGGATGATATATACATTGTACATGTAGTGAGGAGATGGTATGTACTGTGCATGTAGTGAGGGGATGATATATACATTGTACATGTAGTGAGGGGATGGTATATACTGTACATGTAGTTAGGGGATGGTATATACATTGTACATGTAGTGAGGGGATGGTATATACACTGTACATGTAGTGAGGGGATGGTATATACTGTACATGTAGTGAGGAGATGATATATACTGTACATGTAGTGAGGGGATGGTATATACATTGTACATGTAGTGAGGGGATGGTATATACACTGTACATGTAGTGAGGGGATGGTATATACACTGTACATGTAGTGAGGGGATGGTATATACATTGTACATGTAGTGAGGGGATGGTATATACATTGTACATGTAGTGAGGGGATGGTATATACATTGTACATGTAGTGAGGGGATGGTATATACATTGTACATGTAGTGAGGGGATGGTATATACATTGTACATGTAGTGAGGGGATGATATATACATTGTACATGTAGTGAGGGGATGGTATATACATTGTACATGTAGTGAGGGGATGGTATATACTGTACATGTAGTGAGGGGATGATATATACTGTACATGTAGTGAGGGGATGGTATATACATTGTACATGTAGTGAGGGGATGGTATATACTGTACATGTAGTGAGGGGATGGTATATATTGTACATGTAGTGAGGAGATGGTATGTACTGTGCATGTAGTGAGGGGATGATATATACACTGTACATGTAGTGAGGGGATGGTATATACTGTACATGTAGTGAGGGGATGGTATATACTGTACATGTAGTGAGGAGATGGTATGTACTGTGCATGTAGTGAGGGGATGATATATACACTGTACATGTAGTGAGGGGATGGTATATATTGTACATGTAGTGAGGAGATGGTATGTACTGTGCATGTAGTGAGGGGATGATATATACACTGTACATGTAGTGAGGGGATGGTATATACATTGTACATGTAGTGAGGGGATGATATATACATTGTACATGTAGTGAGGGGATGGTATATACACTGTACATGTAGTGAGGGGATGGTATATACTGTACATGTAGTGAGGGGATGGTATATACATTGTACATGTAGTGAGGAGATGATATATACATTGTACATGTAGTGAGGGGATGGTATATACATTGTACATGTAGTGAGGGGATGGTATATACATTGTACATGTAGTGAGGGGATGGTATATACATTGTACATGTAGTGAGGGGTGATATATACATTGTACATGTAGTGAGGGGATGGTATATACATTGTACATGTAGTGAGGGGATGATATATACATTGTACATGTAGTGAGGGGATGATATATACATTGTACATGTAGTGAGGGGATGGTATATACATTGTACATGTAGTGAGGGGATGGTATATACATTGTACATGTAGTGAGGGGATGGTATATACATTGTACATGTAGTGAGGGGATGGTATATACTGTGCATGTAGTGAGGGGATGATATATACATTGTACATGTAGTGAGGGGATGGTATATACTGTACATGTAGTGAGGGGATGGTATATACTGTACATGTAGTGAGGGGATGGTATATACTGTACATGTAGTGAGGGGATGATATATACTGTACATGTAGTGAGGGGATGGTATATACTGTACATGTAGTGAGGGGATGGTATATACACTGTACATGTAGTGAGAGGATGATATATACTGTACATGTAGCGAGGGGATGGTATATACATTGTACATGTAGTGAGGGGATGATATATACATTGTACATGTAGTGAGGGGATGGTATATACTGTACATGTAGTGAGGAGATGGTATATACCAGTGGTGGCGAACCTATGGCACTGGTGCCAGAGGTGGCACTCGGAGCCCTTTTTGTGGGCACCCAGGCTTTCACCCCAACACAGAGTTTGCCAGCTAGGACTCAAGGCTTCCTCTTGTGGTCCAATACAGCCCAGGATGCACCATGCTCAGCGCTATTTTAAAGCAATATCCTTGGCTGCCAGGTCTACAGGAGGAGCGAGAAGGTGTGGACAGAGATGGATTGCCATTGGAGCTCCTGTTCTGGGTCCTCTGATCCTTCCTCTTCAGGGGACCCTGGAGGGAAGCTACAATCCAAATTTCTCCATCTTCTTTCTATTGTATTGGTGAACTCAGGACGCCAATACGATTAAAACATGTGATACAGCAGGGATTAATAAGTTACTGCTTAAATTGTCATGTTGGCACTTTGCGACATATAAGTGGGTTTTGGTTGTAGCTTGGGCACTCTGTCTACAAAAGGTTCGCCATCACTGGTATATACTGTACATGTAGTGAGGAGATGGTATGTACTGTGCATGTAGTGAGGAGATGATATATACATTGTACATGTAGTGAGGGGATGGTATATACATTGTACATGTAGTGAGGGGATGATATATACATTGTACATGTAGTGAGGGGATGGTATATACATTGTACATGTAGTGAGGGGATGATATATACATTGTACATGTAGTGAGGGGATGGTATATACATTGTACATGTAGTGAGGGGGTGATATATACATTGTACATGTAGTGAGGAGATGGTATATACATTGTACATGTAGTGAGGGGATGGTATATACATTGTACATGTAGTGAGGGGATGGTATATACATTGTACATGTAGTGAGGGGATGGTATATACATTGTACATGTAGTGAGGGGATGGTATATACATTGTACATGTAGTGAGGGGATGGTATATACATTGTACATGTAGTGAGGGGATGATATATACATTGTACATGTAGTGAGGGGGTGATATATACATTGTACATGTAGTGAGGAGATGGTATATACATTGTACATGTAGTGAGGGGATGATATATACATTGTACATGTAGTGAGGGGATGGTATATACATTGTACATGTAGTGAGGGGATGGTATATACATTGTACATGTAGTGAGGGGATGATATATACTGTACATGTAGTGAGGGGATGGTATATACACTGTACATGTAGTGAGGGGATGGTATATACATTGTACATGTAGTGAGGGGATGGTATATACATTGTACATGTAGTGAGGGGATGGTATATACACTGTACATGTAGTGAGGGGATGGTATATACATTGTACATGTAGTGAGGGGATGGTATATACATTGTACATGTAGTGAGGGGATGGTATATACATTGTACATGTAGTGAGGGGATGGTATATACTGTACATGTAGTGAGGGGATGGTATATACATTGTACATGTAGTGAGGGGATGGTATATACATTGTACATGTAGTGAGGGGATGGTATATACTGTACATGTAGTGAGGGGATGGTATATATTGTACATGTAGTGAGGAGATGATATATACATTGTACATGTAGTGAGGAGATGGTATATACATTGTACATGTAGTGAGGGGATGGTATATATTGTACATGTAGTGAGGGGATGGTATATACTGTACATGTAGTGAGGGGATGGTATATATTGTACATGTAGTGAGGAGATGGTATGTACTGTGCATGTAGTGAGGAGATGATATATACATTGTACATGTAGTGAGGGGATGGTATATACATTGTACATGTAGTGAGGGGATGATATATACATTGTACATGTAGTGAGGGGATGGTATATACTGTACATGTAGTGAGGGGATGGTATATACATTGTACATGTAGTGAGGGGATGGTATATACACTGTACATGTAGTGAGTGAGGGGATGGTATATACATTGTACATGTAGTGAGGGGATGGTATATACATTGTACATGTAGTGAGGAGATGGTATATACATTGTACATGTAGTGAGGAGATGGTATATACACTGTACATGTAGTGAGTGAGGGGATGGTATATACATTGTACATGTAGTGAGGGGATGGTATATACACTGTACATGTAGTGAGGAGATGGTATATACATTGTACATGTAGTGAGGGGATGGTATATACATTGTACATGTAGTGAGGAGATGGTATATACATTGTACATGTAGTGAGGAGATGGTATATACACTGTACATGTAGTGAGTGAGGGGATGGTATATACATTGTACATGTAGTGAGGGGATGGTATATACACTGTACATGTAGTGAGGAGATGGTATATACATTGTACATGTAGTGAGAGGATGGTATATACATTGTACATGTAATGAAGGGATGGTATATACATTGTGCATGTAGTGAGGGGATGGTATATACATTGTGCATGTAGTGAGGGGATGATATATACTGTACATGTAGTGAGGTGATGGTATATACACTGTACATGTAATGAGGGGATGATATATACATTGTACATGTAGTGAGGGGGTGATATATACATTGTACATGTAGTGAGGGGATGGTATAAACACTGTACATGTAGTGACGTGATGGTATATACATTGTACATGTAGTGAGGGGATGGTATATACATTGTACATGTAGTGAAGAGATGATATATACTGTACATGTAATGAGGGGATGGTATATACACTGTACATGTAGTGAGGGGATGGTATATACACTGTACATGTAGTGAGGGGATGGTATATACATTGTACATGTAGTGACGTGATGGTATATACATTGTACATGTAGTGAGGGGATGGTATATACATTGTACATGTAGTGAAGAGATGATATATACTGTACATGTAATGAGGGGATGGTATATACACTGTACATGTAGTGAGGGGATGGTATATACACTGTACATGTAGTGAGGGGATGGTATATACATTGTACATGTAGTGAGGGGATGGTATATACACTGTACATGTAATGAGGGGATGATATATACATTGTACATGTAGTGAGGGGGTGATATATACATTGTACATGTAGTGAGGGGATGGTATATACACTGTACATGTAGTGAGGGGATGGTATATACACTGTACATGTAGTGAGGGGATGGTATATACATTGTACATGTAGTGAGGGGATGGTATATACACTGTACATGTAATGAGGGGATGATATATACATTGTACATGTAGTGAGGGGGTGATATATACATTGTACATGTAGTGAGGGGATGGTATATACATTGTACATGTAGTGAGGTGATGATATATACATTGTACATGTAGTGAGGGGATGGTATATACATTGTACATGTAGTAAGGGGATGGTATATACATTGTACATGTAGTGAGGAGATGGTATATACATTGTACATGTAGTGAGGGGATGGTATGTACTGTGCATGTAGTGAGGGGATGGTATATACATTGTGCATGTAGTGAGGAGATGGTATATACATTAAACATGTAGTAAGGGGATGGTATATACATTGTACATGTAATGAGGGAATGGTATATACACTGTACATGTAGTGAGGAGATGATATATACATTGTACATGTAGTGAGGGGATGGTATATACATTGTACATGTAATGAAGGGATGGTATATACATTGTGCATGTAGTGAGGGGATGGTATATACATTGTGCATGTAGTGAGGGGATGATATATACTGTACATGTAGTGAGGTGATGGTATATACACTGTACATGTAATGAGGGGATGATATATACATTGTACATGTAGTGAGGGGATGGTATAAACACTGTACATGTAGTGACGTGATGGTATATACATTGTACATGTAGTGAGGGGATGGTATATACATTGTACATGTAGTGAAGAGATGATATATACTGTACATGTAATGAGGGGATGGTATATACACTGTACATGTAGTGAGGGGATGGTATATACACTGTACATGTAGTGAGGGGATGGTATATACATTGTACATGTAGTGAGGGGATGGTATATACTGTACATGTAGTGAGGAGATGGTATATACATTGTACATGTAGTGAGGTGATGGTATATACACTGTACATGTAATGAGGGGATGATATATACATTGTACATGTAGTGAGGGGGTGATATATACATTGTACATGTAGTGAGGGGATGGTATATACACTGTACATGTAGTGAGGTGATGATATATACATTGTACATGTAGTGAGGGGATGGTATATACATTGTACATGTAGTAAGGGGATGGTATATACATTGTACATGTAGTGAGGAGATGGTATATACATTGTACATGTAGTGAGGGGATGGTATGTACTGTGCATGTAGTGAGGAGATGGTATATACTGTACATGTAGTGAGGAGATGATATATACATTGTACATGTAGTGAGGGGATGGTATATACATTGTACATGTAGTGAGGGGATGGTATATACATTGTACATGTAGTGAGGAGATGGTATATACTGTACATGTAGTGAGGGGATGGTATATACATTGTACATGTAGTGAGGGGATGATATATACATTGTACATGTAGTGAGGGGATGGATTATACATTGTGCATGTAATGAGGGGATGATATATACATTGTACATGTAGTGAGGGGGTGATATATACATTGTACATGTAGTGAGGGGATGGTATATACATTGTACATGTAGTGAGGGGATGGTATATACATTGTACATGTAGTGAGGGGATGGTATATACATTGAACAAGTAGTGAGGGGATGGTATATACATTAAACATGTAGTAAGGGGATGGTATATACACTGTACATGTAGTGAGGAGATGATATATACATTGTACATGTAGTGAGGAGATGGTATATACATTGTACATGTAGTGAGGGGATGATATATACATTGTACATGTAGTGAGGAGATGATATATACTGTACATGTAGTGAGGAGATGATATATACATTGTACATGTAGTGAGGGGATGGTATATACATTGTACATGTAATGAAGGGATGGTATATACATTGTGCATGTAGTGAGGGGATGGTATATACATTGTGCATGTAGTGAGGGGATGATATATACTGTACATGTAGTGAGGTGATGGTATATACACTGTACATGTAATGAGGGGATGATATATACATTGTACATGTAGTGAGGGGATGGTATATACACTGTACATGTAATGAGGGGATGATATATACATTGTACATGTAGTGAGGGGGTGATATATACATTGTACATGTAGTGAGGGGATGGTATATACATTGTACATGTAGTGACGTGATGGTATATACATTGTACATGTAGTGAGGGGATGGTATATACATTGTACATGTAGTGAGGGGATGGTATATACTGTACATGTAGTGAGGGGATGATATATACATTGTACATGTAGTGAGGAGATGATATATACTGTACATGTAGTGAGGGGATGGTATATACACTGTACATGTAGTGAGGGGATGGTATATACATTGTACATGTAGTGAGGGGATGGTATATACACTGTACATGTAGTGAGGAGATGATATATACTGTACATGTAGTGAGGGGATGGTATATACATTGTACATGTAGTGAGGAGATGGTATATACTGTACATGTAGTTAGGGGATGGTATATACATTGTACATGTAGTGAGGAGATGATATATACTGTACATGTAGTGAGGGGATGATATATACTGTACATGTAGTGAGGGGATGGTATATACACTGTACATGTAGTGAGGGGATGGTATATACATTGTACATGTAGTGAGGGGATGGTATATACATTGTACATGTAGTGAGGGGATGGTATATACACTGTACATGTAGTGAGGAGATGGTATATACATTGTACATGTAGTGAGGGGATGGTATATACATTGTACATGTAGTGAGGGGATGATATATACATTGTACATGTAGTGAGGGGATGGTATATACATTGTACATGTAGTGAGGGGATGGTATATACACTGTACATGTAGTGAGGGGATGGTATATACTGTACATGTAGTGAGGGGATGATATATACTGTACATGTAGTGAGGGGATGGTATATACTGTACATGTAGTGAGGGGATGGTATATATTGTACATGTAGTGAGGAGATGGTATGTACTGTGCATGTAGTGAGGAGATGATATATACATTGTACATGTAGTGAGGGGATGATATATACATTGTACATGTAGTGAGGGGATGGTATATACACTGTACATGTAGTGAGGGGATGGTATATACTGTACATGTAGTGAGGAGATGGTATATACATTGTACATGTAGTGAGGGGATGATATATACATTGTACATGTAGTGAGGGGATGGTATATACACTGTACATGTAGTGAGGGGATGGTATATACATTGTACATGTAGTGAGGTGATGGTATATACACTGTACATGTAATGAGGGGATGATATATACATTGTACATGTAGTGAGGGGATGGTATATACATTGTACATGTAGTGAGGGGATGATATATACATTGTACATGTAGTGAGGGGATGGTATATACATTGTACATGTAGTGAGGGGATGGTATATACATTGTACATGTAGTGAGGGGATGGTATATACTGTACATGTAGTGAGGGGATGATATATACATTGTACATGTAGTGAGGGGATGGTATATACACTGTACATGTAGTGAGGGGATGGTATATACTGTACATGTAGTGAGGAGATGATATATACATTGTACATGTAGTGAGGGGATGATATATACATTGTACATGTAGTGAGGGGATGATATATACATTGTACATGTAGTGAGGGGATGGTATATACATTGTACATGTAGTGAGGGGATGGTATATACATTGTACATGTAGTGAGGGGATGGTATATACTGTGCATGTAGTGAGGGGATGATATATACATTGTACATGTAGTGAGGGGATGGTATATACTGTACATGTAGTGAGAGGATGATATATACTGTACATGTAGTGAGGGGATGGTATATATTGTACATGTAGTGAGGGGATGGTATATACATTGTACATGTAGTGAGGGGATGATATATACATTGTACATGTAGTGAGGGGATGGTATATACATTGTACATGTAGTGAGGGGATGATATATACATTGTACATGTAGTGAGGGGATGGTATATACACTGTACATGTAGTGAGGGGATGGTATATACTGTACATGTAGTGAGGAGATGATATATACATTGTACATGTAGTGAGGGGATGATATATACATTGTACATGTAGTGAGGGGATGATATATACATTGTACATGTAGTGAGGGGATGGTATATACATTGTACATGTAGTGAGGGGATGGTATATACATTGTACATGTAGTGAGGGGATGATATATACATTGTACATGTAGTGAGGGGATGATATATACATTGTACATGTAGTGAGGGGATGATATATACATTGTACATGTAGTGAGGGGATGGTATATACATTGTACATGTAGTGAGGGGATGGTATATACATTGTACATGTAGTGAGGGGATGGTATATACATTGTACATGTAGTGAGGGGATGGTATACACTGTGCATGTAGTGAGGGGATGATATATACATTGTACATGTAGTGAGGGGATGGTATATACTGTACATGTAGTGAGAGGATGATATATACTGTACATGTAGTGAGGGGATGGTATATACATTGTACATGTAGTGAGGGGATGGTATATACATTGTACATGTAGTGAGGGGATGGTATATACTGTACATGTAGTGAGGGGATGGTATATATTGTACATGTAGTGAGGAGATGGTATGTACTGTGCATGTAGTGAGGAGATGATATATACATTGTACATGTAGTGAGGGGATGGTATATACATTGTACATGTAGTGAGGGGATGATATATACATTGTACATGTAGTGAGGGGATGGTATATACATTGTACATGTAATGAGGGGATGATATATACATTGTACATGTAGTGAGGGGATGATATATACATTGTACATGTAGTGAGGGGATGGTATATACATTGTACATGTAATGAGGGGATGATATATACATTGTACATGTAGTGAGGGGATGATATATACATTGTACATGTAGTGAGGGGATGGTATATACACTGTACATGTAGTGAGGGGATGGTATATACATTGTACATGTAGTGAGGGGATGGTATATACATTGTACATGTAGTGAGGGGATGGTATATACACTGTACATGTAGTGAGGGGATGGTATATACACTGTACATGTAGTGAGGGGATGGTATATACATTGTACATGTAGTGAGGGGATGGTATATACATTGTACATGTAGTGAGGGGATGGTATATACTGTACATGTAGTGAGGGGATGGTATATACATTGTACATGTAGTGAGAGGATGATATATACTGTACATGTAGTGAGGGGATGGTATATACATTGTACATGTAGTGAGGGGATGGTATATACATTGTACATGTAGTGAGGGGATGGTATATACTGTACATGTAGTGAGGGGATGGTATATATTGTACATGTAGTGAGGAGATGGTATATACATTGTACATGTAGTGAGGAGATGATATATACATTGTACATGTAGTGAGGGGATGGTATATACATTGTACATGTAGTGAGGGGATGATATATACATTGTACATGTAGTGAGGGGATGGTATATACATTGTACATGTAGTGAGGGGATGGTATATACTGTACATGTAGTGAGGGGATGGTATATACATTGTACATGTAGTGAGGGGATGGTATATACACTGTACATGTAGTGAGTGAGGGGATGGTATATACATTGTACATGTAGTGAGGGGATGGTATATACATTGTACATGTAGTGAGGGGATGGTATATACATTGTACATGTAGTGAGGGGATGGTATATACATTGTACATGTAGTGAGGGGATGGTATATACATTGTACATGTAGTGAGGGGATGGTATATACTGTACATGTAATGAGGAGATGGTATATACACTGTACATGTAGTGAGGGGATGGTATATACATTGTACATGTAGTGAGGAGATGGTATATACATTGTACATGTAGTGAGGGGATGGTATATACATTGTACATGTAGTGAGGGGATGGTATATACATTGTACATGTAGTGAGGGGATGGTATATACATTGTACATGTAGTGAGGAGATGGTATATATTGTACATGTAGTGAGGGGATGGTATATACTGTACATGTAATGAGGAGATGGTATATACACTGTACATGTAGTGAGGGGATGGTATATACATTGTACATGTAGTGAGGAGATGGTATATATTGTACATGTAGTGAGGGGATGGTATATACTGTACATGTAATGAGGAGATGGTATATACACTGTACATGTAGTGAGGGGATGGTATATACATTGTACATGTAGTGAGGAGATGGTATATACATTGTACATGTAGTGAGGGGATGGTATATACATTGTACATGTAGTGAGGGGATGGTATATACATTGTACATGTAGTGAGGGGATGGTATATACATTGTACATGTAGTGAGGAGATGGTATATATTGTACATGTAGTGAGGGGATGGTATATACTGTACATGTAATGAGGAGATGGTATATACACTGTACATGTAGTGAGGGGATGGTATATACATTGTACATGTAGTGAGGGGATGGTATATACATTGTACATGTTGTGAGGAGATGATGTGATGGAGATGCTGGCTCTCAGCTCCGGGATAACGCGGATGATGACACATGCACGGATACTACACGGATGATGACGCACATAACGCATGCACACCTGCTCCATGTACACACTATGTATGACACAGAGCTGGGTTACCGGAGTCATGCTCCCCCAGGAAGGTGTCATCCTCCCCGGCTCTCGGCACTGGCTCTCCCCCGGCTTCCTCCTCTGGTAGTCGGGGAAAGCTGGTGATGCTCATGTAGTCTACAGGGGAATAGGAGCCCAGAGATCGCCCGGGGCCCGGCTCTGCCATCTCCACTAGCCTCTGACGTCACCAGCACTGTGCAGGGAGGGAGATGCAGCAGCGCTCAGCCGCCGCTAGGTGGCGCCGCTCCCAGCCATCCTCAATGGTGATGACAGATGCCATCAGCCATTGTTCTGGCTCAGGCTGGACAACCATCATCTGCAAGCGATGTAACCTGCTGCACCAGCTGTGGAAACCAGGGGATACTTGTTTTTGTCCTGCATCTAGTCTACAAGTTACAATAAGGAGTGTAAGGACTAGATGTAACAGATGGCATTGGAGATCTGTTACTATATCCCATTATTAAATGTTCACCTGCATAAACAGTGTAAAAGGTGCATCAACATTTGGAGAGAGAAAGAGCTACACTGCAACAATGATCCATCACCGCTATAGGTTACATTAACAAAATGATCTCCAGATTCTTTGTTACAATTTGTATAAGCCACTAACCACTTCGCAGTGACCTTGTTTTAGTGGGTGCTGCTTCACATGGCGTCCACTGCCGCTGCAGCACAGCCAGGCCCGGCGCCAGCACCCGGGCAAGTGCCGGGGAGCTGGAGGGGCCCACTCGAGTCCCCGGATCAATTGTACCAGTGTTGCTATAAGACACTGGTACAAATGATCACCATCCGGATCGATTACTTTTCTGCTTCTAAGCTGCGCTTGTCGGGAGCGCAGCATAGAAGCAGAATCCAAAACTCACCTGTCCTGGTTCCCCCAAAGCTGCGCTCCGCACGGTATGCGAGGGCTTCAGGGCTTCGGGGGAACCAGGAAAGGTGAGGGTTTTTTTCTTTTCCGGAGGTGGGGGTTAGTGTATTCCACAGGGGGAGGGGGGGGTCAGTGTATTCCACAGGGGGAGGGGGGGTCAGTGTATTCCGCAGGGGGAGGGGGGGTCAGTGTATTCCGCAGGGGGAGGGGGGTCAGAGTGTCCGCAGGGGGAGGGGGGGCAGCGTGTCCCGCAGGGGTAAGGGGGACAGTGTGGCCACTGGAGGGCGGGCCCACGAAGGGGCCCACTAAGGCTCTGTCACTCAGGGGCCCACTAAAACCTGGAGCCAGCCCTGAGCACAGCACCAGCAGGGACACAGACCCAACAGCTCCTTAGTACCCATAGTGGTAGGTTAAGCCACCATTGCTCTGGGCCCCATGTCCCGACCAGCACCGCAACACAGAAACAGCACATGCCATGTGCAGAGCCCAGGTTAGGGGTGGCCCTAGCGCTTTGCTGGGTCCGCCAGGCACCATCAAGGTGTCAGCACGTGTTACTGTTCTCTGGAAGGAAATCAAGTTACCTGGAGAGGGGAACTCAGAGAAACTCCGAGTGGCCCCGTTGGGAGAAAAAACGAAGGAAAAAAGACGGAGGAGCGCAACCTCGTGTGATACAGTAGACTCAGTTGAATGTGTGCACTAGTGCATCAGCAGACTCTCACTTGATGGCTGATTCAATAAGGCATTTCATATATCATATATATGAATCAGAGCAGCCGGTCTCGATAAACCATGCTTCACAGCACAGGACCAGGATCCTGGAAGCGTGTAAACGATAATGCTAGGCAGGTCTCTGGAAGGGATAGTGAGACAAGGTACACCCCAATGGGACATAAGTCCAGAGATGCAGGGTCTGCAGTGAACAGTTACCTTCTTTACTGAAGAAATTCCCCTGCAAAGCAATAGAAGCAAATCATAGGACTGACTTCTCCAATCTCCTCCCTGGCAGAAAAAGGGTTAATGCTGAGGAAAGGCCTGGGATAGCTTTTCCTCTCTTTTTCAGAAGGCTGGTACCCTGGTCACAGGCTAGGAGCCCAGAGTCTATGAGCAGAGTATCCCCATATTAGCTTCTTCTTCTGGTTACTCAAGGAGACTGACAGTCTTGTCCTCCAAGCTCTGTTCCCTAACTGCAAGACACTAATGACTGGGACTGTTCTCCTTATATATCTCTACCAGGGGAGAAGTTTTTACACAAAAACAATGACAAAGTGTTCTCCCGTAGACATAAATTGAGTCACCATAATATTCTATGGCAGCAAGTTTCTAAAGTTTAAACAACTTTCCAGGCAGAACCCGTCATTCTAAACATTAAGCTGTCTGCTTTTCTGGTAAACAAGTCTTTTTCTTCTGCAAAACAATCTATACTATAACAATGAAAAATGACTAGTTTCTCTTAGAGATACACGGTCAGAAATTTTTATTAACCTTTTCTACTAATCTTTACAAATACAGTAATAATAATTTGTATGACAAAACACTATAGATTTAAGCAAGTTAAACCTTGATGTAAAATAAAGTACTAGGCGCTGAGTTTGCATAAGGGAAATATTAAAATTTCCACAAATGTCCAAAGTTTAATGCTCCTTTGTTACTGGGCACTACACATGCAGTACCGTGTGAACAGGTCTTGAATGCTTAACATACCATATAATCTCAGAAACTAGATAAGACTAAGTAGACAGTCACTGTATATATATATACATATATATATATATATATATATATATGCAGTCTTATGCGTATTAAAAACACTTGGGCCATATGGGGTATAGTGCAGGTACCAACGTCAGTTGTTTCTGTGGTGTGGTGCTGGTGAGGACCTGGGGCCCAGAGCCATGGGTACTGGGGCTTTGTTTCATGCTGGTGCTGAGTTGCAGCCATATTGGACACCATGTGATGCCGCACCTAATAGTGTAGGGACCCACTAAACCAAGGTAACTGTGAAGTGGTTAGTGACTTATACAATCTGATCAAAGTATATCCCCAAAAATTACGATCACCTTACAGTGGGTACAAAAAGTATGCAGACCCCTTCCTTCGGCAGATGCTGCCGTAAAGCCCCGACTAGTGGAGGCTGCAGTTATAGGTGACTTTGTGGACATTTATCCCATCTCTGGAGCTCAGCCACAGCGATCTTGGGGTTCTTCTTTACCTCTTTCACCAAGGCTCTTCTCCCATGATTGCTTAGTTTGGCTGGACAGCCAGGTTAAGGAAGAGTTGTGGTCGTCTTAAACTTCTTCCATTTAAGGATTATGGAGGCCACTGTGCTCTTAGCAACCTTGAGTGTTGCAGAAATTATTTTGTAACCGTGGCCAGATCTTTGCCGTGACACAATTCTGTCCCCGTGCTCCTTTGGCAGTTCCTTAGACCTCATAAGTCTCATTTGCTCTGACATGCACTGTGACCTGTGAAGTGTTATATAGGTGTGCAGGTGCAATCAGTTTAATGAAGGAATAGATCGAGGAGATTCGGAAGGAAATGCACAGCATTTGAGTTAAATATGAGTGTCACAATACATGACACTGAATACTTATGATCATGTGATATTACACTTTTTCTTGTTTAATAAATTAGAAAAAATATTGATATCTGAGCAAAAAAAAAAAATTTTTTATCTAACCGATAATGCAATGAAACAAAGAGTGAAAAATGACTTTCTGTGCCCACTGTAGTATTTAGGTCACAGTATCCGGACAGTGTAAAGCAAAGTTGAATTAGATCATAACATTTTGGCTTCTCTGTTTCGATTATAAGTCATCTTTGTATCTAGTCGCAGTGTAGATGTTGGGAGTACTAAATTTTCCAGACCTCTTTTGGCAGCCCCATATGGACTGAAGGGTCGGGATTTACAAGGGATCGGTCCTTATGGATAGGTGATACATTCTTGTATAGGGTCTACATGACCAGACATTTGTGTGTTTGTCCATTGATTGCATCTTTAATGATAAAAGGATAAAAATAATTTGTCGGGGGTGCATTTTCCCATGTAAATACACCCTCTTGTATGATTAAAGGACAATATGGCAGCTCTAATCATGCTAATTGTTTTGAGTAGTAGTAGTTGAGACTTTACGCAATACTCCAAATTTTGGCTGACTACATCAATATGAAACTAGCTCCCCCTAGTGGTGGTTGCTTGGTGAAAAAAAAAATGATATCATCTTTATCTTATGACCATCTCAGATCTCTTTGAACATATAGAAGTCGATGTATCTGAGACCCGCATTATGTGTGTTTGTCTGTCCTCACCACGTTTATCCCACTTCTTTCAAAAATGTTGATTGGGGTGCAAAATAGCATAATGACAATTAATTATGCAACCAGTTTATTCAGATATTTTATGGTTGGAAACACATTCCCATGCTTCATAAATTGATATCATGGGAAAGCTAATTGTGTGTTTAACTATGGGGCTCTATTATTTCTATGCTTGTCCCTGATGTATGTAATTTCAGCTATAAATCTATGTGCTACTATTTTTAGTCTAAGTAGCTGGTATCATCTTTGGAGCAATCTGCTCTTTTCTGCTTGATTTATACATTTGCATACTATTTTTATTACATAGAAGAAAAAATATTCTGGTTTCATTACTTCGCAATTAAAGGGAACCTTTCACCAGAATTTACCCTATTAAACTATGGGCAATTTCAGGCAGGGAACAAAATGTTATAGAAGAAAAGGGACAACGGCACTCATGGACAATTTCAGAGGATCTTTCCAACGATGATGCTTTATTAAAGTATAAAACCGTCGCATGCAGCACAAGGTAAAGTCATGATCACACATGTATAGTAAGTAATAAGCATTTACACCCTACTTCCAATACTTTTCTTCTATGATTGTATCTGACGGCTATGGTCTAACAAAGGGGTCCTGACCTTTTTGGCTGAAAGAGCCATAAGCGCCACATATTTAAAAATATAACTCTACTAGAGCCGTTCCATGTGTTTAGACAGTATATAGACAGCCAGCCTCCCAGTATATAGCCAGCCAACCCCCCATTATATAGCCATACAGCGCCCCAGTATATAGCCAGTCAGCCCCCCAGTATATAGCCAGCCAGCCTCCCAGTATATAGCCGGCCAGCCTCACAGTAAATAGCCAGTCAGCCCCCAGTATACAGCCAGACAGCCCCCCAGTATATAGCCAGCTAGCTTCCCACTATATAGCCAGCCAGCCTCCCAGTATATAGCTAGCCAGCCTCCCAGCATATAGCCAGCCAGTCCCCCAGTATATAGACAGCCAGCTTCCCAGTATACAGCCAGCCAGACTCCCAGTATATAGCCACCCCCCAGTATACAGCCAGCCCCCTGTATATAGCCAGACAGCCCCCCAGAATACAACCAGACCCTCTGTATATAGCCTGCCCTTCAAAATACAGCCAGCCAGTCCCCCAGTATACAGACAGCCCCATCCCAGTATATAGCCAGCCAGTCCCCCAGTATACAGCCATCCCCACCCCAGTATATAGCCAGCACCCCCAGTTTATAGCCAGCGTGCCCCCCTCTGTATACAGCCAGCCAACCTCCCCCTTGTTTACAACCAGCCAGCTTCTCCCCTGTATACTGCAAGCCTCCCCCTTGTATACAGCCACCCCTCCCCATATACAGCCAGCCACCCCACCTGTGTACAGCCAGCCACCAGGAGCCTGGTCCGCGAGCCAGATGCGGCCATCAAAATCTGGATTGGTATAAAAAGGCCTTTCTAGAATTCCCTCTTATTTGTAATTTGTCATTGCCTGAAATGAGTAAGTTTAGAAGCTGCAGGGGTAGTGATTTAAGATGCCCTGATCTTCAGCTATTTTAAATCGCATCAAGTTTGTAGTTTTAGGAGCTACAGAAACGGAGATACAGACTGCAACTCACATTCCCAAATATGCCTTTTTCTGCCTGTATCTCCGACTCTATGGATCATAGAACCACAAGCCTGAAAGATGAGATTATTATCTTTAAGCTGACATGAAAACCATGTTTCTAGGTGCTATGGAAATAAAAATATGACAGTTCTTTGTTATTTTTACATTATTTGATTATGTGATTTTTTTTAAATAGATAAACAGATGAGATTTCACTTAAAAGAGGGAATTCTAGAAAGGACATTTCATCCCCTATCTGAGAGGACTGGTAGTTTAATGTGGTAAATTCTGGTGACAGGTTCCCGTAGCATGACTGCTGTCATAATACCTATAATGTGTAGTTCATGTATCATTAACTGTCTGTAACAGTTACAGATTTTCTGCTCGTGGCCCAGATTTTCAGGTTATGACCCATCATTGTCGTCTCGATTTAGACTTCATGGGGCTCATTTACTAAGGGGTCGAATCGCCGGGTTTCCCGAATAATACTGTTTCGTGCCATTTGTCCCTGAATTGCCTCGGGTTTTTGGCGCACGCGATCGGATTGTGTCGCATCGGCGCTGGCTTGCATGCGACGGAAATCGGGGGGCGTGGGCGATGGAAAACCAGACAGATTCGGAAAAACCGTGGTATTTAAAAAAAAAATAAATTGTGTCGCTAGATCAGCACTTACATGCACCGAGGAGAAGAAGGTGAACTCCGGCGGACCTCGGCGCAGCAGAGACACCTGGTGGACATCGGGCGCACGACCTTAGTAAATCCTTGTCATTGAACCTAAATCCTCTTCAGAGAATGCGCCGCTGGATCACGACTGGACCGGGTAAGTAAATGAGCCCCCATGTGTTCTCCATCTTCCATTCTCATCTTATTTATTACCAGAATCAACAATGCACTTTTTCTCTGCATAGTATCTCTTTGAGGTTCGTGTTACGTATTGCTTTCATGATCTCTATTTGGAGTAATAATAACTAGTCTGTTAATTATAATGTTATTTGTTGGCATAACTTACAATAATTATTGTTACACATGCTAGATTCCTATGGGACATGACGTCCACGAAGGTTCATAAATTTACATTTCTAGTGTATAGTTGCCTACTGTCAAGACTGCATAGGGAAATGCACATACTTTCGATCATTTTTTGGTGCGCTCAGTCACGATTTGATAATTGTTACCTCAAGATAGGCCTGGGTCACATACTTAATGACAAGGTGTGACGAATGATTTAAAGATTAACAAAACCTTTGAGGTAAATTAGTAGAACAGGTGATAATAGTTAAATTTGTAATATACTTCATTAAGTGAAGCAGCTTTTTGTGCTTCTTTCTCCTGTAGTGAGTAGTGTATCTGAAAGCCTTCTGAGGTCTGTCAACTACAGGAAGATAAGGAGGCTAATGATTACATCTTTCCATACCTAGAGAATATTTCTCTGAGGAGATTAGACTATCCAGTAACTACACAGTGAATCATAATATCTTAGTACATAAGGCTGGAAAAAGACGCAGGTCCATCAAGTCCAATTAAATAAATAAGAATTAAATAAATGTTTTATCCCCATAACCTGTGATATTTTTTCTCTCCAAAAAGTCATCCAGGCTCCTTTTGTACTTGTACATAGAGTCCGGCATAACAACATAACAGAGTAAAGAATCCCTGTCTATGGTGATGGTAGAACCTCCTCTCCTCTAGGCGTAGAGGATGCCCCCTTGTCCTGGTCACAGGCCGAGGTATAAAAAGATCTTTGGAGAGATCCTTGTACTGTCCGTTCAGGTATTTGTACATTGTAATGAGGTCTCCCCTCAGTCGTCTTTTTTCTAAACTGAATAATCCCAGATTTTGTAATCTGTCATTGTATTCTAATCCCCCCATTTCCATAATAATCCTGGTTGCTCTCCTCTGCACCCGTTCCAGCTCTATTATATCCTTTTTATACACTGGTGCCCAAAACTGTACATAATATTCCATGTGTGGTCTGACCAGGGATTTGTATAAGGGCAAAACTATGTCTTTATCATGAGAATCTATTCCTCTCTTGATATATCCCTTGATATATCTTTGCTTTAGCAGCAGCCTCCTGGCTCTGGTCACTAAAATTAAGTTTACCATCCACCAATACCCCCAAGTCCTTTTCAGCTTCAGTTTTACTAAGTAATTGGGCACTTTATCAGGTCCCTTTATCTCTCAGCTTTGTCTCTTTTGAGAAATTCAGTCTTTCCCTGTTCTCACCATATTTACTTTTATCTGACCTTGAACTCTTGTATCGAGGAGAGCGTTCAGACGTTTACATGTCTAGCAAAGGGATTCGGTGCCTCAACTATAAGTATAAGGCCCCTTCCACACTAGCGTTGCATTTCACGTCAGGGTGCAATGCGTGAAAAACTGACGTTTTTGGCTGCGTTTTTGTTCCATTTTTCCTTGGAGTCATTAGCGTTTTTGCGTTTTTCACGCGCGTGTTGTTCGCGTTTTTTTGCGTTTTCGGCGCGTTTTTTTAAGTCAATTGGACTTTTTCAAAGGGACCATGGTTCGGGAATAAAATTTTTTATTTAATTGAAAAAGAATGTCTTCAGATAAGTTAGCAGATGTATGCAAACATCTTTTCTTCACTGTTCCGCGCGTATATTATCTCCAAGAATGCATTTTTGATGCGTCTCCATAGACTTGAATGGGGCGGGAAAAACGTGCGTGAAACGCAAAAGTAGAGAATGCTGCGATTTTGACGCGCGTCAAAACAAACGCAAGCACGCGCGTGCAAAACAACGCAAATGAGGAAAGACCCATTGGAAACAATGGGACAGAGTGCAATGCAAGTTCTGAGCGTCAAAAGCACGCGCAGAACTCGTGCGTGAAAAACGCTAGTGTGGAAGGGGCCTAAGACTTCTTCTCCAACGAGCACGGGAAGAAACGGTCTAAGGGACAACATGAACTCCGGATTTGGAGAAGACCCTCCCCCTATTCCTCAATCAAATGTATAGTGCTTAGTAAAGAGACAGAGAAAAAAGATTTTAAAACAAAAACTTTTGTACTTATTTTTCTACAGATAAAAAGCAAAAAAGAAACTATGTTTTTGAATGATATGGTATTTGTCTTCTTCTGGTGAACAGATCTGTTATATCATAAGAAGACATTGATTCTCAATATGTGCAATGTGTTCTCTCTATCTGACCTGGTTTGGCAAAGTCATGATGACCGGCCGGTTATTTGGCCCCGCGGGCATTTCATGCCTTGTGGTTGGATGCCAGAACGAACCATGTAAGATATAAAGATATGTAAAGTCGGGTGTTTATGGATGGGTGCTACTAGCAGAGGTGGATTCTTAAGACTATATTAAGTCTTTGCTGTAGTCTTTGCTGTAGCGTGGCCTCGCTCGGATCCTGAGACGTGGAAGGGGAACAAATGTGGATGTGTGTTTGTGTGAGTGTGAAAAGAGTTGGCACCAGTGAACAATAAGGAGTTTATGACTGTTCGCCGCCTGTTCTTCCCTCTGCATCTATACACAACTCTTCTTTCTCACTGCTGTGGGCTGTCCTTATGGCATCACCCACTTTGCCTCTTTTCACAGTCCATCCTCACTGACAGAGATGGGGAGAGGGGGAGGGAGCAGGATAAGTCACAACTCCTTCTATTCAGCAGAGCTCACACATGTAAACAGAGAATCACGGAGAGTCTGCACACAGCAAAAAAGTAAGTAGCAGGAAAGCCGAATCATTTTATGGACATTCAGGGATTATTATTAAGGCAGTAAAGACACATGGGCAACTTATGTGAAAGAGTGGCCAACCCCTCATTAGCCATATACAACCATTCCCGTAATTAGTCCTTGACATGGAATACCCTGCTCACAAGGATCTATACAGGCAGTCCCCGGGTTACATACAAGATAGGGTCTGTAGGTTTGTTCTTAAGTTGAATTTGTATGTAAGTCGGAACTGTATATTTTATCATTGTAACCCCAGCCAGAATTTTTTTTGGTCTCTGTGATAATTGGATTTTAAAAATGTTGGGTTGTCATTAGAACCAGGATTACCAATAAAGCTTCATTGTAGACACCAGTAATAACTGTTATAGCTGTTTATTGTAGCCTAAGGATAAAGTACAGTAATTACCAACATCCAGAGGTCCCTTTGTAACTAGGGGTCGTATGTAAGTCAGGTGTTCTTAAGTAGGGGACTGCCTGTATATGTACAGATTAAATAATAGATGTAAATGCAGGCAGACATTTATCAGGACTTGTTTGCCAGTTTTCTGACATTCAAGCCCTGAAATAATCGTGAATACCTTGCAGATCATGCAGGCAAGTGTGCGCCAAGTGGGTGAGGAGGGACATCCATGCAGGTGCAGCCACCCGACGGATACTACTGGACTCTTCGTTGGTGGGGCTAGGCTTACATCACACACATGAAGCGCTGGAGTATAATAAATGTCCCCCACAATTACGTTATTATTACAATTAAGAAGCAGATATGGCAACAACATGAAACAGAGCATGAATTTACTGCTATGTGAATGTTATTATAGATGAATAGGCAGGGAATGAGCCATATTTATATGTTAGAATTATGTCTGGTGCACTTTGCTGAAAACTCACAAACCATGGATTATTAATACAAAATGTAAAAATAAAAATATATTTACTTGAAATATTTACTGGCCACATTTAATAACCATTTAAAGTCTTCTTTCTCATGCTATCATCATGATAGGGTCCAGTGCAAGACTAAACTGAGCAATGAAGATGTGCACTAGGATTAATATAGTCCAGGAACAGACTGAGGAAACCTGTCAAATTGAAAAAGTAATCTGATCTGCCAGCAGCATGTTATAGAGCAGGGAGAGCAGGTCAGGCTGTTCATAGTGCTTTATCTACAGGCAGCTTGTTGTAAAGCAGGAGGAGCTGTGGAGATTGTACATAGTGTCCTATCTGCATGGAACTTGGTATCGAGCAGGAGGAGCTGAGCAGATTGTACATAGTGTCCTATCTGCAGGCAGCATGTTATAGAGCAGGAGAAGCTGAGCAGATTATACATAGGGCCACATTTATCACTTTTGTGCGCCTAAGTGTAGTAGTTGCGCCTAAATTCTGGCGCACTGTTTTGCCAGAATTATCACAAGCTACAACCATCTGTGATAAGTATATTTTCTGCCTCTTATTAATCACTTTACTTTAAAACAGTTTAGGCGCAATTTTGGCGCAGTTTCGGCGTAATGTTAGATTCGGGTACTTACATGTGATCCTGCTACAAGCTGCTCTCTGCTTCTCCCACAGCCCAGAATGAAGATAACACTCACAGCAGCACCCAGGTGTGTGACACCCAGCACCCAGTGACCTCCTCAGCAGGAGCTTCTCCTGGAGGGGATCCCCCAGTGCTGGTCTCCTGCTGCACCCCTGTAATTCTGCACAATATCCCCCTCAGACACTGTGCAGAATTACATGGGGGACACTTGTCTGTAGTATCTGCAACATTCTGCAAACTTCTGCAAAGTTCTTAGCTCTCTTGCTGTGAGCTCAGGAGTTTGCAGAATGTTTTGTAAATAGAAGGTGCTGAACTGTAAATAGAGTCTGCAGCTCCTGTCTGCAGAGTATCTCATGTCTGTATTATATGTTCTAGTGTCTGCAGTGTATGTAATGTCTGTATTATCTGTACTAGTGTCTGCAGATTATCTAATGTCTGTATTATATGTTCTAGTGTCTGCAGTTTATCTAATGTATCTATTATATGTTCCAGTGTCTGGCTGAGCTTTGCTGCTAGAAATGAGCTGTTCTGCAAAGGGGCTCAGTGCTTTCTTCTCAGATAACGCCACCTTCGGGCTGGAGTGCTTTTGCGCCCGTTTTTGCGCCTAAACGAAAACGTTGCAAATGATGAATATCATTAGGCGCAGCAAAACATCTGGATTGGTAAGATAGATGAGGGAAAGCTGCTTATTTTTGCTGCGCGGCTAGTTTGGCGTTTAATTGCAAAAATGGCGCAAAAACGGTGCGCCTGACTGAAAAGGCGCAAAAACAACAGAAAAAACGATTGATACATGTGGCCCATAGTGTCCTATCTGCAGGTGGCATAGTATAGAGCAGGAGGAACTGTTGAGATTGTACATAGTGTCCTATGTGCAGGTAGCATAGTATAGAGCAGAAGGAGCTGTTGAGATTGTACATAGTGTCCTATCTGCAGACAGCATGTTATACAGCAGGAGGAGCTGAACAGATTGTACTAAAGCCCCTGCGCCAGTTTTCTGTCGGAGTTTGCATGTTCTTTTCAGTGTAAACTGTAGATGTATTTAAGAAGTGCCCGAGACACATTTGTGTCACCGCTGCAATATGCTGCACTGAAATGGGTGTTCCTGTTCTCAATCTGACCGTGCGCCACCATCCAACAGGCGGGTTTTGGTAATGTGTAGATTTTGAATATGTATATTTATATAGTAATATATCCTGTAAAGAGTATTATAAGTGTGTATATATATATATATATATTTATAATGTGAATAATAAAATTAAGTTCTTAAAAAAAAAGTCTGACAGAATTGTGTTGCACGCCCCAAAAATATGGTGCACTCTGTTGGGGCAGTGCAGGGGGCGCCATATTCATGAAGAACGTGCACCAGAAATCCTGAAACTGACACCCCCTGCACACTATGGCGCAACGGAAATCGGGGGGCGTGGCCGAATGAAAACCCGACGGATTCGGAAAAACCTGCCGCATTTTTTTAAAAAAATGTGTCGCGGGACTCACGCTTACCTTCACCAGGTATAGGCTCGTGCATTCCGGCGGACCTCGGGGAACTTCAACGCAGCAGCTCCATCGGGTGGACGTCGGAGGAACTACCTTAGTGAATCGCCAAAAGACCCGAATCCACCGCACAGAACGCGCCGCTGGATCGCGAATGGACCAGGTAAGTAAATATGCCCCAGTGTCCTCTCTGTAGGCAGCAGGTTATACACTGCACATACTTCACCTGCCCGTTGCCGATGATACCTCCTTTTTCTCCTACATACACTGCACATAGTGTCCCTAGTGAATCAGCGTTCCTCCTCATGTAGTCGCACTGTACTATTTGATTGCAAGGTTTGGTATACTTTCAATATGTAGTGGGAAAGAAAAGCGGAAAACTTATTTTTTAGACACTTGGTAGCATCAAACCTCCTGGACGACCATCGCAACCTCCTGAAATGTCTAATAGGTGTCACCGGAATACACTGACAATGGTGGAAAATAATAGTATAATAATCCTGTGACTCACTGCTATTTAATCAGATAATTAGCTAAAGTAAGTTGGAGGCAAGAAGATGCGCCCACTGTGCCCTAATGTGCCAGAACAGTAAAGCCAGGGACTGACAGCGGGAATATACCACGGAGATAAACACCAGGGACCAATATCACACATCAAGGACAGAGAGGAATGTGGGCGATTTTCAGGGATTGCATCATAGTTTCATATCCCTGTTATTACATAAGAAGCCAAACACAAACAAGCAACAGTAACCTTCTCAACGTCTGTGGAAAATTAGCATTGCTTCAATATTAATAGCGGTTTCATTATTTATATTAGGGGATAGGGGATTAATGGATGCTAGTATTAAAGGACATCTACCACCACGATCAACGATTGTATACTAAGCACACATACATACTTCTGTCAGCATCCACTCTACTTTAAGCTTGTTATTCCCTTGTTTTTAAGAATAAAAGGATTTATGCTTATGCAAATGAGCCAGAGGGGCTTCCGGCTCCTTTAAGACCTATGAAGCCCGGAGACCCTCAGGCTCATTTTCATAATTTTCAAAGCCTGTTGAGAAGCTAAAAAAGGGGCACACACCATTATGTCAGTGTACTTGGTTTACAATCCTTCATCCTGGCGGTAGATATCCTTTAAGTATTAAAATCTTCAGAATGGGGAATGCAAGTCCCCCCTGATCTCCTCCATGCAACTGGGACCCCAAGTTTCAAAAGTCAAAGGAGCTCAAGTTTTGAGAAGTCTATGGAGGACCGGCCACAGCTTGGTCCTGCACTCCATTGACTTCTAGGAGACCATAGTAGCCCCTAAATTGGATTTTCTTTGGATGGACTTGTGGTTTCTAGTATTGGGTTCTATTGGGATCCTCTGGTGAGCCAGTCCGACACTGACTGTAGAGTATAGTATGTGATACCAATGGAGCACTGTTCAGATATTAGTCTGATGGACACTGTGATAGTATAGTATCATAGAATATAACATTAATACAAGATTATACTTGTGGGCAATATATTTACTTTTTAAAATTCTATATTATATACAAGCGGTCCAGTACTTAAGAACATCTGACTTACAGACGACCCCTAGTTACAAACGGACCTCTGGATGTTGGTAATTTATTGGACTTTAGCCTTATTAAACAGCTCTAACAGTTATCAAAGCTTATCTGCAATTAAGATTTATTGTTAATTGTGGTTCTTATGACAATCCAATTGTCACAGAGACCAAAAAAACACACAAATTCAACTTAAGAACAAACCTACAGAACCGATCTTGTACGGACTGCCTGTATTTAAATTGATGCATAAATAATGCAGAGTTCTATCTATCCATCAGAGAATTTATCTATTTATTAATCTATCTACCCATCTAACTCATATCTATCAGAGAATGTATCTATCTATCTATCTATCTATCCAGTTGTTTGAGGTACAAGCAGCCAGTGCATCCGGCAGGTACTGGTCATGCTGCCAGGAGTAGATGGGTGGATCTCACATAGTGATCTCTGTCATCTCCTCGGTATAAATAGTGCTTTTGCACAACACTTGGTGACACAGAGAGAGTGACATCCTCACTAGGTAAGTTACAATATAAGCCTAGATTATTACACATGACATGGGGAGCAGGGAGTTAGTGTTGTTCAGGTTAGAGTGCAATCTCTATTGAGGCAGGAACTGATATAGTTATCTGTTATTAATCATCATGGCTATAACTTGTTTGAACAAATCATCATATTAGCAAATGAATATATATAATAGATGCATAATGATTTATTGAGAAGCTCACTTGAGACAATGGGGCTTATTTACTAAGGGTCGCAGATCGCACTTTTGTTTCGCTGTTCATGGTTTTAGGTATTTGCGGCGATATGACAGGTATTTAGCAGAGGATTGTATCGCACGCGATCAGATTGTGGCGCAGCTGTTCTGGCTTTCATGCGGCAGAAATCGGGGGACGGGACGTGGAACGATCGACCGGGATTCAGACTGAGCGCGGGCTTTATCTTTCAATTTGTGTCGCAAGCCCAATCATTTACATGCACCAGGAAGAAGAAGGTGAACTCCGGCGGACCTGAGTGGGGAAGTGACACATGCAGGATATCGGGCGCACGATCTTAGTGAATCGCGCCACAGTGCATTATCATCGGGCAATGCACTTTCGGGGAACTCCGAATCATTCATTTAAAGAGAACCTTTAGTGTTTATACGGTCATCCTATCTTACTGATCAAGTGGGTCCCAGTGATGGGATGCCCAGGATCATGAGTACGGGGAGTCCCAACCACCTAGGTATATTAAGCTGCTGGTCGCACATGGGCCCTGCTGTTCAATTTATTTTCATAGGACTGACAGACAGGGGCGTAAATTAAAGAGGTGCCGATGGTGCAACCGGGCTCAAGAGGTTTAGGGGGCTTATAATGTGTCACTTTCCCATATGAGAAGACTTTTGCTATACCCAATACATTATAGTCGGGGGCCTGGCACAGATTTTTCACTGGGGCCCATTAGCTTCAAGTTCCTCCACTTCTGACAGAGATATCAGAGCACAGAAATGAGCAGCAGCGCTCGTGCTCCACTGTGGACCCCCAATCCTGAGACCTCCAGAGCAGGATGGCTCTCACTTCTGCCTCATACAAGGGCAATCTCATTATTCTACTTGGTGTTTATTTGCTTCCAATATTTGGTTTTTCGGGATGATAGAAGAAATAACTTATAAGAGTTTGCTTTTTAAAATTGCTCAACAATTTTTTATGCCAATTCTGAAGGTCATAACCCAGGTCCAGGAAGGATTGAGACATTGGCCATAAAGGAAAGATATGCGACCAGACAGGATTTATAGCCATACATTCACTTGAAGACAACTTTCTTTTCAGGGTTTCATAATTTATATAACTGTGACTGAAGATCCTTCTCCTTCCATTAGTAAGCGTGGACGATCTGTTGTGAAATAGAAAATTGAAAATATACCTCTAGACATAAAGGGGAAGATTTACTTACCCGTTCCCGTCACGATCCCGCGGTGCGTTGTCCGACGAGGATCTGGGTCCGTTGCGATTCACTAAGATCGTGCGTCCAAGTTCCTGCATGTGTCACTTCTGCGCCGAGGTCCGCCGGAGTTCACCTGCTTCTTCCCGGTGCATGCGAGTGCTTGATCTTGCGACACATTTCCTTTTTTAAATTTCGCGTTTTGTCCGAATCCGTCGGGTTGTCCGATGGTCACGCCTCCCAATTTCCGTCGCTTGCAAGTCGGCGCCGATGCGCCACAATCTGATCAGGTGCGTTAAAAACCTGGGGCTATTCAGGGCAAAAGAGAAATATTTGGGAAACCAGACGAAAGTGCGGCGTTCGGACCCTTAGTAAATGAGCCCCAAACTTGTTATAGATTTTCATAATCTTATAATGTCTAAACTTTTCATATTGAATTTCAGATCCCGCACAATGTCAAACATAAATTCCGCAGCGAGGTCTCGGAAGCCATTTATCGTCCTGAGAGAGTTTATGACCGGCCGACATAAAGTGGCGTCTGGATCCATAGGTGTTTTCCTAGACAATGACCAGACGCGCGGTCGCATCATGGACCTTCCTTCACGTCCTGAAGTAGCAGTGAGAAGAAACCTGGTTCGGCTTCTTAGCAAGAGAGAGTCGGCTTTTTTATACGGGATCGGATCTCCGGCGCGGAGGCTTCATCTGCTGGCCAATGAGAAGTTATTCGTCACAGTGTGTGGTTTGCAGATTAGTGATGTTGTCAGAGTACGTTACCAGGGCTATGCTGCTGTAGGTGTAGCCTCTGCCATCTGGGAACTTTCTGAAAAATCGGGAATGTGCGAGCTTACAAAGCTACTGGTCGAAATTGAATTATTGGTGAGTAACTTAATACTGGGTGGTATATCTATACCTATGGTATATATGTCCCTTTAGGTCACCAGAGCTTACTCTACTTTCCTCCAGACAAGGCCTTTTATATAGAGCATGAGTAGTGAGGCTACTCCATATTTGTTTATCAAGACGCCCTGGAGAATTTTCCTTCCCCCCAATAAAAGACTCATTAAAGGAAAACTAACCAAATGATCAAGAATTGTAAACCATACAAACTTATATGTTGGTGGGTGTCCCCTCTTACAAGATCCAATTTTTTTTAGCTTCTTATGCCTTTGCTTTTACAGAAAATAGCATTAACAATTATGCAAATGAGACTAAGGGGCTCCAGGCTCCATTATTGTCTATGGAACCGGGAGCCCCTCAGGATCATTTGCATATTTTTTTAAGTCTTGTTTTTGTTAAAATAAGAGCATAAGAAGCTAAAAGAATAGCGGATCCTGCCAGAATGTAAGTATGCTTAGGTTACAATCCTGATGATAGATGCCGGGAATCACCTTGGTTTCCCTGATGGCCTTTCTTGACTTGCCTGCATTGACAGTCGTCGTGGATTATAATATAGATGGTACAAGTGGTAGCCTGGGGCTCAAGCCTTTTAGGGGGCCCATAGCTACCCAAGACACCCACCAAATTTTATTCTAAGTTATATTATTTTATATATGTTATTCTATATATTATACACTATCATTTTTTACTTACCCATTAAATCCTCATACATCTGTTTCTTCTCTCAATGCACATGTAAATAAGAGCAATTTCAGGACCTATGAAGGTCGACAATAGGTCCTGAAACCCCAAAAAGCTTCATTCTATATTATAGATGTCACACTGTTTGGTAGACTGTGAGAAAGCCATAGAACTCATCCAACCATCTGATCGCCAGGGGTAGCAGGTGTTGTACCTTCACTCAGGGGCCTAACAAGGAGCGGCAGGGCCCCAAAGAAGACTTCTGAATGTGGCCCCCCTTCTCTTTAGGAAAATATAGATTTTTGTTTACAATAACATACAGTATACTTCCACCATATATACATACATACAGCATTTACATATCACATATGCACACACATAAAGATCATACACACATCACATATACACACAGATAAAGCAAATACACACATACATACAATACCATATACAACCTACAAACACACATACAAATACAGTATATACACACCACACACACACAAAGCATATTCATACCCAATACCCCTTATGCTGGGGCCCCCTGAAACTGTGGGTCCCATAGCAGCTGCTATGGGTGATACCCCTGTAGTTACTCCCCTGCCTCCACTACTCTGATATTGATGAACCATACTAAGGATCCATGAAAAGAAATCCAGGAATTTCCCTTTAAGGAATTATTTGAGGAATTTTTAATTAAAACCTAATAATATTTTGCAGGACGGAGAGTTTTCTGATAACTCCACCCCCTTTATAAAGGTGGACGCTGGGGATATTCTGGCTGTGAGCTCTAGTGTACAGCGCTGTCCACAGTACCGGGGAAATGGAGCCAAGTTGGATGAAAAAGGTGAATATCCATCAAAGACTATAAAATAATGTTTTAATCTTGTGCAACTAGGTAAATATTTTTAAGAAAAGTCTTGGCATTTTCAGATTTTGTAAAGATGTCGGGTGATTCTGGAATTTTGGAAGTTTTTCCTTTACATAACATTTTTGGTTTTGTAGCCTAGCAACTTTAAAACGTCAATGAAAGCGATCCCAGAATCCTTTGTGGCTTTGTCATGTCGACCCATTCACCCTACATTGTGTACTGCGAGAGAGCCACGTGTTACAGACGTAATAAGTATCTAATAAATGTAATTACAAGGTGTTACAACTAATACTTAAAGTCCCTATACTTACACGTATCGTTGTTGTTATCATGTTATGTAGGTTCATTTTATATATTTTTGAGTGTATTTTTTCTTTATGTATTCGCTGATGGATGTGCGAATGTGCGGATACCCATAGCTTGATCTACCATCAAAATCTATCATGATAAACCAGGGGCACTTACTCATAGATCCAGGCACAGGGACTGTGGTAATCTTCTTATATTTGTTATATTCTAAAATCAACTTAAAAAATTATGCTAATCAGACAGAAGGGCTCTGGAGGCATTACCAAAGCCCCTTCATGCAGTTGCTTCACAGGCTGTTATACTGTGCAAGAGCACTTTCCCCTCCTAAGGTGTGCTGAAACTTCCTCTGCTGCAGTGAAAAGGGAGTAGGAAAGTTCTGAAGAAGCTGATGTGGAGGGTGAGAACAGTGTAATGGTCTGCGAAGCCAGAGCACGGAGGGGCCCTTGTATGATTTGGCAAGATCTGTGCAGTGCTATGTAATCTGTGTGCGCTATATAAAGGAATTATTATTAACCCCCCCCCCCCCCCATTTCTTACCATAATTTTAAAAGTTGATTTTAGAAGGTGGCATTAATAACAAACATAAGAAGATTACCACAGTCCCGGTGCCTGCATCTATGTTTATCATGATGGATTTTGATGGGAGACTCCCTTTAAAGTGGTATTCCTTTTTGAATAATTAAGGAGTAGGTGATCAATTTGATATTCTTTGAGAGATGCTTCTGCTTTGTAAGACAATGACATCATGTTCACCCATCATGGTGACAGAATGACAATGAGCTGCAATACCAAGTATAGTCCCTGTACACTATATGGCAGGCTGCTTATGAGTAAATGAAAAGTTTGAGTGAGGAGGTCTCTTTATTCAGATCTTTGTTAACCCATTTAAGGATCCTTAGTTCATACTGTGGGAATTTATCATGACTGGGTGCAATATGTAGTAGCTGCGATGCTCCTCCCGCTGGCGCATGGTCCTGTCTGATTCTCCTCCCGCTGGTGCATGGTCCTGTCTGATGCTCCTCCCGCTGGCACATGGTCCTGTCTGATGCTCCTCCCGCTGGCGCATGGTCCTGTCTGATGCTCCTCCCGCTGGCGCAAGGTCCTGTCTGATGCACCTCCCGCTGGCACATGGTCCTGTGTGATGTAGAATTACGACTATAGTAAACACCCACTCCCTGCCCCTTACTATTCTGATTGTGGCATGGAGGTAAAAAAAAGTTGCAATCCCTGGCCATGTACCTGGAATTGTGACTTTTTCCTGGCTTGATAAATTTTCCCCAATGAATGTGTTTTATCTCTTTCTGTCTCTGCCTAGATATGTACAGTGTCCTGGAAGACAGCTTAAAGGACCATCCACCTGTGCGTGAGGCTGATGTTCTGGAGAAGATTGTTGGACAGAGGAAAGGCATTCAAGGACACTACAACTCCTGCTATTTAGATACTACCCTGTTCAGGTGAGGACCACTGTATAGAAGTCTTAGGAAAACACATTTATCTTTTTTTCCCCCTTCCCTGAACTCTTTTTGCTCTTCTAGTGAGTCTTTTTTATTTTTGCACCTCATTTGTCTTTTTAAGACTGCTAAGGCACAAATATAAAAAAAGGTGCCCACATTATGGCCCCACATTTTGCTGCCTCCCTCAGGGCTCGGGAATCTGCCACCTGAGGCAAGATTCTGATCTCACCTCATGGCGCATGCAGCTCTGCACTTCATATCCGCAAACCTAAATCCTACAAAACACAGAATACTCTCAAACCTAAATGTATATAGTACTTCAGATTTTATTTCCTTTGACAGCCTGTTTGCATTTTCCTCTGTCTTGGATCACATCCTACGTTCTCCTGATGTTTGTGACGCCAAAGTACAGCGAATCTTGCGGGAAGATATTGTAAATCCCCTGAGAAGGTATGAGATCTGACCATACATGAAGCAAATGTACACCCATCTTCTGTAGCAATATACACACATGTGGATCCATATATCCTACTCCCAAATCAAGAGCCATAAAAATACTTTTTAAAACCAATAATTTTATAGTTTAACTCTAAAACATATTGATCTACACCCAGGATCAACATGCTGACTCTTCGTATGTACCTCTGTTATATATGTGCCGATCCTGGGTATTTATGGATATGTCTTTAAGGTTATGCAATGTCATTTTTGGTTTTAAAGGGTATATTTTTGTGTCTCCTAATTTTGAATTAGGATACATATTGAGTATGGATTTTACTAGTAATTGTAGAGTATAAAATAATTTTAGGTGCTTAGACGGGACATTGGGCAGCTAACTAGAATTGGGGAAAAAATTGTGAGGCTAAAACAGAAACCTGTCATCAGGATTTCACATTTTGACCTATTGACAGGTAACCTTCTCCCCCCTCCTTAATGAGATTTTCTTGCAGCGTTGGGTCAGCTCAGGTCTGCATGAAGGAGGGGGTAGGAGGGAGCCGGAGGGGAAGTTGAGGAGGGAGCAGGAGGGAGGGGGGCGGAGAACTGTGATGACACAGGATTATAACAGACACCTCCATGACTGCATGCTCTTTACTTGCAGGGAGTCAGGTATACTCAGCGGCGTAACTTAAGGGGTGCAAAGGTTGCGGTCGCACCTGGGCCCAAGAGGTTTAGGGGGCCCTTATGGTGTCACTTTCCCATATGAGAAGACTATTACTATAAACCATATATTATAGTCGGGGCCTGGCAGTCTTTGCACTGGGGCCCATCAGCTTCTAGTTACGCCACTGGGTATACTTTTATATACTTTTAAAATTTAAATGAACTAAGATAGTTAGTTAAAAAAGATTTTTAATTAGTATTAAAACTTCTATGGGAACCAGTCATTAAGTCAAAAAGTGAAATCCTGATGGTAGGTTCTTTCTGCAAAAAAGCAGCAAATCCTGCATTAGTATCATGTTTTATATCATGAGTAAGATATCACATGGGGGTAGACCAATGCCTTATGTCAAAGACCCATCCAGTATCAGACTAAGGTACCTTAAGCTACTAGAGGTTATGACGGTCCACCCTCTGTCTATATCTCTGTATGTCCACGTAACAAATGATAGTTACAAAGTTGCCTTCAAACTGGGTTTATTCTGGATCTATTGGTCCAATTATCATGTATCAGAACCAAGCCCCATCTCAGTATCTTATAAAAAGCCGGTCGGCCATTACGACATCGGAGGATCATTAGTTGGCACTGACCTGTTAGACATTGATGCTGTTCATATGATGTATTTTCCATGAAGTATACTCTGATATTGCAGAAGTGGATTTGTACATGCTGAAAATGTCATGAAGCTCAGAAAACTACTCCGATGTGACACCTTCGTGAGCGAGGAGAAAGGTTGGTCTGGTATTTTTACACATTTTCTGTTCTTCATGAATAGAACCTGCATATATTTAATCTTGTTGATCTCCCGCAGATCCTGAAGAGTTTCTAAGTGCCTTATTACATGAAGTTCTAGCAGTGGAACCTCTTCTTAAAATCAGGTAGTGTTTTATAAATACCCATACCGTATGTACTGTAGTACAAGTACAAATCATTACTATATAAAGCTCATTATAGTCTTGGGTGTCTTTATAGTGGAATAGACTGACAACATGTTTTACAGGTGTAATAACAAGACCCAGGAATGTAACAGCTATCAAATAATTGTGGAAAGGGATGGGACACTAAAGGTTCCCAGTGTCCAGACCCTAATGGACAGATCATTCCGGTCCTATGAAGACCTAACATTTGACCAGGTGATGACCCACCCATCTACCCATAGTAACTTTTCAGGTTTCTATTACAATAGCTCAAAGTTACTCTGAAAAATTCTCTTATTTTTTGATAAATGTATACTTTAAGCTTATACATGTGTTATTACTCCCAGGTTCCGAGCTGTCTTATCCTTCAAATGCCGAGATTTGGCAAGAAGTTTAAAATGTTTCCGTATATATTTCCTTCCCTAGAACTGGACATCTCTCATATGGTGCACAAAAGTAAGTATATTATACAGCAACCTCAAGCCCCCATCCACATGAGATAGAAAATGGAGAAATTTCACTTGAGCCTGCACCTACTATATTTCTGCTCTGGGTTGTAACTTTTTGCCTATGTATGTTGTGGGGTGCAAATAAACTCACCACCAAGCTTAAAATTAATTTATATATGGTCACATGTCTTCGTTCCACATTGTGTGTGGAGACTGCTGGTGCACACAAATGTGGCAGTGGTTCAATGGTGATCCTGCACGGCAATGCTGCCATGGCTGCTAAAAGGGCATTTGTGATTAATGGAGAGAACCATGGACAGAACCCTCTTATCTCCAAAGAATCGGGTAGTGGAATTCTGACTATCTGACCCTTAGTTTACATTCACACGACAATGTGCCCGCCATAACGTAGCATGGAGGTCACACGTCGGTGCCCGGGAGAGAAGGAGGGGTGAGAGCTGCTCACCCCCAGCACTCTCCATGGTGATGTATGGTGCACGTTGCCATATTAAGTGGAAAGTTGGAAACATGTCCTACATTTCTCACAGGTACGGAACTGTATGGTGCCGCACGCCTGTTGCACCATACCGCTCTCGTACGAGGGATATATATATGGCGTATATACGTCCACCATACAGTCTTGTGAATGTAGCCTTATCTTGCCTTACCTCTGACATCAGCTGTCTGAGGAGAGTTGAGAGGGGTCTGGATTGCCCCATACACAATAGATGGTTATCCAAACCTCCTGAAATCAATTATGTCTTAAGCATGCTGCTAGCAAAGACTGTGTTAGTTAGATAGTTTTGGATAAGAGATAACCTCTAGGAAATCTTTAGGACTCTTGGTATATTGTTTGTAATGTTATTGTCCTTGTCTGCAGGAAGCACAGTGTGCTGTCTATGTCTGAGTCCTGCCGAGTATGAATGCACTCAATGCCTCGCTGACCCACTAACCACGGACGGGAACATTCGCCAGTTCTGCCAGATATGTGAGAAACAGGTCAGCACCTGCAATAAACATATGTGTCTATGGTTCGTTTGAGAAAATTATACTCATTAGGGAACATGCTGTATACATATAAACATATTGTATATGTGCACTACAAACAGTGGCTTAACTTGAAGCTGATGGGTCCGAGTGCAAAGTCTGTGCCGGGCCCCAATTATAATGTACGGTTATAGTACTAGTCTTCTCATAGGGAAAGTGACACCTTTTGACAACTGAACCTTTTGCACCCCCTAAAGTTACTCCCCTGACAACCAAAGTCTTACAAACTAGATAAATCTTACCAGTCTCCAGCTGCTACACTTTGGCTCTTAAAGGGGTCATCCATTTTCAGCAAATAATTGAAATGGCTTGTGTGAGAAAAAGTTATACAATGTATCAATATACTTTCTGTATTAATTCCTCCCAATTTTCTAGATCTCTGCTTGCTGTCCTGCTATAGAAAGCTTCTCTGTTTACTTCCACTGGATAGAAGTCTGTCCATGGTCATGTGATGTCACGCAGGTGCGCGGCTCATAAGTATCACAGAAAGTAATCACAGGTGTGTGATATAACAAGCCATGCGCCTGTGTGATCATGGACCACTGGAAGTAAACATTAAAGCTTCCTGTACTAGGAAAGCAAGCAGAGATCCAGAAAACCAGGAGGAATTGATACAGAAAGTATATTGGAAAATTGTATAACTTTTCCTTACATAAACCAGATCAATTATTTGCTGAAAGTGGACAACCCCTTTAAGAAATCTGCATATAGTCCGTCTTGTTCTACAAAGACAGACTGCACCTTGAATATGTATTTTATGTGAAAGGCAGGGGAGAAAAAGAAGAAGAGGAGTGAGAATAGAGAGACCCAGACCCAGGCTGCTGGAGCTAAATATAGGTTTCTATATTGCCTCGTGTGCTTTATATGCACAAGTACACATCCGTACTTCTCTATAATCTGCTTTAGGTTCTGTTTGCAGTTTATGAAAAGACATTGTAGCAACTTGTCTCCACCAGTTCTGGTGCAACTGAGAATTAGAAAGGAAAACATCTATTAAATACATAAAACAAGTGACACAATGGGCAGAATTACACACTGTACTTTTCATATATGCAACGTATGATAAACGATTAGGTGTGATTTATTCTGAACTATAGTTACAGAAGTATAACAGGTACTTAAAAAATGTAGGATGTATAAGGATATATAACTTATGTGCGCTCAATGGGTATCTGCTAAGTAGTAATGTTGTCCGCAGCTAATTTTATGATACTGTGTGCATAATGCATGCAATATACTACAGATATAAATAAAGTAAGACCTAATATGTCTATCCTCTCTGACCATAGGTTCACTCCTGCAAACAGATGAAGGATCACAAACCCACAAGAATTGAAACACAATCTTACGTATCAAACCAAAGGCAAAAGCTTGAACTGTTGGCCGTCCTCTGCATAAAGACCAGTCACTTTGTCTCATTTGTAAAATATGGTCCAGGCAAACACTCTTGGGTCTTCTTTGACAGCATGGCAGGAAGAATAGGTGAGTCATTGAGATGTTGTCAAGACTAACTTCATCTTATGCCCACTAAAGCAGGTTGTTTGTGACCCGTCTGTCATCGATGTATGAGCGCCTCTTATCCAATGGATAACAATAGCAAAAGACAAACAGGAATAGGACCTGCTCCATAATTTGCTGTTGACTCGCTCGCAGCTTGTTTTTCTATGGCCGTGGGCATGAGGCAATAGAAAAACATAAGGACGTGTGTTGGCTGTAAATAAAACAGCTAGCACACACCCCAGAAGAAGATTGTGGGCATGAAGCCCATAACTTGTGCTTCTGAGTACTCTAATCAAGCAAACCCACAATGGCCACCTGTTACAAAGAAGACTAATGTGTGCTTGCAATGGTAGCACAAAGTCTGGAGTTCATGGACTAACTGAAAATGTGTCTTTACTGGCGACAGGGTTGGCTCTAGGCTTCAGTAGGCCCCTGGGTGACAGAGCCTCAGTAGGTCCCTTTGCAGTGAACTCACGTGGCGGCATTAAAAATTCAGAAACTAAAACAATCTCCTGTTCCCTAAAATATTCCATAGTTTATCAACCTAAGTGAAGTTGGCCCCCCCACCTTGTTCAAATCAAACAAAATTGGTGTCAAACGTTTGTGCTATGTTTGTGCTGGTTTGTGCAGCAGAAATTTTCGTTTGTGCCGCTATCGTTTTTAAGATTTTAATGAAAGTTTCCGGAGGTCATCAGAGGTCAACCAGCCCCCCCACATTGCCCAAATCAAACAAAACTGGTTCCAAACAATTCTGCTACGTTTGTGCTGGTTTGTGCTGCGCAAATTTTTGTTTGTGCTGCTTTTGTTTTGAATTTATGAACAAAAAATTAAAGTTCAAAAGTTCAAGCAGCCCCCCCACATTAACGGAATCAAACAAAACTGGTGTCAAACATTAGTGCTACGTTTGTGCTGGTTTGTGCAGCAAAAATTTTCGTTTGTGCCGCTATTGTTTTTAATATATTCATACTTTTTTGCAGAGGTCATCAGAGTTCATTTCTTCCAAAGTACAATGTGTTTGCTAGCTCCCCCTGGTGATCAAACCAGGGAAGTGTCACTAGGTTTGTTTTTTACCAGTTCATCCTAAACACCTCAAACACCTGAACATACCTTAAAAATTATAGCGGCACAAACAAAAATTTTTGCTGCACAAACCAGCACAAACGTAGCACTAATGTTTGACACCAGTTTTGTTTGATTCCGTTAATGTGGGGGGGCTTCTTGAACTTTTGAACTTTCATTTTTTGTTCATATATTCAAAACAAAAGCAGCACAAACAAAAATTTGCGCAGCACAAACCAGCACAAACGTAGCAGAATTGTTTGGTACCAGTTTTGTTTGATTTGGGCAATGTGGGGGGGCTGGTTGACCTCTGATGACCTCTGGAAACTTTCATTAAAATCTCGAAAACGATAGCGGCACAAACAAAAATTTCTGCTGCACAAACCAGCACAAACGTAGCACAAACGTTTGACACCAATTTTGTTTGATTTGAACAAGGTGGGGGGGCCAACTTCACTCAGGTAGTTTATCATCCCAAACAGCCCCCTCATGGTTATTTTATACACAGTCACACATTGGTTATTTTATAAGTCCCCCTCGCAACCTATGGATTCATTAGATACAGCCCCTTACCCCATGGATTCCTTACATACAGCATTATGTGGTCCCCCCAGCAGATCTGGACCCTGGTACTTGCCCAGGTATGCCCAGTTCTGGCGCCGGCCCTGTCTGGCGGTGTTCTTTTCTTAAAAATATACCAACAAGCATTAGACTTTTTGTCAATTATACAACACTACTTAGTATTTATCTGTGAATTTGTCGGTCAAAAGTCATAGGTCAATGCTTAGAATAAGGATTTTTGGGTAAAAATCTTGAAATTCTCTTAGTCTAAGGCTATCCATACATATGTGATATATGTTGTTAATATTATTATTTACTTATAGAGCACCTTTAATTCCAATCAATAAGGGATTTGCATACATTACATTAAAATGAGAACAATTTCAAGTACAAATACAAAAACTACAGAGATCTGGAACAAGTGGAAGGAGGACCCTGCCCGTGAGCCTTCACAATCTATGGGGGAGGGTAGATGGAGACACAAGATGAGAGAGAATAGCGATGGGGTTATTGCACATTGTACCAATCCCAATTAGCTTAGTCTTCAAGTGATGTTTGACTTGAAGAGTTATGTTTGGGAGTATGGGGGATGCATGGGTGAAGTCCTGGATGCGGTTGTGAGAAGAGCGGATGGTAATAGGCTGAAGATTGTAATTACATCTGGGACGGTATTGGCTGACCGGTTGTGGACAGCTTTGTAAGTCATGGTTAATATTTTATACTGAATTTGTTTGGCATTTGGTAACCAGTAGCCAATGGAGAGAATGGAAAAGAGGAGAGGTAAAGGAGACAGATGGATTAGCCGGGCAGCAAAGTTAAGGGTAGTTTGAAGGGGTAGTAGAGAGTAAGCCGGGAGGCCAGTATTTCGCAGAAGTCCAAGGAGAAGCTAATAAGGGCTTAGTCAATACAACAGCATAACCCTCTGATTTCGTCCAACTTATGGGTATGGAGTCTTCCGATCGGTAGAGAATTGAATGGATGTCATTAGATAGTCAGCTCAGCCTGCATGTCTTTGGGTTTCATATACTTGATACTTTTGTTCTCGGGGAGGTAAGCCGTTGGCCAGACACCAATGATCGGTGGAGGTGAGCATGCATGTGTATGAGGGAATAAACAGAGATGGAGCTTCCTCCTCTTGTGTTGTTTTCTGTAGGCTCAGGAATGTTGGTAATTTGAAGGTTGTGCTATGTGACCTACATTAGAAATAATCATCAGATTAAAGCCGACTGCATAATGAAATGTCTGGCCAAGCAAAGATGTCAATAAGATATCTCCTGTTTCCCAGCGTCCTTGTAGAGCTGGTATTCTGCGGCAATAGTGGACATTAATCCTTTCCCTTTTCTATGAGAATTCTGCCTTTTCTATGATGGAATGTGCAGGAATCATTCAGGTTCTTCTTATTGATATTATAAGTGAGGTTCAATAGGGAGGCAATACCCCTCTCTTGGCTCTTAGCTATCATCTGAAGCCCTTCTGATTCTTTCATCGTTTCTGCAACCTGTCTACCCAAAAATCAGACATGGATAACATTCCAGGAGCCATGCAAAATATTCCAAATTCACCTATGGGTTATCTCTACCTGCATCCAGCAGTTGGTTTAGAGTTCTTCTTGAGTTCTCATGGAATTTTGTGCCGATAATAAAGCAACTAGTTTACAAATTAAAATGTAAATGCAAATTGAAAAATGCAAATATCTGAGGAGCCCTTGTGTAATATTAATAATATTTTGGGTACAGTACCTCAAATTTTTACCCATATGTAAAACGGCCAAGATTTATCTACATGAATTGTGTTTTTGTATTCTGAGACCCTACTCCTGCAGAGGGAATAGACTGTGAATTTAATAGCCTAGAACAATCCCCATTGCTCTTGGTTGGAGCAGCCCATAGAAAGGGGAGCGTACAAGGAAGCCTGAGAAGCTGGTGGCCAGTATAGACAGAAAATGGAGATCAGAGGGACCAACCACCTGTGGCCAGCAAAAGAGTAAAGTGTGTTACTTAGTCGAATACTTCCTTAAAAATGTGTAACGTTTGTATGTTTGAACATAGGTAATGAAATTGGCACAAATGTCCCGGTGGTTCGGACCTGCCCAATATTGGGAGACTACCTGTCAATGTCCGAGCAGCAATTCAGTGCTTTGGACTACACAAAGATGGACGCCCTACCTAAAAGATTCTTTTCTGACATCTACATGTGTATCTACCAGAGCCCGGATCGCAGCATGCAAAGTGGTTGACGTGTAGAAATTCGGAAACGAGGATGCTCTTTGGACAATCTTGTTCTACTGATGTTTCCGTGAAGTACAATCAAAGAAGACGGTAGACCTAAAAGCATTTCTGACAGCTGACAGAGGGATAAAACCAGACAACCGATGATGCACTTCATCCTGGAATTTGCTTTGCTATTTCTACAGACTGTGTATAGTAGGAGTGAACCAAAAAATGTTTTAGATTTTAAAAACATGTTTTCTGTGTTACAGCTTTTCTGCGTCAGGTAGTTCTTGTCTTGTGTTTTGATGGGCGAGGTGTCGGAGAAAATTGTCTCTGCTGTTATAACGAGCAACAATTTCAAAAGTGTGTAAGTAGAACACACAAAAAAAACAAAACAAAAAGCACATAAATCTAAATGGAATTCCAGATGTCTCAAGCTTATTCGAATTACAGATGTACATATTTATGAATAATAAAGACTATGGAAAGCAACAGTTAGAGATGTATATTGTCAGGTATATGAAAGCTTGATGTGTGTCCATGTAAGGATTCATGTGAAATAAATGTCTTGGATGGCTTAGGGTTGTATATTTTTTGTAAGTTTTAATGCCAGGTCTGTCAACTACGTAATATAGGTGAGTATAGAAATAAACCAGACAATACCTTGCACAGGAGAAGGAAGTTATTTTTACCAAACATAAGTAAGATCAGGGCCGGTTTTAGACACAGTGGGCCCTGGGCAAAGCTAAAAGTGGAGCCTCCAAAATAAAACTATTTTATGAGCAGTCACAGTCAGTAAGAGGCTCCTATACAATAATAACACTTTGTAGTTACGCACAGTAGTAGGTAAGTATCTGTAATATGGGGCTGTTGGAGGATTTTATAGGAGACAGATGATAGGGAGATGGATGATAGAAGATAAATATGAAATATGATATAGATTTTTACATGCATAAATATAAAGCAGAATATAGATAGATAGATAGATAGATAGATAGATAGATAGATAGATGATAGAAGATTGATAGGTATGATATAGATGGATAGATATGAGATAGATAGATAGATATGAGATAGATATGAGATAGATAGTTAGATAGATAGATAGATAGATAGAAAAATTAAAACAATTCAGCTGCACCAGTTAAGAAAAAAATCAGGTGCTCAACCTTCAGGTTTGTTAAATCCTTTCACATATAAAAATCAAAAAATGGTGGCATTTTGGTGCTTTTGGAATAAAATAATTCCTTTTTCACAAGAACTTGGAGTGCCAACATTTTTAGATTTTTAGATAGATACATAGATAGATAGATAGATAGATAGATACATAGATAGATACATAGATAGATAGATATGATATAGATGGATAGATAGATGGATAGATAGATGGATAGATAGATATGATATAGATGGATAGATAGATAGATAGATAGATAGGTAGATAGATAGATGGATAGATAATTGGAGATAGATATGATAGATAATAGACAGATAGATGGCAGATATATAGACAGGAGATAGATGATAAGCATCTGCACCCGGACATTCCACCTAGGAGTATAAAAGGAGCAATACATCCTCTGCCCACAAAAGTCCACACGCAGGGGGCCCCGGACAAATGCCCAGTTCGAAGCCCCCTAAAGGCAGCCCTGACAAACGTCAAAGTGCCATGGAGGGAAGTAGCAGCAGAATACATTTCTTTCGCAGTCCTTCACCCAAGACCTCGTAGTTGTTGCTGCATTTGACACGTAGTGAGCAATCTAATGATTGGATCCATTTTTGTTACTAGCCTGGTGTCATGTAGTTTGACCACTGTATTCAGCGTTCTTTTTCATTATTGATTATGATTTGGCAAAACTAACGGCATTAGGTCTTCAGTCAACAGACAAGGAAAAGACGCAATGTATGTAAAACCGATTAAGTAATAAAATATCTGCATTTTATGTTAATTATCAATAAGGAGTCCTATGGGCAGTCAATGCTGTCCTAGTTTGTTCAAGATGCCACAAGCTGATAAACCAGCTCTCACCTCATCTGGCACCAGCACTGGGGAGCAAAGTATGAGCCTTACCTTCATCTGACCCCTAAGCATAAAGTGCATCCACCAAGGCCTAAGGTCACTAAAAGGAGTTTAATATCCTCCTGGATGAAACAAGTCAAATCACTGAGATCTTCCCTCCTAGATATTCCACCATGTTTGTAGCTGGAAGCGATCAGTAACCACCTACTCTGGTTTTAACATCAACACAAAAACTGTGCCCTCGTGTCATGGGTTTCCATGTCTGAGCTACTCCAAACAGACTTTCAAGTATTGTATGGAGAGGTATAAGCACAAGGCCACCAAATGGGTGCCGAATTAATGGAAAAGAGTTAGAAAACGAAACATACCCTCAGCGTATACATTGCAGACAGGGCACACAGTTTTTACCTCCATCTGCACAGTATACTGTTGTATACTGTACAAAAAGCAGCAGCATATATGGTGACATATATGTTCAGTATAGGGGTGGATGCAACAGTACTGCATCTCCACCCGGCCTCCGCTGAGCAAACACTAAGGAAGGAACCCAGTGGTGTCACTTTCCATATAAGGGCAGTGACATCACTGAGGAAACACCCTAAACATAGACAACAGCCAATCACTGGCTGCTGACGATGTTTACTCCTCAGGGTGCAATAGGAGGAACTGGATGACGGATCCCACTGTATAAGAATACAGTTGGATACGTCTCTGCTATATGTTATGAGGACACTTCGGGAGAATTTCTCACAACCGGAAAAACCGAGATGTGAACGTAGCCTCACACCAATCATTAAAATGAGGGTCCTTGTTGGCAATTGTGTTTAGAACTTTTCCATACAACTCCATAGAAAAAACACAAGAACAGCTGATTGCTCTTTATATTTGTGTTGGATTCAACTCCTGGACCGGCACCAAGACATTTATATAAGGGCATTAAATGTTAATCCTGGACGACCTTATGTGTTGTCTCCAGTAACACTGTGTTCTTCTCTCTACTTTATAGACTAATAATGTGCCAGGGGAACAAATAAAGTGAAGCACGATGAAACCTTATCGGACATAATTTGGTGTTTGTTTTTAAAATGTGTCTCGGTAACTAATAATTATGTGGACTATATTTTCCTGAAGGGTCAATTAAAGGTTAATGACCACTCCTTTAATTACCCAGTAATCAGCTCGCAGTCCAGAATGATTACCTATAGTTAGGTAAGAAGCAAAGTGATCATCGGATCTCCAACGAAAATCTGAGCAGGACAATTTCCCAATCGTTCCACCGCACCCTGCCCTAATTAGAGGGCTCACCCACGACTGCATTCTTATGCCGTGTGTTTACTTCCTCAGTTGACCTTGGCACAAATGAAGAAATAGAAAAAAAAAACACAATCCAGTCTTAGTAAATTTAACCCATTTGCGTAGCACAAAAACATCTGCTGCAAAAGCTTGTCAATAAAACAATAACTGGTGGGGTTGCCGTTTTACTTTCTGGAGACTGTCTTCTAAATTAGGGAGTTGTAGGCGAAGTAATGAACTTTGGGTAAAAGTGCCACCTACTGGTGGACATGTATCTTTATTTTGACTTGTTTTTTTTATTTTGTTTTTATGCATTTCATTATTATTTTTGTGCCTTTTTGGGAGAATTTGCGCCTACTCCAGGGACAAGTTAATATCTGTTGCAGTGTTCCTAATGCATCTTTAGCAGTCCTATTTTTGAGCAAATTAGAGACTTTTTAGGTGCAAGTCAAAGTACAACTGACCCATACTTACTTCCATGTTTTAAATTGTGCCTAAAAGGCAACAAAAAAAAAATACACAAACCCACACGACCACAAAAAGAATCACATGTTCGACAGTGTGTCGACAGCAGAAGCATCAGAAATACAATGAGACATGTGCCCAAATGTCCTTTAAAACATAACTTAGGATAATAACCAAACCAGAACCTTCTCATACAGAATGCTGCTGCGAGGTTCTTATCCCTCTTTAGTCCAGAGCAAAGAGCAAGGGGGCCACTATCTGAATCAATGGAGCAGCTTTTTATTACTTATCATGTGGATATAAGATAACATACAAGCTTGGTACCACCTCTTTGTGTGCAAAATCTTGGCTTGGACCCACTGCCCCATCTCTACAACTTCTTTTCATGGCTGCCATTCGGGTGTGTAATATTGGCCCCACTTGTGCTCCTATATATTGCTACTACTTTTGTCTCTTTAAGTTGTAGTGCCCCTTTTTTGTTCTCCTGTGCACACCTCCCAACTTTCGCAGCAGAAAATAGGAAGAAAAGATACTGCAAGCTACTCGCTCTGCAGAATTTTTTTGCCCTAAGCCACGCCTTTTGCTCCACCCCTTACTCCACCTCGATCACATTGTGTGTCCCCCAGCTTCCTTTTTACATTGTAGCCCCTCTAATATTGTGCCCCAAGCTCCCCCTCATATTAAAGCCTTCTCTTATTATATCTGCCAGCAGCTCCCCCTCTACTTGTGCCCTCCAGTAGCTTCCCTCTTATTTTGCCCCCACCCAATAGCGCCCACTCTTATTTTCCCCATAGCAGCTCCCCCTTTTATTGTGCACCCACAGTAAAATAATAAATACAGATTCTGACCTTTCCCAGTTGCCCCACAGCAGCTCCTCTCTTCTCTCCTTCTGCTGCATGTAGGCAGGGATAACATCATCACATCACGCCTGCCGACTCTGCTACATACAGCAGGGGCACAGGGATAATACAGGAAGCTGCTGGCTCTCTGCATTATCACTGTAATCAGCCCTGCCGGCATCTGGAGGATACTGACAGAGGAGATGTCATGGGACAGTGCGACAGAGTCTGGAAATCGGGACTGTCCCACTAAGGGAAAAATTATACTATTTGGGGGTGGAATAAGGACAGCACATCTTTTGTCCCTCCTTTTTTGATACAAAAGTTGGCAGCTATGCTAATACTGCCCCCTCTTGCCCATTAAGGAAATATGTACCTCTTCTGTACCTCTTATTGATATTCTCCCCTTTTGTGTCATTATAGGTTGAGGCTGCACTTTGTCTGAGGAGGTGGATTGAGGATGCTATCACCCATGGGCTAACTAAGATTCAAGAAGGTTCAGGATTTAAGAGAATAAAGCATTTGTGTGGCATGGGGGGGGGGGGACTATGCACCCTTCTGGATTAGAAACATCGTCACAAGTGTGACTTCAGCAACCCTATTAGCTACCACAATGTTTATCATACAGACACACTTAAAGGGACACTGTCACCAGATTTTACCCCAGAATTTCCTCTTTTATTCAAGGTCTTACCCGTTTACCTATAAAACAAAATCACATCCATAGTAAGAATGAGTGACAATAAGCAGAGAAGAGTCATATTTTACCTGTGAAAAGTTTAGAGCAGTGATGACGAACCTATGGCACAGGTGCCAGAGGTGGGACTTAGAGCCCTTTCTGTGGGCACCCAGGCCTTCACCCCAACACAGAGTTTGCCAGATAGGACTCAAGGCTTTCTCCTGTGATACAATACAGCCCAGGACCATGGTCAGTGCCAAGCTCAGCGCTATTTTAAAGTGACATCCTTGTCTGCCAGGACTACAGAAGGAGAAAGAAGGTGTGGATAGAGATGGATTGTCATTGGAGCTCCTGCTCTGGGTCCCCTGATTCTTCCTCTTCAAGGGACCCTGGAGGGAAGCTACAATCCAAATTTCTCCATCATCTTTCTATTGGTGAACTCAGGACGCCAATACGATTAAAACCTGTCATACAGCAGGGATCAATAAGTTACTTCTTAAATTGTCATGCTGGCACTTTGCAACATATAAGTGGGTTTTGGTTGTAGCTTGGGCACTCTGTCTCCAAAAGGTTCGCCATCACTGGTTTAGAGGCTGCAGGGTGGGGTGTCATTTCAGATGCCCCTATCTTTCATTCTATAGCACCTAGAAACATGCTGCTTATGTGATATTAAAGATAAGAATCTCATCTTGTGGTTTTGTGAGCTGCAGAACCAGAGATTCCAAAGAACTAAATTGTTATCTGCAGCTGGCATTGCCAACTATGTCTTTAACTACTTGTATCTCCAGTTCTATAGATCACAGAACCACAATCCCGATGCGGCCTAAAAGATGAGATTCTCAAAAAGTATGCCTCTAGGTGTTATGGAACTGAGGACTGGGCTGTGTGAAGTGAAGTGACACTTCTCCTGCAACCTCTAAACTTGACTCTTTTCTCTGCTCACTTTCACATGACTGGAATGATTTATTTTTATAATTAAATGGGTGATATTTCACATAAAAGATAGAATTCTAGAAATTAAATTTCATATCCTAGCTAAGGGGGCTGGTAGTTTAATGGGGTAAAATCATGTGTGTCCATAACATTACTCGCATATTAGAACCTGGGGCTGTGTAGGATTCTCTTTGGTATATGATGCTGACCACCCCCTCATGTTTTAAAGCTGATATGGGCTAAAGCCACATAATGAGTTATTTTGCTTTCACAAATGAATAAATGGGCAGTCACAGTCAATATAGAAGGTAAACATGCCTGCTCATCAGGTCCTTACATGTACAAAAACATATTTGTTCAGTCTCTATAGGATTCAATAAAGATGCGTATGTTCAAAAACATATTTTTGAATAGGGCCCTTTAACAGCTATCCTGTCCTAATCTGGTAAAATGGAAATTCCCCTTAAGGATGATATAATTTGCACTTAATTATGTAAATTTTATGCACTGTAGTGTTGATGGTCTTTGCCGTACAGCAGAAGCCGTGTCCTATGGTACAATTTGCTTTCAGAAAGTGTAGAAGCTCAGACCGCCATCTCAGTCCGGGGGTAGCAAATGTCCCAGGACCCCCTGAAACAAAGGGGGAAATTACATCTCTGAATATCCAGGAAGTAATAAGTGGGGGAGCGTATCTTTAAGATTATGTCCAGAACATGTCCGCCATCTTGAAAATCACCATTTAGGATCAATCGTATGTTTTTCCAATGGGAACGTGATCATGTGACATATCAAATAAGTCAAAAATGTCTCAGAAATCGATTTCATATTTGTTAAATCCTTTGTGGTTCAACAGAAAACTGGGAATGTTCCCTGTGATACACGGTTATTTGACATGTTGTCTGTGGTGCTGAACACCGAGCTGAAGGTGCTGGATCCAATTCTAATGACGCTACATGAGAATCTATGGAGAATCTCTGTGTTGAATCACAAGTTATTGGAAATCTGATAGCAGCCATCCATTTCTGAGACAATTCTGGTCTTCTGTGATATGTTACATGACCACCTTCCCATTGGAAAAATCTGCCTTTGATCCAATATGGTGGTTTTCAAAATGGCCTCCATATTCCAAAAATAGCCTAAAACAGAGGTTCTTTATCCCATTTCCTGCTGGGGTATTCAGATATGTCACTTTCCCTTCCATTCCCGAAAATCAAGGGTGCTCTGAAACATTTGACTTTCAGTATCATCAGTGCATTCTGATATTTCCATGTGCTGACTAAAATTTTGCTATTTAAAGAGAAATTCTTACTGAAAACCCAGAAAAATGCATTATACAAATACTTTTCCATATGTATGGATAGAAACACTCCATTTATACTGTATGTATATGTAATACTGAATATAGAAGAGACTTGCTCCTAAATCTTCATCATCTCATGTATTGACATTGGGTGCAGCTGATGGTTTCCCCCTCCTGCAAGTTACTTGAGTTTTTCCTAAATGTATTATACCATTACAGTTTTATGATGGGAACTATGGGCACCACTTCATAACTATGGGCACCACCTGCCCACATTACCCATGTACTGATAACATGGCGCTTGAAGCTGCCATGATGTCCCTTCAAATTGATCCTCTGTACACTACATGGCCATTCATGATGCCCACATCACAGTGTATATGGCAGATCCAGTGCAGGGACCACTGCCAGGCCGGTGCCACCTGAGGGTTCCATGACCCCTGACCCCATGTGACCTGCACACGGGTAACTGCCAGTTACTGCCAACTGTCGTCGGCTGCAACCGGTCTACAGATTGGAAGTTTCTGTGAGAATGGCGTCCACTGGACATGAAGATAGCGAGGAGGAGAAGAAGAAAGAAGACATGAAGAGGAAGAGGGAGGAGGACAGCGTCACCGGATTCAAGAAGATTGTGAAGAAGAGGAGAAGAGCCAAGGATAAAGGATTGGAGGATGAGGAGCCAAGACCTGGGAGCAGCAAGGACCCCGGAACATCAAGCCCCTATGCCAGGCTCAACATCAGCAGCTTCAACATCCACCAAGCCTTGGGTAGGGGCGGCTTCGGCAAAGTAAGTTTTATACATTCTTATTTTATTTGTATCATTCAATGGGAAATGTAATATAACTGCCAGTCTTATCCATAAGGAGTAAACCAGGCACCTTCCATTGTGTTGTCAGGACTTTATAAAAGATGCTTGTTTTTGCTTAATTGAGGCTTGTAACCCAGATGTATTGTTGGTTGTAATGTTCTGTTTTCAGATAACTGATAGGATTTCTCTGGACTCATGACTGTTACATTATGTCCCATACCTGAATCAGGTTTCTGTATTATTATGCATTAATTCTGCATCCAATAGTTTTGTATATTCTTTTTAGTGTTCATTCTTATTGTATTGAGCTGCTGCAGCTGTAACACTACAAATTCACATATCTACCCCCCCCCCCCCCCAGAATTAGCAGCACACCACAAGATTTAAAAAAAAATTAAATGGGCTTTATTCTCATTCCACAACTGTCATAAGAATAAAGCACATTTGATATGTTTCACATTTTTGGTTTGTTGCTAATTATTTTGGTTATATTTATGTGAGGTTTGGCCTTACCTCATTAGTTTGCAACCAATTCTGCTTTTCTTTACTACAGTGCCGCAAAATAAATAAAAATCTATTTATATTAACTAATTGATTGAAGATCTGATCCCAGCTCTGAATACTATATGAGCGGCTCCATGTACATGACCTCGTTGTACCTGTATGTGGGAAGAACACTGACCCCGGCCAAGTGAAGAAGTCATGTATAGACCATGTTTTCTTTATTCCATATGGTAATATTGTAATACCCCTAACATAATACCCCTTAAACTAATCGATGATGCAACATTATGTCACCAGCTCAAGTGTTGCTCAGCTGTAGGGTCTTGGGTCCCCCAATCCTCTTCCTGTTATAAGATTCTTCCTTTGGTTGCCTTAGGTGGTCCTGGCATCAGTCCCTGGCCGAAACACCTACATGGCCGTAAAAATCATCACCAAAAAATGGGACAATGAAGATGTCATCAAGAGAGAGCGGCAGATACTCCTAGCGGGCAGAGACTGTCCATTCCTATGTCATCTATATGCCGCACAGCAGTCTCAGCATCACGCGTATTTCATCATGGAGTATCTGTCTGGCGGCAGCCTGGAGGCTTTACTCAGGATGTGCGGCTGTCTGAACATCGACAATGTAAGGTAGGAAAAACTAGTGGTAGTAGTGAGGCTAAAATCTAAAGTTAGGAGTGTAGCTAGAAGAGGCCTGGTGGGACATGTGCCTCAGTGGGGCCCTAGTGGGAGCCAAATATGGACAACAAGTTTCCAATCCTACATGGATATTAGGAATTGTTAGGATTTTCCCTGAGACTGTACTTTGTTCTTTCTCAGATTCTACGCAGCAGAGATTGTATGTGGCCTCCAGTTCCTCCATGGACATAACATCGTCCACAGGTGAGCAGAACCTTCTCCCTCCTGTCCCCTTTACATGATGGAAAGTGAACAATCAACGTTCCTGAAAACCTAAATCACAATTCTTCAGTGACCCATATTATTGGATAGATTGTAATTTTCTTGTCTTTTTGCATTGCAGAGATATAAAGCCAGAAAACATCATGTTGGATGCAGACGGCCACATCCGTATCATCGACATGGGGCTGGCCCAAGATGGCGCCACAGATAAGATCTATGGAGCGGTGGGAACCCTCCATTACATGGCCCCTGAGGTGCTTCTTAGGCAAGGATATGACGCAGCAGTTGACTGGTGGAGCCTGGGGATCCTGATTTTCAGGATGGCAGCCGGTTGCCCCCCATTTTACAACGGCCCAGTCAGGAAAATGGCACGCACCGCCATCATCTCCGAAAAGCCCACATTTCCACCGGGGCTTGATGCTGACGTTTCACATCTCGTCAGAAAGCTGCTGCGCAAAAATCCTAAGAAGCGCCTGGGTGTGCGCGGTAACATCAGAGAGCATCCATTCTTTACCACCATTGGCTGGGAGGAACTAGAGGTGAGGAAGGCACGGCCACCATTCACGCCATTTCCATCAGTTCTGAAGGAGGAACATCTGCAGTGGCCGGAGCACACGAGAGCCCTCCACCCCGTGGCCGATTTCAACTACGTGTCACCCAGTTGGGCCTGGTAAGACCCTCCTGGTTCTTGCAGGATGAGCCCGTGCCTACTGCCCAGAACTTTATGCCTCCTCCTCTACATCTCTGCTGTATGTGACCTCGGCTGCCCTAGAACATCACCTCTCTCCAGATATCTTCAGGCTGCACCTATGCCATCCTGCTGCTGACCCAGACCCTTGGCTCCGAATCCTCCGATCCTAGGCTGGCATCTGACATCACTTCAGCCTGAAGATCTTCTGTCGTCCTGGGAGCGGCCTGTGCCTAATTGTCATCTGGTGAGTTCATTATCCTTGAGCTCAACTCTGCACAGGCCGGGTAAGTCCTGCACCCACCACACATCACACCATAGGATATGGATAGGCAAACTCACTACACAATAGACATAGGCATATACACTACAGGATAGGCACATACAGTACTGGATAGGGATAGGCACATGCACTACAGGATAGGGATAGGCACATGCAGCACAGGATAGGGATAGGCACATACACTATATAGAGACAGATAGAAGGGCTTGATCCAGGGATTTATTCCGATCGCCATAATTGGGGTCAGGAAGGAATTTTTCCCCTTGAGGACAATTGTCTCATTCCTCACAGGGGTTTTCGCCTTCCTCTGGATCTACACAGCCTTAAATAGGTTTAGTATTGATTAATACAAAGCTAACAAATAGTTTCATTTAAAAAAAAAATGTTTTAAAAAGATTTTTTTTAACCTAAACACAAATATCAGATCAGCACAAATACATCTCATCACACAGTTAGGTATCGGCCTTTGATCCTGGGATTTATTCCGATCGCCATATTTGGGGTCAGGAAGGAATTTCCCCCCCTGACATGAGGATAATTGGCTCGTTCCTCACAGGGGGTTTTCGCCTTCCTCAGGATCAACACGGTCTAAAAATAGGTTTCACTTAATAGGAATGTGCACAAAAAATGTAAAAATATTTCACTGATTACTTAACGGTGTGGACTTCCGTATAAGGCTTTAGAACTTATTACTGATAATTCACTTAATAGATTAATAATTTGGAAATAAATATACACAAGTGAAATAGTCACAGTTCTTAAATTATTAAAATGATAAAAAAAATAGTAAAATCAGTAAATAATTATAAATTATAATAAAAGTTTTCAATTCATAATAACCCCCTCTCCCCATCAATAAATATATTTTACTTCTTAACCCTTATATATTTGTGTCTGTCTTTATTTTCATGGGACAACAATGTGGTAAATGATGTTTGGCCCCAATATCTTCTTGTCTTAACGCTATGGACTTTCTTGGATTAGGAAAATCCCATGTTCGTGCCGTCCCTCGCCCATACTGTGGTGTGGACAAGGCATTTACATCCTTATTTTATAATGATGATTCACATATAATAAGTTGATCACATGATTTCCAGCTCTTATCTGTCATAATCTGTGTGTGTGTGGGGGGGGGGGGGACCTTGCTTAAGGTTCCCCCACAATTATTTACAGTGCCACCACCAGTGTGCAACAAGGGGACACATTTTGGGACCTCTCAACACGGAGATGTTGCTTAATAGAAGGGGATATTGAAGCCAGGATCTCCCTCCATCAGCCCAGAATTATGTAGGATATAAGAAAATGGGTTTTTCTTAAGCAAAAAAACAAACAAACAACTTTATGGGATTTTTTGGCATAACCCATGGGACAAACCGATACCTGAAGTCTTCTGCCATACAGGGCATCTTCTGCCAGTCAGACCAACCACAGCCCTCCTCGTCAGACATTTAGCTCCTCCCCTGTGACATACATGTTACTAATGGGAAAGCCCCTTCGTAAGGTGCGTTACAATGTAACAGTGCAGGAGTTCAGAATTGGTACAGAATAGTAAATGTGTCCAGTTGTGTATCACATAATCAATCCAATTTACCTGAGAAGTTGGATATTTAAAAGGAAGTCTAGCTTCATAAGGGCTCCTGGGGGTGTTACCAGAGCCACTCATTGCTGTAGATTCACAGGCTGTTACACTGTCTTCCCCTCCTTAGCACTTCACCTGTGGTTGCAGTATTGAGACCATGTTACTACTGAAGAGACAGTAATAGTTGTGTTAGAATGCCCCGGGTTTATAGATTCTGGATGATAAATCTGGGGCATCTTTAGAGCAGTGTCTCAGTATATATGGTCTGCTTTATTACATTTAGTCCATTAAACAAAATTCTCAAGAGAAAGAAGTGCAATCCCAGCCGGTGGATAATACAGGGAGGTCATCGAGTCGCATTTACACACGACCAAACAATATAGTAGCAAAGAATATGATCCAGCGTTCGCACGGATGGGTCCACAATTTCTCTATTCACCCCCAAATTAGAACAGAATTGTGGAACCATCCGTGGACGCTGGATCCTACACTATTTGGTGAATTGCAATACCAAGTACAGACATCAGATTGTGTCCTAATATTAATCTGGAAGATGTAGGACCCCGGTCAATCAGAATAAGGTCTCCAGCAATGAATGTGCATTCTCAGGCCACAAACATCAAATCCACAGTCCATTTTTGTTTGTGTCATCAGAGTGTCATGTCCACACGATGAGACTGAGCTGCAAACACGAGCAGGAATAGAAGCTGTTCTGAGTTTTGTGGCTTAGACAATAGATCTGTGGAAAGCACAGACATATGTATGAGCCTATAGAAATACACTGCTCAAACATAGAGGAAACACTGACATCCGAAATATTCTCATTGAATACTTTGTTCTGTACAAAGTTGAATGTTCTGACAATGTAATCACAACAAAAAAAAAAAAAAAAAAATCAATGGGATCAAATGTATTAACCAACGGAGACCTGGATGTGGAGTCACCCACAAAATTAACATGGAAAAACACACTACAGGCTGACCAAACTTTGATGAAATGTCCTTAAAATAAGGCTCAGTATTCTGTGTGGCCTCCACATGCCTGTATGACCTCCCTACAACTCCTCGGCAGCTCCTGATGAGGTTGTGGATAGTCTCCTGAGGGATCTCCTCCCAGACCTGGACTACTGTGCTGTAGCTTCACAGGCTGTTACACTGTGCAGAAACACTCCCCCTCCCCCCCCTTACTATCAGATTACAGTAGACATAGGAAGGTGGAAGTGCTGAGGGTGCAGGACGAGAGGGAGACAGTGTAACAGCCTGTAAAGCTACAGCACAGAGGGGTTCTGGTAACACCTCGAGAGCCCTTTGGGCTCATTAGCATAATTTTAAAAGTTGATCTTAGAAGGAAGGAGGCCATGGATAACAAATATAAGAAGATTACCACAGTCATGGTGCCTGGATCTATGAGTAAGTATCATGATGGATTTTAACCGTACATTTCCTTTGAGGACTTGGATAACACTTTGGCTACATGCAGACGACTTTGTATTACGAGCTGCAAACACGGGAAAGTGACCCTGGGATGTTTTTGCTTGGTGAACCCGAAGGAAATGAGTGTCCGTGCACCCCCCATGCCTCACCGTGAGAGTGCACAATAGACGTCGATGGGGGGCTGTGAATTAGTCAGCGTTGTTGGCGCTAGCTCAACACCCCCAAAAAATGGTCATGTGCATGAGTCATAAATAAAAAAATTACAATAGGAGCAACTTGAGCAAAGATCAGAGAACACAAGTTTGAATAAATCAGATTTAATTGTAAAACACATTCACGCCGAGTTAAATACCAAATTTTGTTCCAATACTGTGTAGCTTCATGTGAGGGCTGGTCTCTTCCCTATAACCTATCCACAACCCCGGAGCAGCTGTCATAGAGACAGGGGGCGCCATCGGAAAACCTTTAGTAGTGTTAAAAACTACAGCTCCGTCACATAGAAGCTGGAGGAAGATTGTTCTGCTCCCGGTGAGCCGATACCCAAACCTCCGCTAATCCACCATTCCAATATTCCCAGGGATCCGATCTGGATGCTGGAGCTACGATCCATCCCTCTGCCGTAGCGGTAAAGGATGTCGCCAAACAAAAGCGCTGACCCTTTCCATCTTCCAAATGAAAAGTTTTTAGGCTCTGAACTTTGTAAAAAGTAGGACAACAATCTCTGAAGTCATATGGCGGTGAACTGTACCTGCAGCCCCAAAAGTCAAAATCCAGGGAACATCAATGCTGGTTAAAAAGAAGAGAAAAAAAACAGAGGAAGTATTTTCCATTTCTCAATCCATGAAATGTCCCATTTTTATTAGTGGATTAAAAAAAAACTTTTGTTGTTGTTGAAAAAAAAAAAGTCGGGATTTGGCAAAAAAAAAAAAAAAAAAAAAAAAGATAAAAATTATTGTCAATCATAATGAATTGCTGTGTAAAAAATGACCCAAACCACCTACAAATGGAAGAGAAACACAAGGGTTAAAAACATGGTTTTAAAAAAATTTACTTTTATTTTTAGGATCTTTGTATTTTAAGTTTTACATAGGGAGAAATGAATCCAAAATGTAGAAAAAAAAAAAAAAAAAGTCTCTTTTTTTTCATGCATTTTATTAAATATTTTTTTCCAAAAGAATTTAAGGGGGTTGTCAAGTACAGGCAGTCCCCTACTTAAGGACACCCGACTTACAGACAACCCATAGTTACAGACGGACCCCTCTGCCCCCTGTGACCTCTGGTGAAGCTCTCTGGATGTTACTATAGTCCCAGGCTGCACTGATCAGCTGTAAAGTGTCTGTAATGAAGCTTTATTGATAATCCTTGGTCCAATTACAGCAAACAATGTTTAAACTCCAATTGTCACTGGGACAAAAGAAAAAAAAATTATCTAGAACTTCAATTATAAAATATACAGTTTCGACCTACATACAAATTCAACTTGAGAACAAACCTCCGGACCCTATCTTGTACGTAACCCGGGGACTGGCTGTATTTGAAAAATATGGCGCCACACCTGAGCATGGTAAGTGCTGGTATTGCAGCTCAGCTGTAGAGATGGATCAGGATTAGTTCAAATATCACAAACCACCCATGGACAGGTGGGACGCTAATTTGGAAAGAAAGCAGCTATAGTACAACCCCTTTAAGTGCTGACTCTTCCATGTATAACAATACTAAATATGCGGTTCCTGTTTAACCCAGTCATCACTGTAATTCAGAGGAAGAAGAGTCCACAAATGTATCCATACAGGGGAGATGTATTTTTTGTAGCACTTTTTGGGATAAAAGTCAACTCTGAACCCATCACAGTCGGATCTTAATGAAAGTCAAATGACTATTCAGTGAAAATAGCCCCATCTAGTGGTAGAGCATCGCTATTCTGTGACATCCATGACCCTAACCCATATCCCACAAGGTATTGACCAGCTCATACATGCAGCTCGCACTGATCTCATGAATGTCTGCTTCCTTCTAGAAGACATGCATGTACAGCACAAACCCCCTGACGATCTATACATTTTCACATCCGATTTATACAGCTCACAGATTCGTGAAAAACTGACCGCATGTAGTATTCGACTGTAGTTGTACAAGAAAATCTATGTGTATAATTATCCTGATGCTGCAGTCTCTTCACTTACTGCCACATACAGTACAGTGGCAGTGCTTGGTATTGCAGTTCAGGTCTATTCCCTTTAACAGGACTTAGCTGCACCCGGGTCAGTTGATGCCACTGGCTTGTGTAGTAGAAGTGATGCACAATGGCCTGGGTCACTGTATGTCAGGCTGCCACCAATTCGATATTTATCACCCATCCACAAGTGGGGCGTTCAGTTTCTAAAACTCTTCAAATGTGGTAAAGCAGTGTCTGACTGGAGTCCCATGGGACCAGAAAACATTCTGGGTGCCTTTCCTTCATCATGACGTAGGAAAAAACCCTAGTATGCTCCAAATTAGGTCACCTTCAGCCTTATCTAGGGGTCCAGTATTAGAGCCTGGGCCCAGAGGATCCTCTGGCAGGCAAGTTCGACACTGAAGGCTCTGCTCCGATTGATATTCCCACCTAGTACTTCTTGCATCAAGTGATGAATTCTGCAACAGCTTTATTTATTTTATTTTTTTATAGGTTTCACATTTTATTTAGTAATAGAAATCTACCATCAGAACCCATCCTGATAAACCAGGGACATTATTCATAGATCCAGGCACCGTGACTGTGGTAATAGTCTTATATCTGTTGTCCATGGCCTCCTGCCTTCTTATAGTAACTTTAAAAAATTATGCTCATGAGTCTGAAGTGTGTTTTAGCCAGAGCCCATCCATACTGCAGCTTCACAGGCTGTTACACTGTCTCCCCTTTTCCTGATGTAATCTCACAGGGGAGGAAGTTTCAACCCACAGAAACAGTGGGGAAGTCTATCAGCCCGTGAATCTGAGACCAGAGCCCTTCCGACTCATTAGCATAATTATAAAAGCTGATTTTAGAAGGAAGGAGGCCATGGATGACACATATAAGAAGATTACTCATAGATCCAGGCACCGTGACTGTGGTAATGTCCCTGGTTTATCATGTTGGATTTTGATGACAGATTTCCTTTTATGTAACATACTTCAGCCCACAGATATTCCTTCTGACTCTCCCATATACATGCACACTTAGTAAAGTCAATGGCCCGAGTGAAATACGCTTCTGGTTACTCCCACAAAAAGGAATTGGTGACGAAATAACTTTTATCTCATCTCTATTGGGGTCTTAAAAAAGTTAAATAGAACATTAAAAGCAATAAGACGTACCAAAAACAGAGCGAATGAGGTCATAAATCCTTCCTTCGTTAGTTCCCAGGTACCACCATACTCCTCCTCATCTATTTGCTGGAAGCTGCTGAAGTACAGGTACAGTACTCCGGCATTTATAAGACAAAATCTGTCCAAAAACAAAAAGAGAAACAGGATTGATACCAAAGTAGTATTACATCATTACAATTTTATCAAAATATTCCAAAAGATATTCCCTATATGACTATTTTGCTTTATTTGCTATGCTGCATTATTATTTCCACATGTGAATAAATATTTGAATGAGACAGGAAGCTGCTTTCCTGGATCCCCTATATCAGTGGTGGTGAACCTATGGCACTGGTGCCAGAGGTGGCACTCGGAGCCCTCTTTATGGGCACCCTTGGCATCACCCCGGGGTAGAGTTTTCCAGACAGGACTCAAGGCCGTCCATGGCAGTTCCCTGTAGCCCAGGACCGCAGAAGGAAGCTACAAAGATAATCCAAACTTCTTCAACTTCTTTCTTCTACTGTATTGGTGTCCTCAGGTGCCAATACAATTTAAACCTGAGAAAGAGCAGGCAGTAATAAGTTACTGCTTAAATTGTCGCATTAGCACTTTGCGAAAAATATGTGATTTTTGGTTGTACTTTGGGCACTCGGTGCCTAAAAGGTTTGCCATCACTGGCCTATATGGCTTTACCAAAATAGAATAATAATATAAACTATATGACTGCTTCGTGGTATATGGGAGGAATGACTGATGATCAACAGCTATCGGAGATGTATGGACACCTGTAGCACCTCAGCCTGTGGGAGCCTCTCTCTAACGAAATATAAAATCAGGATCTATTTACAATCTTTTAGTCTTTATTACATCTCCGTTTACGTCGATGAAGTCGTGCACAGCAGAAGCAGCACAGGACTAGTCATGAAGCGCTCTACAGGACACTATAATCAGAATGTCTTACCAATACAAGGCAAGGTTAAGCCTGTGACATCCACACTGCAAATCTGTAAGGAGCAGCTACTGCGACCCCACTATGTACATCATATGGGTTTCCATCTTACAAGCAAGGCTGCAATTGTATGAAAGAGGTTTTAGAGGACTTGGAAAACATGGATGCTTTAACCATTTCCTTACCGGGACCTTTCCAGTTTTTGACATGAAGCGAAATGGTGAAAAAGCAGTGATTCAGACATTTGGGTGTTTGTTTTCTTTACGTTGCGGGATTCACCGCCAGGAATAATCATTGTTATATTATAATGGAACTGAATTTTTCAGAACACAGCGATTTATGATTTTACTTAATTTTATATTCTTCTAAGGAAAGGACAGTGATTTGAATTTTTACAATGGTTTTACTATTATTTCAGACCCCCTAGGGTACTTTAAAAAGTGTATTGCAGCATACTTTGAATAAACTGACTGTACAACTATGGGGTTCATTAACAGGTTCCTAGCTTTGACGGCAACCAATCGGCGCCCAGCGATGACGTCACTGGACATAGGGTGCCGGTGGGAAACCCCTTTTGGTTTTGCGGACTGCAGCATGCAAATAGGTTAGCTGCCAAAAATCTATAACTTTTATTTTTACACGTAAAGAGCTGTGTGACGGCTTGTTTTCTGCGTAACAAATTGCACTTCATAGTGACGATATTTAATATTCCACTATGCAGGAAAAAAAATTCCAAATGCAGTGAAAATGGTGAAAAAACGCATTCGCGCCATATTCTTGTGGGCTTGGATTTTACGGCTTTCACTGTGCGCCCCAAATGACATGTCTACTTTATTCTTTGGGTCGGTGCGATTATGGGGATACCAAATTTGCATAGGTTTTATAATATTTTCATACATTTACAAAAATTAAAACCTCCTGTACAATTTTTTGGCGCTAATAACTTTTTCATACTTCATTGTACAGAGCTGTGGGTGGAGTCATTTTTGCGACTTTTGATGACGTTTTCAATGCTATCATCTTTAGAACTGCACAAGCATTTGATCACTTTTTAGAGAATTTTTAATATTTTTCAAAATGCCAAAAAGTGCAATTTTCGACTTTGGGCTCTATTTTCTGTTACAGGGTTAAATGAAAAAGATCCATTATTCAATTTTGATCGGGCATTTTCGCACGTTTTACTGTTTGTTTATATGACTTCTAGGGAAAGGGGGGGATGATTCAAATTTTTATGTTTTTATTTTTAATTTTACTATTTTTCAGGCTTCTAAGGGTACTTTAACCCAAGGTTGTCTAATTGATCCTACCATGGCAAGTATGGCAGTATATGGAGATTTTTTCCTCATTCATTACACTGAGCAATTAGCACATGTAATGAATGGGTTAAAGCGAGACAGCCTCGGGTCTTCGGAAGACCTGAGGCTGTCATAGCAACGGATTGTTGCTCCCCAATGACGTCTCTGGGAGCGACGCTCTTCGGCAAGATGGCGGCACCCATGTGCCGCCATCATTTTTTTTAAAGGCGCCGGCAGCGATTGGAGGGATAACAATATGCAGCAAAGACTGACCGGCTATGGAGAGGTCTCAGCCCAAAAAGGGTTAAGTAGTAAGCCATGGTGACACATTATACATCCCCCTTTACAGTCACCTGCTATTGGAGTTTCAGCAAGACTTGGCAGACAACTAGGGCCATTGATCACCCCTATAGCAATGCCAAGGAAACCGATCCCACTGTGAACCAGCAGGGCAGGTGCCACCTGTTACTACAATCACCTGATCCGTTACATAACAGGAATACTTACATAGCTATCCCCACAAATCCCTTCAGAGGAACGATACCCCAAATCACCCCCAATACAATGGCCAAGATCTGCCGCATCCAGTAGATGACATCCAGGAACTCGTCCTGCAGGAGACAAAGCAGAGAAGGTTAGGACATTAATCTGTATGAGGGGTGACTGACACACAAGTTATTTTCTGCTGTGGACGCTGAGGCTCAGGACGCCATGTGGTGCAGTAATTCTCCTCCAGCAGCTGCGGATCAGACTTGCACAGTCAGCAGTCATAAATCCTACACTTCTCATAATCCTCCTGAGTAAGAATAAGACACAGCCATACAGGATGGCAATCGCATTACAGGAATTTGCTCCTTGCTACAGATCTGCGGTTGCAGGGAAGAGATTTTGAAAGATCCAAAATCTTATATACTCTGCCTATCACTTACAAAATAAGTAGTGCAGGGGGTCATAGGAAAACCCTTTAAGGGCTCGTTCAGACAACTGTGGCCGTTCAGTGATTCCTGGACTGTGCACTGGCTGGATTTCACAGAGCGACCACAGAGTGGAGGACAGGGAAGTGATATATGCAAAGGAGTCCCCTGATATCATGATTATAGTTCAGCACTGCTGCTCCACAGGGAAGCAGGGACTCCTTGTACCATTTAACACTAGGACTCTCAGGATCATATTCTTGCATAAGCTATTACATCATGATTGCAGGGTTAATGATTTCTGAACAGTCTCTGTCAGCACTGGTAATCAGTGAGACTACTTACACCAAACCGGTACTCATCGTAAAACGATGACACTTCCCAACACCAGGCAATCATGAGAAATCCTGTGTGACCATGGCAGTGTATTTTAGCCCTTAGGGTGCCCATACACAACGTGACTTCTGATTTTCAGTAATTGCCTGGACAGATCCTAGTAAAGCCCAGGGGCAGCCCGGCGCCAGGCCCAGGAGCGTCCCATCAGTAATATTAGGTGACAGGGGTCTGATCTCCAGAGCACGGGTCCAGTATGTAGAATGTGGCGTTGTACATGTTCTCCATCCACTAGAAATGAATGAAATGTCCACATATTACAGCTCCATTCACACTAGGGACTCAGGAAGTACTTGATCTCATGATGAATGGGGCACCGGGCGCAGGGATCAGATGCTGTACATAGGGGATAAGCCATTATAGTGGGAACAAACCTTCATTGAGATAACTGCAGTGTTATAGTCCTAGATCATCACCCCAATTACTGTACAATCTCCCCCGCACTACAACTCCCAGCATGCCCTGTAAGTGCTGTACCTTGTCCTCCCACACTGCATCCGGCCGCAGGGCTTTGCTCCATGGAGACTGCTTCACCTTCACTCCCCCATTGGACACCGGGTGCTCTTCTTTCCGCTTAGCGCTGCTCATTCTCCGGGCACTGGAGGGGGCAGCCCGGGGCTGGGGCCTGCTGCTCGGGTCACACTGCTGGAAGAGCCTAGCACAGCACTAAGGATGACGAGCGCGTCCTCAGCCTCACCCGGAAGTGACGACACGGACAGACCGGAAGTGACTCCGTAATACAAAGGTCATGACTAGGAGACAAGTGGGAGCCATGTTTCTGGAGACCAGATGAGTTCTGTTTTTTTCTTTTTTTCTCCCCATTAGTGTCACTTACTTGGAGCTCCAGCGGTCTGGGAAACTAAAACCCCAGGAGAATTGTTATAAGAAGTCACTATTCTAGTGTGTGAAGCTTGAATGGAGTTACTTTGAGAAGGAATTGACCTTTTTATAAATTAATTTTATTATAATATATTAAAATCCATATATATATATATATATATATATATATATATATATATATATATATATTATATATAATTATATATAATTATTATTATTATTTATGTGTTACAGATATATTACAGATTCTAGACAGAGATCACAGATCACAGTGCCATTTTCATTGGTGTTTTGGTTTTATAGCTTTCACATCATGTTCCAATTACTATGTCCCATTTATTCTGTGGGTCAGTATAATAACAGAGATACCAAATCTACATAAGGCCCTATTCCAATGGCAGTAACTGTAGCTGTGATCGCACAAATTGCTGCTAGATCATGGCCACAATAAAAGTCTATGGCACCTGGTCACTCACCATGACCCAGGCAGGTGGCCATGCCGCAAAATATAGGACGTATTCAATAGTGAGGGGAGGGGTGAGGAGCCCTCACTTCTCCACCCAACCCCATGCTCACCAGCAATCTGGTCCAGCGAGATCACAGCCACAACATAATTCTATGGCAAGTGGGGACCAAAGGAAAAAGAGCCTTAAAGAGAGTATGAACACAGCCTAGAAAAGAACCGATTCTTACCTATGTCGTGCTGGACTGCACTAACAGAAGTAAAAGTTCTTATTTTTACACCACTTTAAGCCACTAAATAGTTTCTATTTGGGAAACAGATGCACAATGTGAATGCAGCTTAAGGCCAAAACGCACAGCTGTGGCAGTCTGAATTACAGACTGAACACAACAGCACCAAATTGTAATGATGATGATGTACCACTATGACACTGTACTGCGCCTGGCAGTGTTGTCACTCCATTAAACAGTACACGGCAATCATACAACAACCACAAACGTGTTTTAGCCATAAAGCCTCATTCACATGACCGTGTTCTCAACCGAGGCAAAGCACATAAGGTAAGGTGAAGAGGGAAGGGGGGCTACTAGTGAGCAGCTGCACCACAAATCCTAACAGGAATAGGATCTGCTCTAGATTTTGTGGCCACCACACTGTGACGTCAGAGAAGTCAATGGTGGCCATGATCTGGACGGAAATGGTGGTGCAAGATCAAGGCCACCAATACGGTCGTGTGGAGGCTAAATGTAAAAGGCCACAAAAGAGGAGGGGGGTTTATTAGCAATGGACACAATAGTATATGTGAGGCCATTATGAAGTCTGAAATCCATATGGAGGGGGCATTATGTGTAATGGCCACACCTATTTGGCCAAAATAAGTGGTTCATTAAAAACCATAAGAACAGTATCCAGGGTCATGGATCACAATAAGGGGTTTATTATAAAGTTCAATGGCCACATTGTGGAGCAGTAGACTGTGTGGGCTACAATTCATAGACAGTAAGCTCTTGTGTCAACCCCTCCGACTGTAAGCTCTTGTGGGCAGGGCCCTCTCTCCTATTGTCCCATATGACTGTTTGTACTCTGTAATGTAATATTATATTTGTATATGTCCCCTATGATTTTTAAAGCGTCATGGAATATGATGGCGCTATATAAATAATGATTATTATCATCATTACAATCAGGACATTTTACTATGCGGTCAAACGGGAAACAGAATATAGTGTGTAGATCACAAATAAGGCTTTTTACAATATGTAAGAGTAGATTTAAAAAAACAATAAAAAAACCCACAAACAACTAGAAGTAGAACTTCACAAATATATTTCAGAAGATAAACAATAACTACTTCTCAAACAGGTAACACAACTGGATGTTAGTTGAGCTCCTGCACTGGCCTTCCCTTGATATCCCCAAGAGGAGGAGCAGCCCTATGTTGTGGGATCCCGGCTAATCAAGTGGTAGGAAAAAGGCTATTGCTATTGGCAAGACGGCCGAGAGGGTGGCCGACCTGGTGGGTATGTGGATAATGTAGCCACACATGTCACGTGGCACCCTTCTCAGCTGTGCAAAAAGTGACTGGCAGAATAAGTCTTCGTATGCTTTCTCCTTCCTTGGCCTCAAGTAGTGGCCGATGTCCTGCCTTCGATCCAGTTCTCCCACATATCTCCTGTACATGATCTACGGCGACCAGAAGCTTTGCAGGAGCAAATGTGTTCCGCAAGGAAGATTGTCTAAAGCAGTGATGACGAACCTTTTGGAGACCGAGTGCCCATACTATTTACCGTGAAGAGCCAACATGGCATTTTAAGCAGTAACTTATTGCTGCCTGTTCTTCCACATCTTTCAATCGTATCGGCTGCCTGAGACCACCAATACAGTTGAAAGAAAGAGGGAAAATTCATTCTCTTGTTGTAGCTTCTCTCCAGGGTCTCTCTGTAGAGAAAGAATGTTGGGTCCAGCAGGATGAGCTTCAAAGATAATGCAGTTCTGTAAACACCTTCTCCCTTTTCCCGCAGTTCCAAACAGCCAATGAAGTGTGGCTTAAGTTGCCTGGGAATGCAGGAAGATTTGGTCCTATTTTGTGAACTCTGTCCTGGGACGATTGTCTGAGTGCCCACAGAAATTACTCTGAGTGCCACCTCTGACACCCGTGCCATAGGTTTGCCACCACTGGTCTAAAGCAACACATTCCACTGCCACCTGTTCAGACTCCTCTGGCGGTCTGGCTGGCATCAGGGTCCTTTCTGCAAATGATGGCCTGGGCAGTGGTTCTGCTCTGTCCAGCAATGTCTCCTCCAAGTCTGGCCTGTTCTAGAATATCCGGAGTGCTATGAAAACAATAACATAAGGTCACAATTCACAAATGTGTAACCTACAAGATATTGATGGATGGAAGTATGCTAAGTAGCAGGCGACCTGTTGAGATGCACGGGCCTATGCAAGGTAGCAGCAGGCAGAAAAACATAATAAAAATTTGAGAGATGGAGGTATGCAGGGTAGCAGGAGGACTCCTGGTACCTAGCGTAAGCCAATGTGTCAGAAGGCAGGAAAAAAAAATTAACTTACAATCCAATAGGTAGTGGATTAACTGGGTGTTGGATATGAGTGTATATGCATATACAGTAAATATATATTCTATAGGGCTCTGACACCTGCCCAGCAAAACAGTCTTTATTTTTTTCACTGCAAGAAAAAAAAGATAAAGAAATCTAAGAAAATCAATTAGAAAACCATAAAAGAGGATATTCAGTAACATGGGGCTAGTTCCCTTCTGCGCTTTTTCTTCCATTTTGTAGTCTGTTTTAAAAAAAATTTAAAAAACGGCTCAAAGATCTGTTTATAAAGTAGAAAATGGGTACCTTGCTTTCCCTAGGTGTCAGTTAATTTCCTTTTTTCATTAATCTATAGCCTTTTTTTCCCTCTACTTTGGCCACTAGAGGTCGCATTGGAGCTCTGAACTGTAAAATCAGAGCGTGCTCAGCATGAAAAAGCTGATACACAGATACAAATCAAGACCCATGCCTTTAACAATTTAAAGGAAACCTACCATCAGGAATACACTAACTGAGGTACTCCTGATGGTAGATACCTTTCTTTTTACTAATCCCTACACTGCCTTTACCTAGACTTTTACTGAGTTACTGCATATGCATGGGGATAGGGTAAATAGCCAAAGATTGCTGCAGGGCTGCACACAGAGGCAAGACTTAAGAGGCTACAGGGGTGTGCTTTAGCCTTATCCCCAGGTGCTTGGCCAAGCTACTCCATGCCCCAGTAGCCTTAGAGGTTTGTTAGCATACAGTAAATAATTGATAATGTTTTTAGTTAGTAAGTTACAGTTAAAAGTTTAGTGAAAGGCAGAGAGGGCTTAGTAGACAAAGGGCCACATTTATCACTTTTGTGCGCCTAAGTGTAGTAGTTGTGCCTAAATTCTGTCGCACTGTTTTGCCAGAATTATCACAAGCTACAACCATCTGTGATAAGTATATTTTCTGCCTCTTATTAATCACTTTACTTTAACACAGTTTAGGCGCAAATTTGGCGCAGTTTAGGCGCAATGTTAGATTCAGGCACTTACATGTGATCCTACTACAAGCTCCTCTCTGCTTCTCCCACATCCCAGCATGAAGATAACACTCACAGCAGCACCCAGGTGTGTGACACCCAGCACCCAGTGACCTCCTCAGCAGGGGCTTCTCCTGGAGGGGATCCCCCAGTGCTGGTCTCCTGCTGCACCCCTGTAATTCTGCACAATATCCCCCTCAGATACTGTGCAGAATTACATGGGGGACACGTGTATGTAGTATCTGCAACATTCTGCAAACTTCTGCAAACTTGTGCAAACTTGCTGTGAGCTCAGGATTTTGCAGAATGTTTTGTAAATAGAAGGTGATGAACTGTAAATAGAGTCTGCAGCTCCTGTCTGTAGTGTATGTAATGTCTTTATGATCTGTTCTAGTGTCTGGCTGAGCTTTGCTGCTAGAAATGAGCTGTTCTGCAAAGGGGCTCAGTGCTTTCTTCTCAGATAACGCCACCTTCGGGCTGGAGTGTTTTTGCGCCCATTTTAGCGCCTAAATGAAAACGTTGCAAGTGATGAATATCATTAGGCGCAGCAAAACATCTGGATTGGTAAGATAGATGAGGGAAAGCTGGTTATTTTTGCTGCGCGTCTAGTTTGGCGTTTAATCGCAAAAATGGCGCAAAAACGGTGCGCCTGAATGAAAAGGCGCAAAAACAACAGAAAAAACGAGTGATACATGTGGCCAAAGGCATCTACCATCAGGAATACCTCAGTTAGTGTATTACTAATGGTAAGTTTCCTTTATATAGTGTAAAAAATATAATGGAAATGAGTCTCCCGATTAGGCTTACTGATACCGAACTTTGCCCGCTGCTTGCTACTTGAGGTTTCCCAAAACTCCCTCAGACACGACCTTCTCCCAGATGCAGTCATATTAGGATACGTCGTGATAAGGAGTAGAAGGAACTCAACAGACATAGGCCTCATCCCACAGAGCGACAAATCCACAAAACGGACAGCAAAATTTGCCTTACATGCGCCGTCTTTTGGTTCCACGTTTCCAGAATTCTATAGGACTGTCCAAACCGCAAATAAGGAACTACTCAGAGCTTTGCAGCTCAGTTTCACCACCGCATGAAGGTTAACAGAGAATGTAAAACACAGCTCATTATGTGCCCCTCAGTCTATAGACCCCAGACAAGATGTACTTACCTGAATGAACCCTTACACAGATAACATTCAGCAGGAAGCGGCAAGTCTCTCCAATATACCCTTGGTCACATGATCTATGTGGCCCATAACATCACAGCTTCTTCTAGCACCTACCCTCCGGGGACAATAGTGTGGGCAGTAAGTTGTCTCATCCCACCCCCCAGGCCAGGATTCCCGCACAGTAGTAGGCTACCTGCACACAACATTTTGTTTTATACAGGATGTAAAGTGTCAGTATTTGCATTCAGTATCTTATCCGTATGGCCCGATATATACGTTTCGTTTTTCATCCATATGCCGCCTGTTTTTGCGAATCTGTAAAAATAAAATAAGGCTGTTCAATGATGTAGTTGGCTAAAATATAGGCCTCAGGTCACATGATATTTCCTAGTAATAGATGAAATCTGGTTTCTATGGATTTCAATTAATTGCAATAGGACTGGACCTGATGAAATGACTTCCAGGAATAGGTCATATTTTATATGTGACGTTGTAGGAAAAACACACAGTGGGCATGAGCTCATTAACTACAATGAGGATGTATGTGAAACGTAAACAAAAAAGATTGACATACGTCCTGAAAATCCCGTTGTGGGCTTATGCATACAACCATACAAAAATGACAGCTAGTTCATGGCCGCCATAGAGGTGCGCAAGGCCGGACTAAGGATGGTTGGGGCCCCTGGGCGCAAACGGGAGGGGGTCCTGTCAACAATGTTTTTGGAAGTATATAGCCTGCCAGCTCCCTGTAGTATATAGCCTGCCAGCCCCCTGTAGTATATAGCCTGCCAGCCCCCTGTATTATATAGCCTGCCAGCCCCCTGTAATAGTCTGCCAGCCCCGTGTAGTATATTGCCTGCCAGCCCCCTGTATTATATAGCCTGCCAGCCCCCTGTAATAGTCTGCCAGCCCCCTGTAGTATATAGCCTGCCAGACACCTGTAGTATATAGCCTGCAGCCCCCTGTAGCATACAGCCACCAGCCCCCTGTATCACGGTTCGTAGGGACGAACCGTCAGAGAGTCTATGGGCAGAGTCTGCGGGGTATAATGATACTAGCCTCAACCCTGGTCTTCGCCAGAGCCCGGCGCAAAGCGTGATGGTCTGCGGCGGGGGCCTAGCTGAGCTGAGTTGCTGACTGTTGGAAACTGGTGAGGGCCCCTTAAAATTTGAAAGTGGTGGGGGCCCCGGGGCTAGAGCCCCAGGAGCCCCTCCTTTAATCCAGCCCTGGAGGTGCGTTATACACAGTGCAGATACACCCTATCTTACTGTACAAATAGGGCTGTGCATTTTTGGAGGCGTGGCCACTTAGCTCGATATAAAGATGGAAGGGTACAAAGAGATCACCCCCGGTCTATCCACCAATTGAAATTGGGCCACCAACCAAGCCGGGTTTGTGGACAGTTTTTGCACACAATCTTGTGCATGAGCTGACTGTTCTATACCTTCCCGTGTATGCGTCCCGGGCAGCCATTTTTAATTGTAGAACTCACCTTAGGACTACACACAGGATGCAAACAACAGTCCATGAGACTCTTGTATGCGTCCTGTATACCTGTACATGCCGGATGCAGGTAGCCTGAAACCCACATTAATGGCCCCCACCGTGGATAATGTGCCATTCCTGTGACATCTCACTATGAATAATGACACTTTCCTTTGGCCCACCACAGTTTGAAATTCTCCCACCCTGTATAATGCCCCTTTCTCCACATATTACATTGTTGCCCCCCTCCTCTGCTCCCTCATTGTGACCCCTCTAATTGTGCCCCCACATTGAGAATCCCCGTTTGCTGGTCCTCCTCTCATTGTGGTCTTTCCTCTGCTCCCCATCTCACTGTGCCCTCCTCTCTGCTGCCCCTCACATTGTGGCCGGCACCTGCCTGTTCCCCCTTTCATTGTGCAATGTCCTGGAGTGGGGACATTAAATACCTCCAAACTCTTGTAGCAGGGAAAGAGGGACAACCCGAGAGTGGATTTCCATGTGGCGTTTTTTTTAAATGCAATCAAAAACTTGTGTGACAGCACCCTTATTCTGGGCCTGATAATTCATGCTGGATTATGTATGTGGAGTAGTATAGAACTGAGGAGACTTCTTTATACCAGCTTTAAGTTGGTTTAGTTTGGGAAAACACGGGTGTGCACGTCAGCGGTGGGTTCAGATACCAGAACCAGACTTCCAGAACTGGTTCTACCAAACATGCTGAACCTGAACCACGCTGGGTCCGCTCATCACTACTTTCAAGACCTTTAAATCTGACAATATCACTAGCAGGGGCGTAACTTGAGGGGGTGAAGAAGGCCCAGGAGGCTTAGGGGCCCAAAAGGTGTCACTTTCTCATAAGAGGTCCCTAGTACTATAAAGCATACATAATAGCCGGGGCCTGGCACAGACTTCGTTACACCACTGATTACTAGTTAATTTTATTTCATAGTATGTAAATTATATGCAAATACATAAAGTGTAAAATTCTACACCATGGTGACATATGATAGTTTTGTATATATCGTGATAATATGTCCTTCCCCCTCTCCTCCCCAGCACTGCGCTATGCGCATTCCTCCAAAACAAGGGCACGTGGTCTTGTGCGCGCTTCCTTTTTAAATAAAGCTTTACGGGATAAACTTCGGGCACGACCATTTACCAGCGCGCGCGGTAAACCCCGCCCCATCGCCGCCCTCTTTCACCTCCCCTATCAGTCACGTGGGCGCTCGGCACTGGCGGCGGTTGGCGTTGGTTTAAGCTTGCCCTGCCCAGAGTTTGGCGGAGTCACGTGGTGCGCGGTTCTCCAATCAGCGCTTAGTACTCGGTTCGCACATCGCTAGCGGCCCCGCCTCCTCCCGGGCCCTGAAACTGTCGAGAGAGGAGAGCGGAGAGGCCCTGACACCGGTTGTCGGTGAGTGTTATCGTTTGGGGTTTGGGAATTAGTAGGAGAAATGGTCGGGAGGTTGTTTTTGTGTGTTATTCTCGCAGGCACGAGGATCTGTGTTGCATATGGTGCGGGTGGGTGATGGTCCTTAAAATGTGTTGTAGGGGGGGCCTGAACAGGAGCAGTGCAGTCATGTGTGGGCTGGGGCATATGATGTAGAAGTAAGCTGTAGGGGGCGCTATTTACAGCCCAGCCTCCAGTATGATGCAGTTACCAATGTGTTATCCTGGCTATGGTGCCCCTCTAATAAGTGTGGTGCCCTGTAGCCAGTCCTGGTATGAATGATTAGGGTGACGTAGAATCGGGGTGGCCTTCTCGTTGCACCCCAGTCTGTTACTTTACATATACTCTCTGAATATTAACCCTTCAAACGTAAAAGTTGTGTTAAAGTTTTGCTTGATGTCCTACGCTGAGGGAGAGTAGTTTGAAGCCTCCTACATAAGCGTTACACGACTCCCCGAGACTCCATCAGGTCACTCGACTCCTGTGATTGTCGCTTTCTTATGTACGTGAGACTGGGCGACCATATTGTGTTGGAACAAGTCCCTTCCCCCGTACAGGAATAACACCCCCCCTCCCCTTCTCCATGAGAGCGAGTGTCCCAGTGACTCACTTCCCGGTGAGTAAGGCGCACCTATAATCGTGATGAGTGTTATACTCCACATCATGGCAGAGGTCTAGTCACGTATGTTGTACGACAGTCCGTATCGTGCACATCTACGTCACCCTTGTTATAGGAGATAACTTTGTGATTGGTAGGGGTTCGTTATACCCCCCCAAATGAGCAGAGTATGTGGGCGGCACATGCACCTACTACTCTAGTCATCTCTGTGGCACCTGATAGGTGAGCGCGGTGCCCGGCTACTTCCATCATTGTCACAGCCAGTGAATGGGACGTCATTGCATGTGCTCAACCTGTTGCTCCATTCATTTAGGGTACAACAGACCCCCATTCTTGTAATCTGGGGGCAGGGTCTCCTACTGATTCGCAAGTTATCGACTATCCTGTTAATGAGGGGAACACTTGATTTGGGTGGATATCCCCTTTAAGTCGAACAGTGCCCTTAGTATATAAAGGGGGCGTCTGTCAGTTCTATAAACTGCATGGAGGGACGGCAGGACATGCATGAATCAGGGGTTCATGCTGATATGGCAAGTACAGTCCCAACAATAAGCCCGCGTTCACATGTTGCGCTTGAGTTGCTTTTTGAGACGCAAATTAAGGAGTAACTCTTGAACACAGATGTGTTTAGACCTAAAAGCTGCTCACGTTTTGCCTTGTTGTCAAGTCAAACACGAGTTTCTAGTTCCTGAACGCAAGTGTTTAGGTCTGAATGCATTCGTTTTTGGGCGTAACGCCTCAGCCTTCCATTCCAATTGTGTCTCTAAACGTGATACAAGTGGGACGTGTGAACACGGCCTAAAGGGGCTTCCTGGACAATGCGTATACAATGAGCCAAAAGGTCATTAATATGCGGCTGGTGGGGAGTGCGACACCCGGCACCAATCAGCTAGTGGCGCACAGGACGCATTCGGAAGCTTCAGACTATGTGTATAGTATAGAGGCTGGTCTGAGGCTAGTGCCGGCTGGCTCCATTCTAGTGAATGAGCCTGGGGTAACACTGAGCTGATTTTTCATGGGCAGAGCTTGTCCTGGAGTAGCCCTTTAAGATCCTTCCTAGGTGCACATTTGTGGAATTGTCTGGTCCCTGTCCTGCAGTGGTCACTGTGTGTATACGGTTTCTTTTTACATGTTAAAAAACCCCATATACATTAGTTCTAAACAAGGGACTAATGTTTATTTTGGAGGTGGAACCCAACAAGTGTTGGAAAGGAGGATGGAGAATGCCCAATCCTGCCAGTGTATGGCAGCAGCTTGCTCTTCTCTGTATTCAGAATGTATGTATGCATGTCTTAGAAGAGGTGCAGAGGAATAGCTGTCGTCTCATAGTTTAGCCAGTGCCTATAGAAGATCTATGCGGGTACTGTATATGGTATGGGACTATAGTTTTGTATTGGAAAGTTTTAAGGGGGGGGGGGGATATGTTTGTCTTGGGTGGAGGAAGAATCCTGTAGCTTAGGTGTGAATTGTCTCCTGTCACCTCTGCTGGGCTTTTTCTGGAGCCCATAAAGTTACTGTAATTTCCAGACCAAGTGGATTCTAGAGAAACCCATGAAGTGTTTACCAGTGCTGGTGCCAGACCTTTCCAGCGATATGCTTGTAAGGCCGAAGTTACATCCGCATCGAGATTTTTGTACTTTTCTGTTAGAGGGACACAAAGGGACCCCTGATTAACCCTGTTTACTATAATGAGGTCCATTGGTGTTACATTATAACGTCTGCCATGTGCAGGTGGTTGTTCTATTTCTTCTGCTCATGGTTGATGGGCTCTGTTGTGAGCATAACCTATGGTGTCTTTAAGCCATCTAATCCAGAATGATGTACAGTGACTGCTGTGGAGGTCCCTATATGACCCAGCATGCTCTGGGGCATTTATGCAAATCTCTGAAAGAATTGTAGCCATCGTCCAATGACCCTGTCCTTCCTCTGCAGATCGCTTCCCCTCTGTAATCCTGTTTTTTTTTTCTCTGGAATTGAAGCGAGTTTCGATGAAATGATGTCATTCCCATTTCCCCTGTGGACTGTCCGGGCCGTCCATATAAACAGAACAGTCATAGTTCTATGTCTAAACACATAACATTCCCTCCGGGCAGATCTCTTCTCCGTGCGCAGAACATGCCTGCGTTTTATCACCCCGACATCAGGGGACTTCAATATTGAACGTATTACGAGAAAGAACCTTCGGATGTATCGACATGTTGTATGGGCACTGGGCTTGGTAAAGATATATATATATATATATATCTATATATATCTCCCATTGATCTTTAGTTTTGATGGTGGTCACTTGGTTACAAATTATTTCTACCAACTGCGTCCTAAAATTGTGTGACACATATACAGGTGCTGTACCGATATGTGTACTCGTGGCCAAATGTGCCTCTAGGGGTAGAGATGGCAGCACCTGTACCTTGGACACAATTCGGTTATGGAAGTCTGCACATAATATTGTAACTGAGAGGTGAGTAAACCATCGGCACTGGTTAGTTATCACCCAATGTTTCTTAGTCCTAGTTTTTAACAATTGATTTGTTGGTTTAAAACACATCTTCCACCAGAATGAAAGGCTGTATGCAAATGAGCTTGAGGGGCTTTGGGCTCTATCAGCGCCCTAGGAGCCTGGAGCCCCTTAGGGTTATTTGCATACAATCCTTCATCCTGGTGGTAGATGTCCTTTAAGTTGGCTGGAAAGTTGTGAGTCTTATCAAGTGCGGGTAAACGGTGTGGTACAAAGCCTGTTGTCCACGGACGAGCTTGGTCCGAAAAATCCATGCAGGGTCTTCTGTACCGAAATTTTTGAACTAAAGGGACGTGCTGAGTTCAATTCGGTGATTCCAGGTTCAGCCCGGTGAAACCTGTAAGTAGTGATGTTTCTTGGACCAAACTCGCTCAGGGGCAGAATATCCTGGGCATGTTCATGGTCCGGATGACGCGGTATGTATGTATGTCATTTGCTTTTTGGTGATTCGCCAAACACAAATGCAAGGCTGGCAAAGCTTGTTCCAACCTCTGGGAAGGTCACCTAGTGAGCGATCCATAGATACAGATTCCCGTGGCCAAAACTCGCTCATGTGCATGGGTCCACTGAAGTGAATGTGTCCGTGTGCCATCTGATAAAATAAACTGGTAGCACACGGATGAAACATTAATGTGCATATATCCTGGTCCAGGAGCAGGGACTGGTGCCGGTATTTTTGGTCCTGGATCATGTTCAGTATTCTACAAACCGGAGAGGGTCTTATTCAAACAGTCATATAAAGGATTAGTGAAGACGAATCCGGAGGCCACGAGGACATTGCCCAAGTTTGCTACAGATTAGTAGAAGGCAGGCGCCTGTATTCAACTCTAAGGGCTCATTCAGATGCAAGAAATGTGATGTCCATATTGTATCAGCATCAGTATTTTAAATCAGCAAAAAAGAAAAGAAAAAAAAGGTGGATTTCTATTCTAATTTTTGCCCTGCCCTGTTGGTTGCCGGGCAACATTTGAGAAGAAAAGACCTTTATCCATGTCCCATTCGTTTTTTGGTTTTTTTTTGCGGATCCATTGACTTCTCTGGAGGATTGTGGTATGCATGTGAGAAAAAAAAAATTGAAAAATTGCAGCATGCACTCTCATCTGTGAACAAAAAAAAATTACATGTGAACAGACCCATAGGAATCCATAGGTCCAAATAGCATACGGACGTGAATGAGCCCTTAGTCAGAGGGGGGAAGCAGCCATGTACATTGTAGCATAGGGGTCAGTCCTTATATCCATACAAAAACAAGTACAGATGGACCCCTACTTAAAAACACCCGACTTACAGACGACCCCTAGATACAAACGGACCTCTAGATGTTGGTAATTTCCTGTACTTTAGTCCTAGGCTACAATGATCAGCTATAACAGTTATCACAGGTGTCTGTAATGAAGATTTATTGTTAATCCTGGTTCTTATGACAACCCAACATTTTTAAAATCCAATTGTGACAGAGACCAAAAAATATTTGTCTGGGGTCACAATTATAAAATAAACCGTTTCGACTTGCATACAGATTCAACTTGAGAACAAACCCCACAGTATGTAACCCTGGGACCGCCTGTAATGCACTTATGTGAAGGAGGGGTAACCAGGTCTTTTATGTAAGAAGTATGAATTTTCTGTATTGTTGTGTTACATTATTGCAGTGTATTTAGTATTTTAGTTGTTGACGTGTTGTATCCTTATTTTTAGTGTCCCTTTTAGTTGGTTGTTCCCTGCTTTCAGGTGGAGTAACTCTCCGACCTCCCCTATAATATTCCGGCAGAGGCTTCGGGCCTGGTTTTTAGTTGGTTTAGCCCGGGCCTCCGTGTGCTTGATGTCCGCCAGCCTCAATCTGTTCCGCTTCAGTCTTTCCTTTTGCCTGTCAGGCTGATTGTGGGTCAGGTTTTCTCCATGCTTCACTACTTCCAGCCCTCCCGCCGCAGTCTGATCATGCGCGATGTCATTTATTTATACTGTGGGAGTTGGAGACCAAGGATGGAAAAACACAACGCGAGAGAGTAACCCCACGAGGACGGCGCGGAGGAGCCTGTACACTGCCGCAATACAACTCATTGTACCATTACCCCTATAGGCCTAGAGCCGCCACAAGTGACCTTCACCCCTGCCCTGCACTCACCGCAGTGTTAATACGATAAGACAGTCGTCCTATAAAACTCTTTGCATATAATTGTATAGACGCAAGTGCCAAAAAGTGTGAACTTTGTCATAAGAAATTGCCCATTAACTTCCTGCTAGCATGTTAGAAATGTCATTTTGGCATTTACTGATCATTAAAAACATGGGGAGGGGTGTAATTTAAAGGGAACCTGTCACTAGGATTTATCCTGCTTACTACTTGTCCCCGCTAGTAGGCTATGAATTGTCCTATTTAGATTTCACTCTTTTATGTGGAATGTCAGCTTTTTACCTATAAAAGTCTACCCTTCAAGATGGACAAATATGACTCCTCTTACCTCAATCTCACATGAGATGAGTCAAGTTTAGAGGCTTCAGGGGGAGTTTCTCTTTAGAAGCCATTGTCTCTGGTTCTATAGCACCTAGAAATATGCTTGTGTAATATTAAAGGTAAGGATCTCCTCTTTCAAATCACATCAGGCTTATGATTCTGACAGATACAGAGCTGCCTGCATTGCCAGTTCTGTATCTACAGCTTGCCTTTCCAACTATGCCTTTAGATCCATCTATCTCTAGATAATTTTATTCTTATCTTTTTAATAAACAAGAAAGCATGTTCTAGGTGCTATAGAACAGAAGACAGGGGCTGCTTAAGTTACGCTAGCTTTGCAACCTCTAAACTTGACTCCTCTCATCTGAGAAGAGTCATATTTGCCTGACTTTGAGGGAGATTATTATTATTATTATTTTTTAAACGGATGAAATTTCACACAGAAGTAAGGATTCTAGAAAGGACCTTTATCCTCTAACAGAGGGGACTAGTAGTTCAGAGCCCTGATTGGTCTGCCCACACACAGTGATTGACAGGGAGAGCCCTGATTACTCCTCCCACACACAGTGATTGACAGGGAGAGCCCTGATTACTCCTCCCACACACAGTGATTGACAGGGAGAGCCCTGATTACTCCTCCCACACACAGTGATTGACAGGGAGAGCCCTGATTACTCCTCCCACACACAGTGATTGACAGGGAGAGCCCTGATTACTCCTCCCACACACAGTGATTGACAGGGAGAGCCCTGATTACTCCTCCCACACACAGTGATTGACAGGGAGAGCCCTGATTACTCCTCCCACACACAGTGATTGACAGGGAGAGCCCTGATTACTCCTCCCACACACAGTGATTGACAGGGAGAGCCCTGATTACTCCTCCCACACACAGTGATTGAGTCACTCAGAAAGCTCAGCTCTTCTTTATACACCAGAAAAGAGGTTTTGTGCCTTTGCCAGTTTTGGCTGATATCCCGCGTCAGATCGGAGAAACCCTGGGTCACATGTTACTGTGGAGTCTGTGCCTAAATAATCACTTCACTTCTCAACTTTGCATAAACCAATACTACAAGTGATCATAAGAAACCGTGATCTATTTTATCAGAGAGAAGTATTCTCCAGAAAATATCTCCTTAACTGATGTTCTCCCCTGCACCCGTCCTTACTGGAGCATGACGCCCGTAGCTGGGGGTGTCAGATTGCATCGAAGTCTATGGAGGTGGGGGAGGGAGGAGTGTGCAGGGTGGGTGCAGAGAGGCACCAAAATGGTGTTAGTAATTCTCTATAGTGTCCTATATGCTCCTGCTCATACATAATATTATTATTATTTCTGAGCGAGACTTGCGGAGCAGCTTCCCCTCTGCTGTCTATGTGCAGTGTATGTGAGACGTCCTATTATCCGGTCTCCACTCACTGGCTCAGACTATGGAAAAGAAGAGGTGAATGGAAGCCGTATAATGATGTTACTTCTCATGTGTGCGCACTGTAATATTTTCATTTAGTTAGAAGGAAATCTACCATCAAAATCCATCCTGATAAACCAGGGACATTACTCGTAGATCCAGGCACCGGGACTGTGGTAATCGTCTTATATTAGTTATCCATGGCCTCCTTCCTTCTAAAATTAACTGTTACATTTATGCTAATGAGCCCGGAAGCTTCTGGGGGTGTTACCAGAGCCCCTCTGTCATGTAGCTTCACAAGCTGTGACTCTGTGCAGGAGCATTCCCCCCCCCCCCTCCCGCTTTGTGAAATTACAGCATGCAGAGGTGAAGACAGTGGAACAGTCAATGAAGTTACAGCACGGAGGGGCTCTGGTAACACCCCCAGACTCATTAGTATAATTCTAAAAGTGTATTTTAGGAGGAAGGAGGCCATGTGTAACAAATATAAGAAGATTACCAGTCCCAGTGCCTGGATGAGTGTAGGTATGAGGTCTTTGTGTAGGTTTTCAGCATTATGGGACTATATTTCGGTCAGGTTGTGGCTTCTTTCTCTGTAGTAGAGGAGCCGTCAGCACGTTTCTCGCCTCTCTCAGCTGTGCCAAACATACAATTTGCTGTGGGGGATGGGAGTGCCGGCCGCACAGTTCTCGCACGTCAGCGGCCATCTTTTACCATGCGAGCTGTAAGATAACTGGCGCCCCCTGCAGGTCCTAGCGATATCCGGATGTCGGCTCTGGCTCTTCACATCCCCTCCGCACAGTATTTTTCCAGTCTGCAGATGGCAGGACACGCTGTTCTGGCGTTACTTGGCCGCATGTCAATCTCTCTCCATTCTGGCCTCTCGGAGCTGCAGACGCATCAGGAACCTTTTCGTTATATAATCCGGCTGCACGTTGCTTGCAGTTCTTACTTTTCCTGGGAATGTTCTTTGGAGGTTATGTAACGGGTTTCCTGATAATTCTGTGTTTGCTTTAGGGAATGTGTGTGTTTGGGTTTCGTCAGATTTCAGTTACTGATGATCAGTTACTGGTATGACGCCAGCATATGACATGGCGATGTAGACAAGCTGTAACCCTGTCAATGCTGGGGTTCAGAAGCTAAACTGAGGTCACGGGATGATGGAGATGGACTTTGGAAAACCCTGAGTGTCCTTTGGGCTGCTTCTCAATATACAATGCTTGAAGGGGTGGCCACTGATAGGGTCACCCTTCCTCACTTACCTCTCTGCTGGTCACATGACATATTTTAGATGGTCTAGCAATGGCTGACGCTTGTAAAGTTTTCCTAAAGTTTTGGATGGGCTATATCCGAGAATGGCTTTGGATTAAGTGTTTGTCCAATTTAGACCACACTAGAAAGTTCACCCGATAAAAAGATTTGACTGGGATCCCCAGTGATCGATTCAGCAAATCCGCAAGAATTCCTGCAGCGCCACCAAAGGGGAAATTGTGTATTACACACATGCACGCTTTATTACAATCCCCATTCATACTGCAGAGACAGAGAAGGGATTATGCACCGGCTGCTGTAACTTATATGGGCCAGTCCTGGTCGCAAAGGACATCTAACCTTAAAATCCATCATGATAAACCAGGGACATTACTCATAGATCCAGGCACCAGGACTGTGATAATCTTCTTATATTTGTTATCCATGGCCTCCTTCCTTCTAAAATCTACTTTTAAAATTATGCTAATGAGCCTGAAGGACTCAGGGGGTTGACAGTGTAACGGCCTGTTATGCTGCTCCATGTAGGGTCTATGGTGGTCATCACATGTATTGTTCTGTAGTCACACAGGGGACCCCCGTACCTATGTGCCCCCAGCGAGGCCTATAGGTTTGTTGGCTGGTGTCAGAGCCGTGAATATTCTCTGCTCTAATAGCAGAGTCTGTACAATACAGAGGCATTGTGCAGCGTACACCACGTGCTGCTTCGTCAGGTCAGGCTGTTATATTCTGCTATTTTACCTTGTGCTATAGAAAAGTTGTGTGTCGGCCTCCTCTGACTACACAGAACATGACCTCATGACGCTCCTCAATGGCAAAGGTACTGGAAAGAGGATACGTGGATTGGATGTCCAAAAAACCCATAAGAGATAAAGCGCTGGGCACAAAGTGCGCATGTGTGTAATGCACAATTTCCCCTGTGGTGGCGCTGCACAAATTCTTGCTGATGTGCCGCCATGAGACTATCACTAGGGATCCCATTCGAAACTATTTATCGGGTGATTTTTCTAGTGTTGTCTAAAGTGGATAAACACTTAAAGGCATTCTCAAACATGGCACATCCAAAACTGTAGGGAAAACTTCCAAAAGTGCTATCTGACAGCCCATTATTTTCCCCCTCTTTCCTATAGAACTACATGCATGCTTGGCAGGGTGTGCATGTGTATGATCATGATGCCATTTGTCAGTCTGCAGTGTTTGAGTGGTTAGTCGATTTCTCTCTGGATGCATTACGAAATGGGGGGGCTTTTATTTTTTGAGTTGCCATCAAGGTGAAAATAACCAATATGTTCTTCTCTCTTAGGTCTCTCTGGATCCACATGTGATGCCTCGCAGGCCATCCACCTGATTTGAAGCTTTGTTTTCTTCTTTGTATTGGCCAAGTGGTACTAAAACAAAATCTTCATCATGGCCAGCAAAAGAAAGTCCACCACCCCTTGCATGATACCCATCAAGACCTTAGCGGTGGAAGGTAACGCAGAAACATCTGAGGAAAACGCCAAAGATGACCCCCAGGAAATGATTCCAGATCTAATGGACGACGAAAGCGATCTTCTCACGAACGGCCACGAAAACGTGGACGGCTTGAGCTATTTTTGCAAATATTGTAACTACGGCTCAAACGAGACCAGCCCCTTTGTGGAACATATGAATACCAAGCACCTTGACTTTAGAGAAGATCCATCGTATGTTTGCATCGCCTGCAGCTTTCTAGTAAAAGACCCAAAGGAACTGGAATCTCACAACGCGGATAGTCATTCGAGGAACGCAGATCTCTCCTGGACTGTGGCCAAGCACCAAAATTACACAGTGGTGGAGCAGAGCGTCAGTACCAACAAGAACGATCGGGATTTAGGCGTCCGCCATGACGACTACTCCGAAATACCAATGCCTAAAAAACCTATAATGAAGATCATGAAAAAGGGAGAAGCAAAAAAACTTATGGGCAACCACGTTGGGGAAGAGTTTGAGAAAAAAAGCCGCAGTACGCTACGGAACGGGTCAGTTTCTACCAGTAATATTAACAGCATTGTCAATCCAACCATATTAAATGGTTCCATCATCGGGACAGTCCCCGTCCTGCAAACAGGGGTGACACAGTTGGTGTCCTTAAACTCTCCGCCATCTGTCATCCAGCCAAAACTTCCAGCAACAATAATCTCACCGGTGTTACCAAAACACTCTTCTGTTCAGAAAACTCAAAGCCAACAACTTCCCACCGCCAAGTCCCTCCCGAAAGTTATGATTCCTTTGAGTAGCATTCCAACGTACAATTCATCCATGGACTCCAATTCCTTCCTGAAGAACTCGTTCAATAAATTCCCTTACCCTACAAAGGCCGAGCTGTGTTATCTCACAGTAGTGACGAAATACCCTGAAGAGCAGATCAAAATCTGGTTCACGGCGCAGAGACTAAAACAGGGCATTAGTTGGTCACCCGAGGAGATTGAAGACTCCAGAAAGAAAATGTTTAATACCGTCATCCAGTCCATTCCTCAGCCGGTACCGCAGCCGACTATCACTGTTCTCAATGCACCGCTTGTAGCAAATGCAAATAACGTTCAGCAGCTCATCCAGGCCGCTCTTCCAGGCCAGATAGTCAGTCAGCCCCAAGGGGCAGGGGGTTTGTTCGTAACGCAGCCAATTCTAACGAATGGAATCCAAGGTTCCGCTACATCCGTGCCCATTACCGTACCCTCTGTTATCTCTGATGAAACCACGACCGAGGCCAGCACAGCGTCGCTGGACTTCGATTACCATAACACATCTCCCAGTATGCCCTCCCCAAATTCCTACGACCACGTAGCACGGTCCAAAAAGTCAAGACAGCAGCTTAGTGCCCTTAAAATCAGCTTTTGCAAAAGTCAATTTCCCTCACATGGGGAGGTTGCGAGACTGACGCGGATTACAGGCCTGACAACCAGAGATGTTAGGAAATGGTTTAGCGATAAAAGATATCACTACCGCAACAAGCCCTTCTTTTTCGGAACAGGGACAAGTGACCACCTAGATGACCCCAGCTCTGATATGAGGTACGCGGTAGACTTTGCACTTCCAACAAGTCCTACTCCTTCCACCCACTCACATACCCCGAGAAGACAGTCATGGCATCAATCACCAGACTTCAGCGTCACAAGATACAAAGAGAGGGCACCAGAACAGATCAGAGCTCTGGAAAATAGTTTTGCACAAAGTACAGAACCTTCCGACGAGGAGGTCAATAGGCTACGGACCGAGACCAAGATGACAAGACGTGAAATAGACGCCTGGTTCTCAGAAAAGCGCAAAAAGGTAGCTGAAGAACTCAAGAGAGAGCAAGCCAAGTATGAGGAGGAGGAAGAAGAGGTCTCTGCCGAAGAGATGGAGACATCTGAGAAAGCGCCAGATGACTCTCTGTCTTCTGTAGTGGAAAATAGTTTCTCTGTGTCAGAGAGAAAAGTAAATCCCATAAAGATCAACCTGAAAGCTCTTCGGGTGACGGAATCGGGGGACAACACTGAGAGCATAAAAGAAGATTCTTCGGTGGCCAGTAATGGCAGCAGTAGGTCCTCTACACCACAGAGGTATAGACCATCGACAAAGAAGACCGCCAAGCAGCGAGATGCCTTAAAGCAGATGTTTGTTAGGACCCAGTGGCCATCGATGGAGGAGTACGATGGCCTGGTGGAGCAAACTGGACTGACGCGCTCAGAGATCGTCCGCTGGTTCGGGGACTGCAGATACTCTTACAAAAACGGCAACTTAAAGTGGTATGACAACTACAAGAAAGTGTTTTTGGGCGACAAACCATTGTACGTAAAGCCACTGCTGGACTACTACCGGAGGTGGCACGCATTGAAGGAGGATGATCTCCACAACTTGTGTGAGAAGACGGGGATGTCTGCTGAAAACATTAGGTCATGGTTTACAGAAAGAGTGGAAGGAGATCAGCAGCCACCTCCGGATGAGGGAAGCAACGAGCCGCAGGCTGACCCCGAGGACGAGGCACCAGAGACAAAGACCCAGGATGGGAGTTTAGAGCCGTCGGAAAACAGCGAGTCTTGGGAGCCTAATTCTCAAGAAGTCAGCGCAGATTTAGTGTCCTCTGAGCCATCGGTTGTCCAGTTAGGTAAGGAAGTGTTGTGGATTCAAGCTTGCAGGATATTCTACTAGAAAAGTGGCTTACCAGCATGACTCCTCAGATGCCATATGCTTGTATGGACAGCCCTGCACGCATAGTGTGCATAGTCGGTAAAAGAAAACTACCATCAAAAATCCAGCATGATAAACCAGGGACACTTACTCATAGATCCAGGTAGCAAGACTGTGGTAATCTTTGTTATCCATGGCCTCCTTCCTTCTTAAATCAACTTTTTTACTTTATTCTACATTATTTTAGATGTGAACCCACTGTGCTATCTTTGGTTTGGCTTTGGGCCACACAATAATGGTGTTATCCCTGGACCTCTCCAGTATTCCCCCTTTTACCCCAATATAGGGATTTTGAGTTTGCTGCGGAGAGATTGCAAGGCTGCTACCTTTTGTGGCGGTCCCAGTATAGATATAAGCGAGCACAGAGACCTCGGTACGTGGTACCAAGCGGTCAGGCAAGGTGGGTAGGCAGCGTACAATCAGAATCCAGAGACAGGCAAGAAACAAGCCGGGGTCGTATACCAGGGGTCACACACGGTATAGCATACCGGGGGTCACACACGGGTAGCAGACAGAAACAAACCCTGCACAGCTGCACAGGTATATGGCTGGATGGGCACGCTGATAGGCTGGGACAGCCTAGTTGGGAAACACCCTGCTCCTTAAAGAAGGAGAGAGATGTCACCTGCGCCCTGTGGGAGCTAAAGCATGGCCAGACACGGCAACTGGGAATGCGACCAGAGGCAGAACCCGTCGCCAGCGTTAGTTTGTTACCAGAGCACCTCTGTGCTGCAGCTTCACAGGTTGTTATTGTCTTCATCCCAACCCCTCCCCCTGATGTAATCTCACTGCAGCAGAGAAAGTTTCAGTGCACAGTGAGAGGGGGAAGTGCTTCCTGCATAGTGTAACATCCTGTGAATCTGCAGCACGGAGGTGCTCTGGTAACAACCCCAGGAACCCTTCTAGTTCATTATAATTTTAAAAGTAAGGAGGCCATTGATAACAAATATATGTAGATTACCACAGTAATGTAGTAAGGGCACCTGATTTGTCTTGCTTGATTCTTATGGTAGATCTCATTTAAGGGAACCCCACCATGAGGTATCTAACATCAGAAGAAGTAGATGTGATGGTAGATTCCTCTTCCTGCCTCTTCCCTAATCTGTTATTAATAATCCTGGAACCTAACTTGTTATAAAAATGTTATTTTAGTAATATGTAAATCTGTAGAGGCCACTGGGGCGTGTATTAGCCTGGCTGGGCACTTGGAGGTGAGGCTACTCCACCCCCCACTTTATTTTATTAATGTGTAAATTAACAAGTTAGATTCCAGGATTAGTAAATTACAGATTAGGGCAGAGGAAGGAAGGAGGAATCTACCATCACATCTACTTCTGATTGGTTTCCTTTAAAGCCACCAAACTGGGTCCAAATTCTGAGTTACTTTTGAAGTCCTCTAGTTTTTTTTTTCTTTTTTTTTGCACATCAATATCAAAATAATGGGGTTGGGATTTTGCACCCCCACGTTCAGCCAAAGGAAGGGACCCATCCTAGCATTTACCTGGTACGGTGCTATTCACTTGTAGTGGCTGATCTTGGTTTTGCAGCGTGATTGATGTAGCACGATTACTACAACACGCACACTACTGCACCAAGTAAAGAGGGTCACCTTGATTCAGCTATCTTATTTGGGGGGGGGGGGGAATACTTGAAAAAAATTCTTTTTAAATAAGCAAAATGAATTTTGTATTTCAGAGGCGGACTGACCATAAAGAGACAACACTGTTAACCAAGAAGACGGATCTCCACGATTCCACAGGGATTCACTTGGCCCTGAAAAGTTTGCGTTGTGCCCCCTACGAGACACCAGCACAATGGCGATGTATAGGAACTAAAGGGACCCTATTGCCAGGAGCAAAACTCTGTCCATTGCAAGAAGTTTCCCCTGTAAATAGCAGAATCTCTAGAGTGGCGTTGTGTTCCTGGCTCTGTGCTCCTCTATAGTGCTTTGTATTTTTATATGGCCGTTCTGTTCATTGTTATGTGTATTGGTACAGATGCTTATTTATAATACAGAATAATATAACCGTTTAGTATTCCTAAACTGATTTAATACAGACGTTTCTAGCGAGAATCTTGTTTGGACTAACTGGTTGTAAATAAAGTTTTGTTTTTCTCCCTTTACTTATTGGTAAGGCACAGAACAGTAGGATATTGTGCTTAACAAATCTCTGTATGATAAGGTAATGTGATATGGTAATGTTTCAGTTACAAAACTCTGAAGCTTCATTAAGTGTAGCCATCAAGTAAAATTATGACTTCGGGCTTCAAGGGGACCTGAGTGAAGCAGATGTGAAGTTCATAGGAGAATTGTATGCAGTTTGCTCCTCATCTCCCTCTAGTGGAGCCAACTAGGAAGGTGTAATTTATCTGCAAAGAAAAGCAGTGAAATGGAGCTGTGAGTGTTATTTGTTCCATGGGTACGCATCATACCAGAGTAAAATTTGGATAAAAAAGTGACTACTTTAAGGCGGAATTCTAGCCCAAAGCTGTTCTCATACAGAACTGTGTAAGTGATAGAGGGTCCATCTGCTGGAGTGATGATTTACTTTCTGTTGATTGGCGTGGTATCTGTAATTTACACTCACCGGCCACTTTATTAGGTACACCATGCTAGTAACGGGTTGGACCCCCTTCTGCCTTCAGAACTGCCTCAATTCTTCGTGGCATAGATTCAACAAGGTGCTGGAAGCTCCTCAGAGATTTTGGTCCATATTGACATGATGGCATCACACAGTTGTTGCAGATTTGTCGGCTGCACATCCATGATGCGAATCTCCCGTTCCACCACATCCCAAAGATGCTCTATTGGATTGGGATCTGGTGACTGTGGAGGCCATTTGAGTCCAGTGACCTCATTGTCATGTTCAAGAAACCAGTCTGAGATGATTCCAGCTTTATGACATGGCGCATTATCCTGATGAAAGTAGCCATCAGATGTTGGGTACATTGTGGTCATAAAGGGATGGACATGCTCAGCAACAATACTCAGGTAGGCTGTGGCGTTGTACCAAGGGGCCCAAAGAGTGCCAAGAAAATATTCCCCACACCATGACACCACCACCACCAGCCTGAACCGTTGATACAAGGCAGGATGGATCCATGCTTTCATGTTGTTGACTCCAAATTCTGACCCTACCATCCGAATGTCGCAGCAGAAATCGAGACTCATCAGACCAGGCAACGTTTTTCCAATCTTCTACTGTCCAATTTCGATGAGCTTGTGCAAATTGTAGCCTCAGTTTCCTGTTCTTAGCTGAAAGGAGTGGCACCCGGTGTGGTCTTCTGCTGCTGTAGCCCATCTGCCTCAAAGTTCGATGTACTGTGCGTTCAGAGATGCTCTTCTGCCTACCATGGTTGTAACGGGTGGTGATTTGAGTCACTGTTGCCTTTCTATCAGCTCGAACCAGTCTGCCCATTCTCCTCTGGCATCAACAAGGCATTTCCGCCCACAGAACTTCCGCTCACTGGATGTTTTTTCTTTTTCGGACCATTCTCTGTAAACCCTAGAGATGGTTGTGCGTGAAAATCCCAGTAGATCAGCAGTTTCTGAAATACTCAGACCAGCCCTTCTGGTACCAACAACCATGCCACGTTCAAAGGCCTCAAATCGCCTTTCTTCCCCATACTGATGCTCGGTTTGAACTGCAGGAGATTGTCTTGACCATGTCTACATGCCTAAATGCACTGAGTTGCCGCCATGTGATTGGCTGATTAGAAATTAAGTGTTAACGAGCAGTTGGACAGGTGTACCTAATAAAGTGGCCGGTGAGTGTATGTTTCTCAAAAAAAAAAAAGAGTGGGGGGGGTGTTAGTGATTTTTACTGATCCCAGTGTAAAGGTTAATTATCAGTCAGGCTGCAAAATATCCCTTTTAGTGATTGGGACACAAAGCATATGAGATGCATTGGAACATGAGACGGTGCAGTCATCTATGAGTAAGGGACTTGACAGCTAATCTTGACATGGGAGTTATTCAGACTGTAGGCAATTTATGCCAAGACGTTGATGAAGATCCTTAAAATATGAAACTCATGAGTAAAATTCTGTATACTCTGAGCCAGTTCTATACCCCTGCCCCTGACAGGTCATTTGTATCCACAGCTCCGGTGCAGGTCTTTTGTCTCTATGGTTACAGACTACAAGTGGTTTATATTAAACCCTAAATGCGTTTGTAGTCTGTTACCATAGTAAAGCATTAAATTCTAGAAACATAATTTAAGGGAGTCTATTCCACCAATTGACTGGGCATGGTAGAGAAATGCAAAGCAATTTCTAATTTATTATTTCTTTCTGTTTCCAAGATTTTCCCAGTCTAAGGCTCCATTCACACACATGTATGGGGGACGTATATACGGCCGATATACGTCCCCCATACACTCCTATGGGCTCACGGCCCTGTACGGGCGCGGTACGGGAAAAGAAAGGACATGTCCTATCTTTTCCCGTATTACGGCGCCGTGCGCTGTATCTCCCTATGGAGAGGGGTGGGGGGGAGCAGCGCTCATCCCCTGCTCATCTCCGCAGCGCATCGTGTGAATGTAAAGGAAATCTACAAGATGGATTCAGTATTTTTCACTAAGCATACTTACATGCATGTGTGTGTCCCCTGAACCTGGAACCGTTCTTCTTTTATCCTCTAAAGGGAACCTTTCATCAGGAGCCCTTTTTCTGGCCTTTTTATGTCTCCGTAGAGAATAATATACACATTGCCAAAAAGTTTTTATAGTAAAACTCACTTATTCTGAAAAAAATGTTGGATGAAAGTTTACCTTTCTGTATGCAGAGCTGTGTCCCTAGCCCCATGGGAGGGGCCAGTCAGGAGAGGTTTCCCACCCCACCCGCAGGAAACCGCTTCATCATGCATTGATTTCAAATTGGAAAAAAAAAAGTCCCATATCCCCCTGTCTCTTTCCCTCTCGGGACTTCAAACATGTCTTCCCTGCTCCTCACTGGCCACTCCCATAGGACTAGGGACACATCTCTGCATACAGAAAGGTAAACTTTCATCTAACTTATGTTTTTTTTTTTGGGGGGGGGTGTTGAAGACAGAACGTTACCTTGAAGAAACCTAATTTGCATAGGGATTAAAATAGAATTTCATAGAATAGAAATTCATAAAGATATATAACATTTATTATAGTAGAAATAGTTGACATGGACTGTTCTTGCTTCCCAGTCAAACGTCTATCAAAAGTTTTTTTTTTTAGCTGCCACTTTTTCAAGTTTCCTGAAGTCGGCCTACTTAAAGGGGTTATCCGGGTTTAAAAAATTTCTTATGGCCGGGCTGGGGAGGGCTAGTTAAACATAATAAACATGTACTTACCTCGTCCGGCGCCGCTGATGTCCCGCGCCGCGGTCCCTTCGATCCGTGCCCCTGTTTGTTTACAGGGGCACGGAAGCCACGCACAGGGAGCTTCCGGTCCGCGATGTGGCCGGCTCCTCCCATCCGTTCCTATCTCTCAGCGTTGTAAGCGCTGGGAGATGGTGCCGCATGGGAGCTTCCGGCCGCCCTTGTACTGAAACCGGCGCACGGAGAAGATGGCCCGCGGCGCGGGACATCGGCAGCACCGGAGGAGGTAAGTACATGTTTATTGTGTTCACATGTCCCTCCCCAGCCCGGCCATAAGAAATTTTTTAAACCCGGATAACCCCTTTAATCATTGCAAAGTTTTACCTTTTTGTGATATACATGTGATGGCCTGTTTAGTCTCACTTATGCGACTTTTTGTGGTGTGCAACTTTTTAGTCCCAAATAGTAGCTCCCAGAAGTAAGTCTGGGTCTATCACGCTCTATTTTGGGACTTATTAGGTGCAATAATGGGACAATATCAGAGCCAAAAAGTTGAACAAACATCTGCAAAGATAAATACGGCCACTGCATTACATCCTTTAGGCAGATAACTTTGAGAATGTTTAGGTGCAGAATCAAGCAGCCTACCAAACTGCAAAAAGTCGCCCAGAAAAAGAAAGCAATAGGAGTGATACATGTCTCCCAAAGAATTGATTCAGTGGGGTCAAAATGGATGAATTGATAGAATTGTTGTAGTGTTTTTAGTAGGTATCTGGGATATGCCATAAAACGCTTTCCCAAAAACTGGACACACTCCTATCTCCAGTATTGAGGTCCTCCAATTCTAATAACAGATGTGCTTGGAATTCCCAGGTCTCCGGTGGGTTCTATACATTCGAGGCAGCGACCAACAGCCACATTACTAGACAGGGAGGTGGTTGGTGCTCCGTGTTCTGATACAAGGGGCATGTGCCAGGGGTAGGACACGCAGATATAGGTGATACTTTAACATCAATTCTGTGATCATACTGAGCCTATGCAGTTACTGGGATAGAAATGACACTGCTACTGAATGGCAGAGTCGCTGTGTTTGTAATCTTGTCTCCGGTTGGCACATTAAATGTACCATTTTGGAGCTTTTTTTATCGCCTCATATTCGCTGACGTTGCACTATACCTTGTGTCTGTCAAGATTTGGTTAGAGGCTGTTTGTCCAAGACAACTTAGTGTAAGTAACAGGGGCGTAACTACAGCTTGGAGCTAGCTGCTATGGGGCCTGCAGTGTCAGGGGGCCCAGGTACCCGACCTGCTACATTGAAGAATGGAGGATGTACACCATTATATACAGCAAAATATGTATATAACATATTCCACAGTACACAACTGAGGCTGCACCTTAGATAAGAAATGTCGGGAGGAGGGGAGGACTAGGGATCTTCCATCTCTGCTTCCTTTGCTCTACTTTCCTGATGTCGTCAGTACCTGCTGGGACCTAGAATAAGAAATTTGGCACATAGTGAGTATATACATATTTGTGTATATGCTGTGTGTGTATATGTGATGTTTATTTTCCAAGACAGACTTAGGAGTTACAGATACTGTATAGATGTGTACATATGGTGAGTTTGTATATACTGGATGTGTACATATTGTATGGGGGTACACGTGCATATAGTGTATGTATAAGTGTATAAACGTGTGTGTACAAATATGTATATTTTCTAAGGGCCTCCTGATCTCCTAGTTACACCCCTGGTAACTAATATTCTTATTACTAACTTCTGATATGTCACAGATTATAAATGGTGGAGCTCTGAGTGGTACGAGGCCCTGCTGAGTACAAAAGTTAAGCCATAGTTAAGCCATGAACTACAAATAGTGGGAGCTGGTTAGATTGTAAAGGAAACCTGTCACCAGGGACCACATTTCCACTAAAGACAGGTTGTAGAAGCCCATCACACCTACAGTGCAAATATACCTTCCTGCCTTTTAATTACAATAGAATAGTGTGTCATAACTGACAGAATCCTCTGTGTAGTCACAGGGGTTGGGCTTTGGTTTGGATGCATTTCAAAAAACAATGTGACTTGTTTGTGCTGCTGACTGCTCAGTTCTCAGCCCCCACCTTTGTTCTCCTATACAGCTCCTCTCTCCCCCCCTGATGTCAGCTCACCAGGCTGTGATCTCGGTGAAGGAGCAGGAGGGAGGAGCTGTACAGAAGCACAAAGGTGGGGGCAAAGAGCTGAACAGTGAGCAGCACAGACAAGTCACATTTTGTTTTTTTTTAAATGTATCCAAACCAAAGCCCAACCCCTGCAACTACACAGAGTGCCAGGATGCAAGGTAAGTTATATCACACAATTAAATTGTAAATGCTTAGAGAAAACAGAAATACATTTGCACTGCAACTGTAATGGTCTTCTGCCACATACCTTTAGTAAAAATGAGGTTCCTGGTGACAGGTTCCCTTTACGGACAGTACTAAGAGCATCTTAATGACTTAAGCTACAAGAGTCCCTGCAAAAAAAAAAAAACCTAAACAAAACACAAGTGCTTAACTGTACAGGATAACAAAGGGGAAGAAGGGACTCCTTGTATGATATATCACTATGATGCCCAGAGTCCTATCCTCTGCACTTTGGATGGTCAGTGAAACCCAGCCAGCTCTCTGAGCAGATTTGTGGTTAACCTTAAAGGGCTTAGGTTTTTAGCTGAGTCCTGTGATGCTTTGTTTCACTCAATGGAAAGTTGAAAAGTTTATGAAACCTGCACAAAAATAAAGAGGCACAGCTCTCAGCCGGATTCTTCTGTCCCATTGTTGAAGGCCACCAGATACATCAGGAGGCTGCGGGTCGGCTGCTTACACACATTGGGGCTCATTTACTAAGGGTCCGTGGAGCGCATTTTTGTTGGGTTTCCCGGCGATTTCCGTTTTGCGCTGCATCGTGCCGGGGATTGTGTCGCACAAGAATGGATTTTGGCGTATCGCCTCGGCAGGCACACAACAGAAATCGGGGGCCGGGCCGTCGGACAACGCACAGGATTTAACATTTAGAATTGTGTCGCAAGACACGCACTTACAAGCACCGGGAAGAAGGAGGGGAACTACGGCGGACCTCGCCACAGAGGCGACGGATGCAGGAACTCGGGCGCACGATCTTCATGAATCGCGCCGGACTTCATCCTCGTCGGACAGTCCGAATCGGGGATCGCGACAGGACCAGGTAAGTTAATTTGCCCCATTAACTCCTTGCAGGCTATAGGGAGTGCGTAGGACAGGACCCCCCTCACCAGTCAGACTATATAGGCCGCGGTACAATACATCACTGCATCATGGCGTTACGTTATTCACACACTGGTGACTGTGTCGTGCCTTGGTAGGAAAACCTAGGTTCTGACTCTAGAATTTTAGATTGTATATTTAAGAAAACATATTTGGACAAAAGATATTTTTGTGTTTAACTAAAGAACTTGTGATTTCAAGGGAACAGGAGCACTTTCACATGACTGCGTGTAAATAGACAAGTGTGTAAACTGGAGGAACGGTTTTAGCTGTTTTTACACTGTATTTTATTCAGTAACCCTTAAATAAACCGTACGTTTTTTTGATTAATTTTACAAATTTTCTGCCTTAAACTTTTTTACGTACGTAGTTCTGAATGTAGATCATCATCTTCCCCCCTGCCTCATGGAGGGCTGTTAATTGGGGAGTCAAGGTAAATGTTATTGTATGTGTTATGAAAAGTTATATAATTTTCCAGTAAACTTTCTGTATGAACTCCTGGTTTATAGATCTCTGCTTGCTGTCCTTCTATAGGAAGTTTCATTGTTTACTTTATGTGGATTGAAACTGATCCCTGGTCATGTGATGTCACACAGGTGCACGGCTTGTTATATTCCTGGTCATGTGATGTCACACAGGTGCACGGCTTGTTATATCCCTGGTCATGTGATGTCCCACAGGTGCACGGCTTGTTATATCCCTGGTCATGTGATGTCACACAGCTGCACGGCTCGTTATATTCCTGGTCCTGTGATGTCATACAGGTGCTCGGCCGCTAAATAACTGGTCATGTGATGTCATACAGGTGCACGGCCGCTAAATCCCTGGTCATGTAATGTCACACAGGTGCACAACGCTTTAAATCACAGAGAGTAATTAGAACTGTGTAATACTAAGGAGCTGTGCACTTGTGTGACAACACATGACCAGGGACTGGCGTTTATCCACAGGAAGTAAACAATGAAGCTTCCGATAGAAGCAAGCAGAGATCTAGAAAACATTGAGAAATTCACACAGAAAGTATATTGTCAAATTATTTCATTACACAAAACATATCAATTGCTTGCCATAAGTGGACAATCCCTAGAAAGTAACTGTCCAAAATGAAGCACAAAAATTGTAGGCAATACGTGTAGAGGAGGATTAGCTGCTGTTTATTATCCTCAGATCTCGTTTTTTAGCTGGTTTTTAACTCGGCAGTATCAGGGCATAACTATGATCAGCGGCTACTACAGGGGCCTTTAAGGTGTCTGGGACACACCCCTGCAACCTTTATTGGCTCACACAGCTTTTACTCCAAATTTTATACTCCATAATACTATCAGCTCCCTCAGATATGTACGAAATGTCTTTTCTGGAACTCACAAATTATCCTTTACCTATAAAAAGTCTCCACAAAAGTTATGTGAAAATGATCAGAGAAGTGTCATAGCTAGAGGCTGCAGGGGGCGTAGAAACACGCTCTTGGTGTCCTAAAACTTTGTAACTCTGACCTATATATACACATAAACATAATGGGGTGAGAAATAATATTTAAAAGTGGGAGATTTATCATAAGTGTTTGACATGGGAAACTAGAACAGATCTGCTCTCAACCACTCAGAGCTCAGCTTTCATTTTACCACAGCCGTTTGTAAAAGTAAAGCTGAGCTCTGATTGGTTTTCATGGGCAACTAGGACACTAGACACTTCTGAGAAATCTTCCACATGGGGGTTGCTGCATATTACAGCAAACAAACTGCTAGCACCGATCACGGGTGTTTGAGTGCCGACGGCGGGACGTGGGTGCTGCCATTTTTGTTTACACATCAGTCCCCCTGACGTCATTGGGGATCATTGATCCGTTACCATGACAGCCTTAGGTCTTTATAAGGCACAAGGTTATCTCCTTCCTGCTATTACAATAAAACCTAAAATTTCAAAATCACCCCCTTTCCCTAGAACAGATAAACATAAATATAAACATGTTAGGTTTTACCATGTCCCAAAAAGTCCGGTCTATCAAAACTACAATAATAGTTATTCCTGAAGTTGAACCCTGTAATGGAAAATCGTGCCCAAATGTCTGAAACACCACTTTTTTGCATTTTTGCAGCATATAAAAAAAACTGGAACAAAAAGTGATCAAAAGGTTGTACAGCCCACAAAATGGTAGCAATGAAAACATCAGCTCATATCACAAAAAAAAATGACACCACGCACAGATCCGGACAATGAAGTATGAAAAAGTTTAGTGTCAAAAGAGGGCGAAAATGAATTTTTTTTTTCTGTGCACAATGAGAAGCATCTGCTTCCCAAGCAGTGCTAAACTTGACTCATCAGGCAAAAACATGACTCTTCTCTGCTCATTTTCTAATGACTTTGGAGGAAATTTCAGATAAAAAAGGAAATCCTAGAAAGTATATTTTATACCCTACGTGGAGGGGGGGGGGGGGTGTTTGGGGCTGCTTGTTTAATGGGATAAAATCTGGTGAAAGAGTCCATTTAAATAAATCTATATAGTACAATGACATCCTTTCTATAAGGTTTTCCTGTCTTTGAAAACGCATGCGTTTTTGTCCATTTTTAATTGCGCAAATTTGGAAGACCTGACAAAAAAATGCGTTTTTAAATACAGGTGAGTTTTTTAACAATCTGAAAACACACTAAAAACGCCATGTGTGACATCACCCTAAGGTTTCCAGTGCTGTTTTCAGTATGCAGACTCTTTGTCGCTGCCCTGACCTTTGCCCCAGCCGGGGAAATGAGGGTATAAGGATGTAGGACTTGGCTTTGAGCAAGTTATTTCATATATCCCTTCATAAAAACATAAGGAAAGATTTTATCAGACGACCCAGTTTGGGCTGGAAAATGCAGGTTCAAGGCCTTTCTCATGTCTGCATTTATCCCCTATCCACAAGTTTATTGGTGAGGGTGATCCACACGTGGCATTTTTGGTCCGTTTTTAAGCATGCGTTTTAAACGGACCAAAAACACCATGTGTGGCATCACCTTGAGGGTCCAACTACCAGGACCATGGCCAATCACGTGAATAAACCCCCAAGCCGGTGAATTTCTGATCCTCCCATATTATTGAACGGAGCGGAAGGACCTGCCACTCCAACAATTAGTGATGCTAGGATCCACTGGGTCTGTTACTATGAAGCGTAGGAGTCCCAGCTCTCAGACTTATCACCATCCACATCACCATAGAACCCCTAAAAAGGAAACCTTTAATGCCATCAAATCAATTCATGGAGTGAGTTTTATGACCCAAAAATCTGCATAATCGTAGTCCTCTTGACTTATCAAATGGGACAAGGACCATTGTTCAAATTATGAAGTACCAGCAAGCAGAGATATTGAAAAACCATAAGATCCAGGAGATTTAACGGAAAAGCGTTTAGTTTTCGAATATAAAACTGAATCTATAATTCAACTTTAAAGGGATATATGCGAGAATTTTCCAAATATTTCTCAGATTCACTCACACAAGGACAATGGTAACGGGACAATGGTAACGTTCAGACACGAGGTTATAAATATGTGCTTTATTACTAACATAGTGACGTTTTCTCCGGTTTTTGCCAGATCTGAAATGATAAATAATCTGCTGTACATTAGCGGTTTCTTTACAAACACGAGGAAATCAATGTTCAGGAAAGAAGTTTATAGGTCAGGACTGGATTCATTATCCCATGTCTGGTCCCTGCAAAATCATAGCCCCAAGTCACCAATACTCAGTGTATCAGAGGCTTTCCATGTGAGAAAGTGATAATAGGTAGATAAAAGGGGTGTTCCAGGCAAGAAGTGGTGGGGGTCCAACACCACGGACTCCACAGATCATCCGTTTTCAGCGGCTGATACATGGAGAATAAAATTGGAAGCAGACAACACCATTCTCTGTGTAGTGTTCATACTAGGTTACTACAGATCATTTTAATGGGAGCTAAGAATCAGTTCAGCAATAACACAGAGAATGGCGCTGCCTGCTGTTCTGCAGTACCCAGATGTAACCACTACACCGCGAACAGCGCTGTTTCCTATTTAAGCTTAGCTGTGGGAGAATAAGGGGTTGGACCTCCAAAATTCAAAATTTATGTTCAATCCATAGAATCTATAGCCCTCTTAAGGCTGTAGGAACATCACAGAAACACAAACCTATTCGCATATGAGGCCTTAAAGGGGATTGGAACTTTACCTCATGTTTTTTTGTAATGTGTATGTAAGTGTGGGGGGCAGGATGTTTGGTAATTAACCAATAAACATCTATTATTAGTTTCCTGATATGTAAAGTGAAGCCTCTTGTCTATTACCTCATCAGCCAGAAATTCCTGTCCATAAAATGGCCGCAGATGGAGGGTCATGTGAACTCTGTCCATGAACAATCACCTTACCAGAACCTTCATCTTTTATTTTATGAATACCATCAGAAAGTCCTGGTAGGGAGATTGTTCATGTACAGATAGAGATCACATGAACCTCCATGGGCAGCCATTTTATAGACAGGAATGACTGGCTGATTAAGTAAAAGTCAGGAGGCTTCACTTTTCAATATCCCACCCGCGACACTTAGGCCTCATATACACTATATATGTGGGAACACGAGACGGCCGCACAATTTGCTGCCATATCACAGCTCCCATAGACATCTATGGCACCCGGTCATGACTGTGCCGCAAAATATAGACCATGTCCTTTATTTTGCAATAGTAGATCGCAGTCTGCATCGCTTTTAATGGAGAGAGGTGTACATGAGGCCTTATACGCACCCCTTACAAAAAACATGAGGTAAACTGGCCAACCCCTTTAATATGTATCCCATAAACTTGCTTAAAACCAGTAATGTAACTTGGAGGTTATTTTTGGAGATGATCCTCCTTCATATATTTATGGTATATAGAGATCTATTCACATGTGATAGCGTTTGTATGAGGCAAATGTTAAAATTCCTGCAGCAAACCTATTAAAATGAATAAAATACTTATTTTTCGGCTACAAAATTTAAGAACTTTATATGTCGAGGGAAAAAAAAAACAGAGATGCTCCCTCTCGTGCCCTAAGCAAAAACGTCAAAAAGATGAGCGAATTGTTGGGAAAATTTGCCAGAGAATGGATCACCTTCATGATAACCAATCACAGGGCAGCTTTTATTTTTCCACAGCTGTTTAAAAAATGAATGCTGTGTCACGATTGGTTGCCATGCTAATATGGCTAATCATTCAGTTTTGATAAATTATTGTTATGTGGGATTGCAGCCATAGAATCAGATATTGGGGTAGATAAAGCTCTTACAATACATATTCCAGAATTAGATCCTAATATATCTAAAACAGTTGTATCTATTCAGGGTTAAAATTGATGCCCTGACCCTAATGGTTCCTTCTTTTCTTCTTGGGATTAGTATTAGCCCCACCAATTAAAGATATAGTCTATTTTAACAAAAGTCATTAAATTATATTACATTTCTGAAATAATCACTGTGGGTCTTCTGAGATAAACAGCTTAAAAGGATTTTTCAGGCTGTTAAAGGGGTTGGCCACTTTTCCTCATGTTTTTTGGAATGTGTGTGGGGGGGCGGGCAGGATATTAGGTAATTTACCAATCGCCCTGCCAGGACCTTGATCTTATATTCATGAATAGTATAAAAAGGTTCAGGCAGGAGGAAAGTTCATGGACAGATAAGGTCACATGACCCTCCATCTGAGGCCATTTTATGGTCAGGAATGTCTGGCTGGTGAGGTAAAAGACAGGCAGATTCATTTTACACATCACTAAAGCGGTACAGAACTTTTAATAGATGTATATTGTTAAATTACCTAATATCCTGCCCCCCCCCACACACACAATTTACAAAAATCAAAAGTGGCCAACCCCTTTAATTCCCCGGAGAGGCCATTAGTATCCAATTGATGCGGATCCAACAGCAGTACTGTGCAAATCAGGGTGCAAGAGGCTGCACAGCCTATAGCACCCACACTAAGGCACCTGCTGCCTCACGCTGTAATAGCACATATAACCTACGAACCAGAATGGAGCCATGTTTTTACTAAACAGACAACCCCTTTAAATAAGGATCTCATTACAGAATACTAATAAAGTTTACAAAAAAAAAAATACAAAATACTGTAGATGGCAGCATAGTTTCTCTTCCAAAGAAGGTCTGTGCTTACAAAGGTTGCAAAAAAATTTGAAAACTAAAACAGCGCCTCTCTTTTCCATGGGTATCGGGTCAGACAACATTTTTCATTTTTTTCATACAACCTGTTAAAGATTTTTTTTATTAAAAGTTGTGGCATTCTCTTAGAGGGTTGTGTGAAGGAATACATAACGGATTCTGACTTCTCAATACAAGTGCTAATGATAATACTGCAGGGTTCAGTGAGATGGAGGCTACAAGCCAAAAAATGCTCGGAATGGAGTTGAACCTTGTCCGTGTGTATGGCCTAAGAACGAAAATTCAGGCGTGGCTATGTAACACAGGATAGGGGAAAACAACTAAAATAAGGCACGTGAAATCGGAATATATTGGTCTCTTGCGCCTCACGGATCATTTCTGTAGAAGGAATGTAAATCTATAAACGTGGGTGCATTTTAGCCTCCATTTTCCGGATGCACAAACCAGATCTCAGGACGCCAAAGAATGCAATGATGGGTCCAGGTGCTGTGGCGGTAATGCTTCCATCTTAGTGGACGTCCGTCCCTCCTCCGAATTTAATTCTAACAACTGAACAAATGGCAACTACACAAAAAGTAATACTACTCACAAGTATGGCCCCATGAATATAAGATGGCAATGTCTTACGTTACATTGCTGGCCATTGGCTTGTATGAATATGGCCACACCGACATACGATTACAGAATATACCACCTTAATACGTTTTATCGGATGAAACCCCAAATCGGCCGATATATTCTAGATGTTAAAGCATATTAAAGAATACATTCGGAAAAACCAATCTGGTCTAGAAAACATTGATCTGACCACCATTCAGGGCATATCGGGGGTGTCCAGCCAGTAAATTTTTTTTGAAAACCAGAATTATTCGCCTTATCAATCCTCAGCTTAAACGGTGAAACAGCGATGTTATTGATTGGCTGCAGCAGTCACATGTCAATGCGGGGAACCAGTAGGCATTGGAACAAGTGCAATGGAGTAATTGGTAAGGCGAATACTACTGTATAAATTTTATATTATTCTAAGCAGTTTTTATAAAAAATTTTAGTGGTTGGAAAAGGGTTGCCAGCTTCCCCCTGCACCACCCTTGTCCATGTGCAATACCAGACCTAGCTTATGGACTAATCTCCCCACATTTCTAGAGAATAACATACAATAAACTTTTCTTTCTTTTTTTTTGCAATTCCCAGACATCCCATTTAACGACTTCATTGGTCTCATTCTCTCGAAATCAACAAAAACAGTAACAACGGCATCCTGGTTAGTAATACATCCAAGCTGCCATGTCCGATTGTCCAAATCTGATGAAATGGCTGGTTTTCTAAGGATAGGTCCAAATCGATAAAACATGATGTACAGAACACGATAGTCCTTAAAAGGATGAAATGTAAAACGAGGCGTGATTGCAGCAAGATATCACGGTCCATACAGGAATACCGCAGTGAGAGGTCAAAGGCCGTGCACTTGAAAAAGAAAGAAGAAAAATATCATCTTTGTACTGCTCGAGTCCCTGAAATGTGACGCAGTACGGAAAGAACGGCAAAACAACCTGGAATATGAACACTGACTATTCTTTAGTATCTTCTTTCACAGTTCGACAGAAGAAAACCAAAGGCCAAGCAAGGCCGCTATGCTACTCCAGAAACGTTTTTTTGGAAACTCAAGTTTTTTGAGAGCAGCCAAACTCATATACAAGGCATTATATATAGAGAAGGTTCCGGGTCACGCTGTAGGTAAAGGGTTCCCATGGCCGGAAACGCTAAGCAAAATGACCCTTTCAGGGGTTAAGTTGAGACACCAAATGTGCAAAGAACAAGCTGCCAGGCAGCAGAGTTCCACATCGAGGCACTGTTTTCCAAGGACTGAAAATGGATCCTTGTTCCAAAAAGCCATATCAGCCTCTGGTTTACGAACAACTTTGTCTTTATTTTTTGAGTTTAAAGTCTATTATCTCCACTCAGACGTGTCTTTCGGGGGACCCTGTAACAAAAAGAATAGTAAGTGTAAAAATTGTAGAGGTGACCTTCCACCACCAATTCCAACTCTTTGCACACTCCAATTGGTGTCATTTCACCATTTTCAGAACAGTTGGATTTTGTCCTCTAGCTTACATCTTTCCTGAACAATCAGTGCTGCTATTTTTTTTTTTTGGCTCTGTCATGTGGGAGGTACCAAGCTGTTGGCTCCACCCCACACAACTGACAGTTGGGTGCCAAATTAGCACACTGGTTTCTGAATAATAGCAATGATTGCTTTGGAATGTTGGTGGTTCCATCATCATTGCTTCTCGTAATAGGTGTTGCTACAAAGAGTTGGTGGAGATGGTAAAAGGTCCTCTCTCACCATCGAATTTATAACCAAACCATAGTTCTCACAAATTCAAAAGGCTACTGACTACTAGTGAGAACTTTGTCAACAGGATTTCTCCAAAGTTTGGTCATCTCAAATCGGTGTTTGGAGCCGGGACAAGTCTGGTACACTTATCAGTGATGGAAACCATGCCTATATGTTTTCCTACAGCCGAACGTGATCATCTATGATAGAATTCAAATCAAACGTTCATAAGAAACACTGAGCTTTACCTCCTATCTCGATCAAAACCATCTGTAAATTCTTGAGGGATTCGAAAGTCATCCAGCTGGTGTAGAGCATAGCGAGAATCCCCAAAGCCATCACGTAGCCTTCCGGATGAATCACTGACACGCTCTCGGGGTGCGGAGGCTCCATTCAGATCACCATTCTCCTGCTGAAAAATGGATGGGAGATTAGGATCTCTGTGACTCCAAAAGACTGCACTTCTGAGCGCTTTAAAAAAAAATCACATACATCGTGGCCAGTATTCCTTGCCTCAAAGCTTTAAGGGGTTTGCAGAACTTTGCTTTTCTATCCCTGCTATACCTGATGACCATCGATTACTACATTTCAGTACGCTTGCTTCAATTCAGGCTTGATCGTATGGTCAAGGTAACACCTGTGAGATTTTATGACTATGCCCGTTGAGTCACAAAAGTAGAACCATAGTCAGATAAAGTCATGTGATCCGCATAGGAGCCAACATGGAGTTATAACTGGATCTAGAAATCCATCAGAGCTTACAACTTCTTGGACAGTCTATATACATGTGATGGTAAATTTGGGGTTTGATCTTTTTTTTGCATCACCTTCTAAAATAATGGCAAAATCAACTTTAATCAACTTCAACTTCTTTAATAGAAGTCATCCACAAATTTAAGTAGATTTGAACTTTTTTTCTAGGGGTTTTGCCACCTAATATGCTAATAAGGCCCTAAACGATGGGTGGTGCCAGGCTTTGTGTTCCAGCCCAGGATGGCAAAGATTGCCGGAAGCAGTGGCACCAATTAAATGAGGAAAGTTGTTGATTGAACTATACATGAAGAAAAATGTCGGAGATGAAGAAAAGTTATCTTTAAAATGGAATAGAGGGACTTGTCTTCATAAAGGGAAGAGCCCCTGAATATGTTCTTACCTTACTGGAGTAGATGTCTAACCGGATGAGAAGTGAAGCCAGCTCCAAGTCTTCAGTGTAATTATTCTTCAGTGGGACAGCCCTGAATCCTGCAATACATACAGGTATTTACAATCTTCACGAACTAAGCCATATATGTATCACTAGTGAATTCTCTCTCATTAAATACTGTACCTGTTTTCAGACCGCGCACCACAAATGACGCCTGGGCCAAGAAGTTCTGATCACTGAACATGTCTTCTTCATAGACGACAAATCGTAGGAAGGCAAAGTCTGGATTGGCAATGAGAAACTGGAACGTCTTTTGAGGCCAGACTGGGTTGAGACCATTATCAACTGTGGAGAAACCAAAAGAAATGTAAGGGATCCTTAAATCTTGAGAGCAAAATAGCACTTAGGTCAACCTAAGGTAAGACCTTTTAATGTAGGAAGAGGCTTTACTAATCTAAAGTATTAGGGTTATCACTGCTTAAAGAACATCTACCACCAGGATGAAGGACTGTAGGCAAATGAGCCTGAGGGGCTCCAGGCTCCATTAACACCTATGGAGCCTGGAGCCCCTTTGACTCATTTGCATACAGTTCTTCATCCTGGTGGTAGATGCCCTTTAAGCCAAGACATCAAGAGGGTGCACCATGGCCATACCCATGCTCATTTGCATATTACTAGATTTTATTCTGCATCGAGGCCCCAAAGTTTCTCATAAATAGACACTTCTCCTACAAAGATGTATATCTAATGTATATAATGTATATGTGAACCTAGAGCACATACTAAACCAAGACAATGTGAAAGTACAGCGTTTTACTTCAAAGACATCTCAGCTCCTCCACAAGCAGCACGAGTGCCACAAAAGAATACAGAATAATCTTACCAACAATTTCTGTCTTCGATTTAGCATTGTCATATTCTGCTCCACAAATTTCCACTTCTACAAATGGGCACACAATACCGCGGCCATTTTTAGGCAAATGTCTGGCACCAAGGATCTGAGGTGGAAAAAAAAAGAAGACATAGTAGTCATCACAGTCATCACAGTCCAACTGGTCCAAATCGATGGCCTGTTCTGGTTTGTCTGTATAGGAAACCAATCTCCGGAGACTTACCTCAACACAGATAATGATTGGCTCCAAAATGTGAAGGGAACATTTGTCAAATGGATCAAACAGGTCTTCTCTCATACTGTTTGGTTGCAGGACATAACCACAACGTCCGCCTGACTGGAACAGGGCTTGGTTCATCTGCATAGGCTTGTCTGAAGAAAAGAAGTGTTGAACTTAGTGTAAAAAGACATTTAACCGTTTCACAAAGCGAGTTCAATATGGGCAACTAGGTTCATGTGTTAGCCGGCTGTGACCCAAACCCAAGTCAACTGAACCAACATGCTGAGGTGGTTTGGGCCCAGTAAATCAAGGATACACAATGAACCAGTTTCAGGCGATACACTTGGCAATGGACATGGCAGAGACTGCAGGTACCTTCTATTTGCTTCTAGGACACATTTCCCAAAGCCACAAGTACCGCAGAATACGACAGAGAAGTTTTTTGTGAGCACTACCTCAACTCTGTGCACATCAGAGGATGCAAGTGTTCAAGTGTCAGAGTAAAGCTACATTCACACTGCCATATGGGGGACGTATATACGGCGTATATACTTCCCCCATGGACGGCAATGGGTGCAGCACCGGGAGCGGTACGGTGCAGCACCGTCCCATTCCTTAGCCAGGAGAAAGATAGGACATGTCCTATCTTGCCCCAGAATATGGCGCCGTGCGCCATGTTTCTCTATGGAAAGGGGTGGTGGTGAGCATCCCCTCATCTCCCCGGCGGCAACGTGTGCCCGCAGTGCTATGGTACAGGGGGCACACAGTGTGAATATAGCCTTAAAAAGAAATTACCTGGCGTCTGGAAATTGAGGGCCACCAACTGGCTACCACATATCCACATGTTCAGAGGGTCATAGTTAGAGGAGTCCAGGCGTTGGCCTTTGGGGTAAATACGAGACAGCTGACGCCGATTGTACTGCAGGAACTTCTTGCCCTTCTGCTTATTCACATATTTCTCAGCTTTAGTTTCAGGGAAAGAGGACATATCCCGATAGCATGCCCTCTCTGTGCCAATCTCTGCAAAGGAACAGACATCGTTGATGTCAATGACACAGTCACTTCTCCTGGATACTTAAACATGGGTAACCATACACCCGTAGGGTAATATAATTAACTATTTCACTTACTCTCTTCATCAAAGGGCACAGGCCGGCAGTAAATGACAAGTTCAGACAACTCTAAGGCAATTTTCTTTCTTCGCTCCATGATTTTACCCTCTGTGAGCTATACGTGTTGAAAAATATATATATATTAGTAAATTCACGATTTATTTAACCCCCTTAGGACCAGGTTTTTCAGAGTTTCCAATTTTTTAATCCCCTTCTTCCGCCAGCTGTATCTTTTTAAGTTTTGCAGTCACAAAGCTATTGGAGGGTTTATTATCTGTGGGACAACTTATACTAGTGGCACCATTTTATACACTGTGGCATGTACTGGGAAGCTGGAATTTTTTTTTTTTAAAGGGGACGGAATTGGCAAAAAATGATGGGCTCCTAGAAGACGATACTTCTATGTTCACGTGTTCACAGCAGCACGAGATGCATATTTTTTGCTGGATGAGATGAAAAGTTTTCATTGATACCATTTTGACAGCTGTATTATTTTTCATCAGTTTTATGTATCAGGGCTTTTAGTCCTGTCAGATTGGCAAGTGACTGAAGTGTGATGGGACCATAAGCCCAGAGACTGGAAATATGTTGCTGTGACCAGCGTGGATGTTTTTTTATTTTTTTGGACAAAAGTCACATACCTGAATGGTGAATGTCTGAATATTATAAAATCGCTCAGATAAGATTTAAAAAACAAACAAACTACAAGACAAGACATGGATCCTCATACCCGAGCATCTGCTGTCTGGGTCGCCTCCCGGATCTTTCTCACCCAGTCGTGCATGTCATCTGCTGAGTCAGCTGCCACATCAAGTTGACATCTTGTCACAGATGGGACATTTATAGTAAAAACATATGGACGATTGTTCAGTCCCTCATGGCGGATGGCTAAAACATGGAAGATAGATAAAAGTAAATTGCCTAATACATGATGTACCTCCATAACCAGCATAAATATAACACTTTTGAGAAACACTCACCAATCTGACAAGATGGAACATCGATTATACCTCCAAGGAGGTCTCCAAGTGGACTGTTCTCATCCAGATGCTGAGGGAAAAAAACAGGATTAGACATGGCACAGATGGGTATGTGTGTCCACTAAGGCCTCATGCACACGTCCGGGAGAGTCCGCTGTGAGCTAGCCCCAAAAACGGAAGCTAGCTGGCGGCCACCATTGACGTGATCACATTTTGTCTCACTGTACTATGTCCGAGCTTTGCGCTAAAGATAGATCAGGTCCTATACTTGTCCTGGGAGGCTCTTCTGCTCACTATGGAAAGTAGCGCTCACCGTTCTTCTCTCCATTCCCCTTGCTGCTCACGGCACACATTGGCTGCTGCAGACATGTGCATGGGGCCTAATACAGATTTCTTTTCAGTAGGCATTCCGTTTTTGCTTCCCAAATAAGGAAACAGATGGCATTGTGAGGTGTCCAAGCATACACAAACTTTACGCAGGAATATGACTTACTGGTCGCTCTGGTTCAGGTTCAGGGGGGCTGAAGATCTCCTCCACATAGTTGGAAGGGAACCACATCTGCTTTTTACCGCCATAATCTCCTCTCCACCTTTAAAAAAAAAAATCTCAGTATAAGTAATAGCCCCTTACTGTGATAAGAGTATATTCCACTTACATACATTCTGATCCAATCTCAGCCTTTTATAGCATATGATAGGCCTTGGATGTCTTACAGACATCTCAAAAGTGGGGGTTATGACCCCTTATGTCATCCATGGCATATAGGTTGAGTGTCCCTGACCTCCGGTGTGAGTCCCATATTTTAGAGGGATTTTCTCATTACTAAATATCCTTCTGAAAATCAGGATCATCACAGCGGGTTTGCTTTTTAAAACCCCCAACAGGTTTCCTCTGCTCAATGGGAAATTTATGAGAAAGTACAGGACCACCCTCAATGACTCAATAGGCAGGGGTTGTCCTAAAATGATCTTTATAGAACAAGGTTGGGAGGCAATGTGCTTACCATCCACCCTCCTGCTTATCCACATTCTGGATTATGGCGTTCTTGGTAAATGTAAGTTCATCCTCGCGCTGAGCTTTATAATCAAACAGGGCCCTAACAGAGCACTGGGGACACAGAAGGAGCAAGATTCGGGGAGAGAAAAAGGAAGATTAGGAAGGGAAAGAACAAAGGACCATTGGTAAAAGGAGACACAGACATCTACAGACAATCTTGGGTGAAATTAGTAGGATTGAATACCTTGAATGCGGGCATGGGATTGGGCTCCACATACAAACCAGGATTTCTCCCCTCATAAAGAGCCCCATAATCTGGTTCCTACAACAAGAAGAGGAAATTGTGAATGCCCAATATTTCAAAAGTAAAGACTTGCGCAGATGACATTCTATGTAATGGATTTTTTCCCTAGTCGAAGAAAAGCAGCTGCAGTTTTGGTAGAGGAATCAACTTTTAAACTGTGGTCAAAAGGGGAGTTTTAAGGCAGAATACTGCCTTAAAAGGGATTGTACACAGTTTGCTATTATCCACAATCCAAAAGGATAGAGGATGATAAGCTGATCATTCGATTGCAGAGTCACCCATTGATAAGGAGAACAGATCCCAGAAACCTGGAGAATAGGAGTCCCGTTCTTACGAGCATATACATCCTTCCTCTCCATTCAATAGTATGGGAGTGTTGGACATTGCCACGCATAGCGCTCAGGTATCTCCAGCACTCTTTTTATTATATGTTAATACTAAAGATAGCTGAGCGCTGACTATTGAATGGAATGGCAGGAAAATTGCTTGACCTGCTCCTCCACCCATTATTGAGAAAGTTACGTTCTCTGGATTTCTAAGGTTCCATTCTCATGATCAGTGGGGTCCCTGCTATTGGGCTCTCCCCGATCATCTGGTGCAAACTTTGTACAAACAACATGTGTGAACTTAGCCTTAAAAGTCAATGCAACCTATACAAAAATCGAAATAGAGACTAACACCCCAATAGGATTTTGAAGCAGGAGACTGAACCTAACCTAAACAAAATCCCAGCCTTAGCACTCACATTTGTGCCGATCTTCTCCAGAGTCTCTTCATTGATGGGATATCTCAGCTTCATCTTGCGGTACAAGGGATGCTTCTCATAATAACTGATGAGATCCACCAAGCTGTCAAACTCTGAGCTCCCCAGTACCACACTCTGACCCTCCTGCTGGACCCGGCAGTGTTTGATCTTTCCCTCCGCTCTGTATCAGATCAATGAGAAATGGGATATATTAAAAGCAAATCATAGATCTTTAGAAGGGTTGAAGACGCATTGAAATACCCTTCCAAAATTACACCAATTGGTGCACATATATTTGTTCAATTTTGATAAATCTGTGAATGATTAGTGCCAAATAGAACAAACGTGAAACAGTTAGTGCCAGGTTTATTACTGGGATTTGCCACTTTATTGGAGCAAAGTATTAAGACGGTTTAATGAAGAGCCAACACGAGCCTAAGATGCACCAAATTTACAGCACCAGCATAAGCCATAGTATTAGATTTGGTTCATCTTATTAATGCTCAATTGACATTTGGGATATCCTAAATATTAGGCAGCATTAGTAAATCTCTCCTTACCTGAAAGATATTGCATAAGAGTTGGGCTCGCTCCTTTTGCGCACTAGGAAAGCACCGTCCCGCGGTACTCTCATCAGCATATGTTCGGCTTGTGTTCGGGTGAGGCTAGCATGGTACCATCTGCAACGAGAACATCAAAACTCAGATTCAAAGAGTGTAACTTGACAAACAACAGGCACAATAATAATCTATGAGAGTTCAGTGTCAAACAGCTGGTGCATCCTGTGAGATCATCAATATTTTAGTCCCCAAAACCCCTTTTAACTACATCCACTTGTGTGTACAGATCCCAAAACTCACTCTTTACTCTCATGTGCATTGGTTTGTGGAACGGGCTCGGTCAGCCTCATCTCAAACTCATTACACCTTAATGGCATCTGTTGGTAGTGGTTGATAAGCACATATAGACTTTCGAAAACCAGGTTATCCGTAAGGAAAAACTTGGGGCTTCCCGCTTCTTGTCTAGAATGTATCCGGCAATGCTGGACTTTTCCATTTCTCCTATAGAATAGAAGAAGAAGAAGTCAACATCAAATACACATAATACCTCTTAACATGTTCACAATTTCACCAACGTGACACATTATAATGCAACATGGTTTCTTATTGTGAACACGTACCAGAAAGAGAGCGTGTAATCCCCTACAAAGGTCTCGCTATCCCGAACAAGGAAAGAACCATCTGGGGCTCCAGTCTCGATGCAGTAGTCAGTCAGGAGCCGTTCGGCTATTTGCCGTCCGTCCCGGCCTGCACCAAGCTTCCCGTGGAACCATTTTTCCGCTGAGTGCAACTCTGAACTGTTGCTGATCTGTATGGGATGAAATCTATATTTTAAAATGTAATGTTGATTTTGAGTGCATTATAAACCAATTCCACATTTAGATGGTCTTAGTCCAGACAATACATGTAATATTTACTGCCAAGCAATGGATCACAAAGCAGGGAGAACAGTGTTGGACGGTCCCACCAGAGCATCAGAAGATCCTCCGGTGGGCCCAGGCTATAACCTAACAAAGATACATCAGAAGACAACAACCTAATTTGCTAAATTGTTGAGACATGCTGAAGATTGGTTCTAAGGAACCCCTCCTTTGGAGGAACGCCCAGACCCGACATTTTCCGGTCATTAATTTCTTGTTTATATACACATAAAGGGAGCACTAACAAAACTAGCTATGACTAAGGATATGTTAATTTTTTATTTTGCCTGAAATGCGTCAGCTGCTTAGTTATGTTGCTGTATTTTAATATGTTCCAATAAAGAAAGTTTATTTTTAATGGAGCTGGAACCCAAAATCCTTTCAAACCTGTCTACACAGTCCTAAGGAACCACAGTCTGACACCAAGGATCTAATATGTTCCTGGCAATAAATATACAGCATCCCAGTCCCCCAAGTCCCACAATTCATACTTCTTTTTGCTCCTCCTCATCATCGTTTGTTTGTCCACCATTCGTCTCTTCTGAATAGTAGATCTTGCTGCTGGTAAGTACAAAGAAGTGAGGATACCACTCCTGTAAATGGAGAAGAAGATGAAACAGTCAGTGTAAGATATCACCTCACCAGAGTCACTGACTCCATCGCCCTGACCAAACTCTTACATGATTTATGGGATCCTGTAGATACAAGATTCCATTCTTGATTGAATTGCTGATATCATTCTCCGAATACACAGTAGAAGTAGGAATCTCCTCGTAGGTGCTGCCCTCCGCAAGCTTCTTGTGCTGTGAACATTACATGAAGTGGGTAAGAAAGGACGGGGCAATACAGAACCATTATCAATTCGGAACAATGGCTGCTTGCGATGTGGTAAGCCTTGCTAACCTTGATGAGGATTTTTCGCTTGAGCTGGTTTGGTGATGGGAGGCCATCGGCATTGACATCCACTGGTTTAGTAAGAAGCATGTCCCCAAACACTTTCTTAAAGTGCTGGGCCATATTCCTCTGCTGGGCTATGCTACAGTGATCTTCAATTGACAAGATAACCGGGTACCTAATTGAAAGAAAATTGTGCAATGTGAGAAAATATAAACCTATTAATGTTTTTTAACATGTCATACAAACATGTCCCTGACAAACCAGCTACATAGATGCAGAGCATCGCGCCTGCTGCTGCCACTGGAAGGAGTTTAAAGGGGTTGTCCCAAGTGTTTAAGTTATCCTCTATCCAGAGTGTAGGGTAACAAGGTGATCAGAGAGGGTCCCAACGCTCGGAACCCCACAATTATGAGAACCCCAGCAATCTGGAGACCGGAGGTCCCATCCTCACTAATTGCTGCTCCATTCAATACCATGGGAGTCTCAAAAATGTTTTGATGTTTTTGATGTCCCAGTAGAAAATCCTTCAACGATCACCTTCTTATCCCCTATTTTCTATAGGGAACATCTTGAATCTTGGGTCAACCCCTTTAACCCCTTCACAAATGCCATACAGCTATATATGTCCTATCTGCACCTTCCCTTTACAGTGTCATGACTTTAAATGGTCATATCTCCTGAACCGCTGCTGGTGTCTTTTTAAAGAGGAGAATCTCCCATTTAATATAATACCAGGATGTTCTTGTAGGTGAAACAGAACCACAGATATCCACTGTTAAAGATGGAGTAAAAAATGTGATTTTTAAATTCAGAGCTTAATTCCGGAATGTAACTTTAACAGTGGATATTTCTATTTCTGACATGACATCAGAGGGGGACATTCTCCTCTTTAATAGGGTGTTTCTAGGAGCCAGGAATTCAGGAGACATGATGGTTGAAGCGAGCCCCCCTCCAGGCTGCCGCCTGAACGCAGAATGTAGAAGGAACTGCAGAAGACACTTTGTAAAAGTACATGCACTCTCTGCCGTGGTCTCTGAGCATGGAAAATGATAATGGATTGACACTGTACATATTAATAACATATTTTTGTAAATGTTTATACAATTTTACGGCTTATTAAGGAAACATTTTAATGTAACAAAAATTACAAAACAAAAAGCATATTTTTTGTTTTGTTTGCCAATTCTATAATAAAAATATGCCATTAATAAAATTATTCTATCATGTTAAAGTCTCACATATCATGAAAAAAAAAACTAAGTAAAGAATTGTTATGATATGTGAAGCTTTTCCAAAGATAGAGCAGGAAAGAACTGCAAAAATATGACCTGAACAATCAGATACCAATAACCCACTGTGACCTATGGGTTAAGAGATCAATATTTTTCAATTCAATGTATTACAGGGGTTATCTGTTATAATAAGAACCAGAGCGGTGATGGGGACCCTCAATGCTTGAAAATCACTATACAAACAACGGGGACTACCGAAGAAACAGTGCAGATTTGGTAAGGGACAGAAAAGTGAAGTAGTGTTTTTTTGTTTAATTTTACATAATTTGAGGTACTTTTTATTTATTTTTTTATACTGTATATTACCTGATTAGTTGTGTTATTTTAAACAAAGATGATCACTATAACAGTGGGCTCCCTCTAGTGGTGGCTGAAAGCAGACAGAATTTCATTTCTTTTGTCTATACAGGGGAGTTAGAGCTCTGGCCATTATAAATGATAAAGTTTTATTATGGGGTTTATCCCATAAAAAACAAACAAACAATCCATGTCTCATGATGATCATACCATCAGGGACATTGATCAGATCCGATCATGAAATAAAAACTTACTCGGACGTCACAAAGGCATGTTCCTTGATGGTCAAGAGGACTTCAGAAAACTTTATCTTGGTGGTCAGGGTATGTCCATGATAAATTACCGGCATCCCATCTGGTCCGTCCCAGCAGTCCACTAGATACAAAAGAGGAGCCAGGTAATCATTGGGTGGTCACACCATGTACAAAAGATCAAAAGGTTATTTGTATACAAAGATCCTAAACTGGTTAAGACCGAAAATAATGACATAAAACTGTAATATTCCCATTGTAATCATTCATCAGGGAGTCCTACAGACACAATTATTAATCATCTCTGCAGACACAGCGATTTTTTGGGTGGCTGCCCAGGAAAAAAGCTGCCATGTAATACAGTGATGTCACTTGATCTCCAGACTCAGCTTTCCAATTCCATTTTATAAATAAACTGTTCTAAAAACTGGCATCTAGGAATATTGTCATTCATTCCAATTATGGACGACTTGTCAAGTTGTGTCCTGCTGCTCCATAGGACTGCAGGTGATACCCGGGTCCTGCGCAAGCCATCTTTATTACTGCCATAGGGATGTGGCTAGAACTCTTACATGACCAGTCCCGTGAATACAGGATAGCAATGAATCTTGGGAAAACCCCTTTAAAAGGGGGTCCATGTATTACCATCATTACCATCAACCCTCCAACCAGTGACATGGGAGTGGTGCTTATGTAGGGGATGTGAATTTAGTAATAAGCCCACAGCCCCCTGACCCGTAGGATATGGGACAGTAAGTTGCAAAATCGGCTGCCGATGGATCACGTGGAGGGGCTCCTATAGGTGGAAGCGATTAGTACAATATGAGTGATCTTATCGGAATATTATACTTGTCCTGGTGGATTTTCTTATACGTAGCCAGCCCATTTAAAGGAGTTTCCCCATGAACTAAAGTTAGGCCCTATCCTCGGGAACTTTCTGATCAGTGGGGTCTCAGTGCTGAGACCCCCTCAATTCGCAAAAACAGACTAATGGAGCAGACGGACGTTCATGACCATTCTGCTCCCTTAATCTCTATGGAGCTGACGGAAATTGCCGAGCGTCCATTAGTCTGACTGAGCGACGAGGTCCCCTCATTTTTGCAATCTGCAATCACTGATCAGCAAGTTAGGCCCCATCTCGTGGAAAACCCCATAAATAGACCACGTAGCAATAATGACCAGTGAATCAGTGAGGCTGAACAAAACCAATTAGAAAGTTGATCATATATAAAAAGAGAGGTGATCAGTATCAAAATCCTGAAATACACCTGTAACCGCTATGGGCGGCACGGTGGTTGAGTGGGTAGCACTTCTGCCTTGCAGCGCTGGGGTCCTGGGATTGAATCCCACCCGGTCAACATCTGCAAAGAGTTTGTATGTTCTCTCTGTGTTTGCCTGGGTTTCCTCCGGGTCCTCCGGTTTCCACCCACACTCAAAAACATAGTGTTTTGTACCAATTTGCCATGCTTTATGCAGCGCTGCGTAATCTGTGTGCGCTATATAAATAAAGAATTATTATTATTTATTATTATTACTAGGATACCGAACGCTTTTCCAATTCCTTCTGCCAAATCCTTGATCTAAATGGCCGATAAATTAAAGGGTTGATGTTCTGCCTAAATACATATCCTCAGAGTTTAAGTCATTGATTCCTATCAGTAATATGGTGAATTTTTAAAAATACTGATATATAAAAAGAAAATAAAAGCAACATAGACTCTCCACTAGGTGGAGCCATTCATGTTACTCACATTCTATACAGCGGCAGCCCATTCGCAGACAGCGGGCGTAAGCTTCCAGAGAGGACTCACTGGAGAACTGATCCCCTGTAAGGTACCTAAAGACACAAATAGTGAGTAGACAGGAGGTAAATGTGTACATGGAAAAAGAGAGCGAAATTACATACAAAAGTAAAGAAATCAACCCTGAAAAGTCTTACGTGTTGTGGGAAGAGGAGATCCAGTAATGGGACAGAGGGTTGTCCATATATTGGGGACACACAGTGTCCAGCGATGAATCCCACACGTTATTCTCCTTGGAGAACAGGAATGTAACAAACTGCAGGGACATCAAAAACCGTGTAAGATAAAAGTACAGCAGAACAAAGGAGGTCATAACTGAAGTGATAAGACGCTCACCTCCTCCAAAGTAAAATATGGGTCCTCCACCTCCCGCAGAGGGTCACGCAGGAAGTGGAACATGAAATCCCTGACCCTCAGGAGGTCAGTCGCCCACATTTCCTACAAAATGTAGAAAATGGTGTAAAAAAAAAAAAAAAAAAAAAAAAAAAAAAAAAAAAAAGGAGGTTAAGAAAGAATAGAAGGAAACTAAAAGGTGACTGCAAGATGTGCTCAAACTACAACTCCCATCATTCCTTGCAATCACAATGGGGGTGGGGGGCAACGATTTGTAGTAATGGGTGAATGTTCAGTTTTGACATCTACATATAGTATATTCATATGTGCTCCATCAGATGGTTTCACGTCTTGTATCCCAAACAGGTAAGGACGGTGGGTGGCCATTGTTCATATGAGATGGTGTAATGTAGTTGCTACATTGAATCACAGACTATACATAGTGATAAGGAGGATTACACCATAATTGTGGGGAGACACTCCCTTTAAAATGAGATCTACCACCAAAATGAAGCCTGGATAAACCACTTACTCATAGATCCAGGTACCCTGACTGTGGTAATCTTTTAAAATTTGTTATCCATGGCCTCCTTCCTTCTAAAATCAGCATTTAAAACTATCCGATGAGCCTAAAAGGCTACTGGGGCAGTGCCCAGAGCCCCCTGTGCTCTAGCTTCACAGGCTGTTGCACTTTGCAGGAGCACTCCCCCCCTGCCCCACCTCCTACTGTCTGCTGCAGTGAGATTATAGGAGGGAGGGGGTGGAGGGGGGTTTACCGAGGGACCAGGGGGAGGGGAAGACAGTGTAACAGCCTGTGAATCTGTGACATGGAGGGGCTATGGGAAAAGCCTCAGTAGTCTTTTAGGCTCATTAGCATAATTGTTAGGTGGCCATGGATAAGAAATATAAGAAGAGGGGGATGTTTGTCTGAAAGTGTGTGGGGGCGGGGGGAAGGGGGAAAATGTATGAAAAAAATTATTAAAATGTTCAATAAAAAGTTTTGATTAAAAAATAAATAAATAAAAAGAAGATTATCACAGTCCCGATGCCAGGATCTATGAGTACGTGTCTCTGGGTTATTTTGATGGATTCTGATGGTAGATTTCCTTTAATTAGCACTTCTTATTAGACTCCCATCATCATACTATTGCTACTAACCTTCTGATACTCCAACAGAAAGCCCTGGAAATCCAGTAATGATACTCGGTACAGCTCCGGACGCTCTCCTCCTCTGAGAGGAACAATTGTTTGTACAAAATTAGAAAAACAAAGCTGCTTTTTACCCAAAAAAAGATTCCCCCGCCGGTCCACAAGTTGTCTACTCTTGTAGCGCAGCTCTAATCACTTTATAAAACCTGAGCTGCAATACCAGACACAACCAACAGCCAGGTGTGGCGCTGTTACAGTGAAAAGAGAGAACATCAGATGCAGATCAGCAATCTTTATATCGTCGTACACATCCCTACACAGACAGATACCATCCTTAGTACAGATACAATGTAATGATACTAATATTATATTCCATGCATGACCTGAGCTCAAAATGATAGAGCAAAGCATAAAAAAGCTGCCTATTAAGAGTTGCTTTCTATGCAATGCTGCATCTCCGGCTGTGATCTTCAGGGGCCTCTGAAGTTTCTGGAATTGCTGAGACTCTCCATTCAGATGAATACTGAGTGCCTTCAGGTAGTGGAGTCAGCATTCATGTTATACTGTATGTACAGAAGAGGTCATCATTTCCAACCCCTAATAAATCAGCCCTGGTTCCAGAGACGAGCAACATTTTCCCATGATCTGACAGCTGGGATCATTGATTATACAGATCATAAGACGAGCACCACAAGGCAATTGTGGAGGGGATGTCGGATGGCTATGGATACAGGGTTACAATCACAAGATCAAACTAAGATCACCACAGAATTCTAGAATGCTCATAAAGCTTCACTAATAACCAGCACACTAGAAGCACCGGCTACCAAAATACAGGCGGTCACCCGACTTACAGATGACCCCTACTTACAGACGGACCCCCCTGCCCACTGTGACGTCTGGTGAAGCTCTCTGGATGCTTTACAATAGTCCCAGGCTGCAATGATCAGCTGTAAGGTGTCTGTAATGAAGCTTTATTGATAATCCTTGGTCCAATTACAGCAAAAAAAAAAATTTAAACTGCAATTGTCACTAGGGCAAAAAAAAAAAAAAAAAAAAAAAAATTGTCTGGATCTACAATTATAAAATATACAGTTTCGACCTACATACAAATTCAACTTAAGAACAAACCTATGGAACCGATCTCTGCCACTACAGAAATAATAAATACCGCAGTACAGCACTAACTACCACCCAAGAAACCAAACAATAAGACAATAATTATAGAGACCCCAGAGCAGATATAAGTAATAAAGACCATCAGAGCATACAATAATGGAGACCACAGAGCAGACAAAAATAGATTGACCCCCTCCCCCAGAGCAGATAATAAAACTGGAGACCCCAAAGGAGATAATATTAATAAAACTGGAGACTCCAGAGCAGACCTCTAACTATGGAGATCCCAGAGCAGACTCTCCTGACACAAATTCGGCAAAGAGAGGCTTAAAAGTGATCTGGTATATAAGTGATTTGATATAGTTGGATCTTTGTACTGACCAAACATACAGCACATTATTTATTATTTCGGAGAACTGTGCAGAGGATGAGGAGACATATATTGTGGATTGAGGAAAGAAGGTGTAGATGTTTACATAGTAAAGGGTTCTCTACAGAGAAGTTATAGAATGCGCTACACCAAAGGTAGTAGTAGCAGAAATCTAAGATAGGCCTAGATTTTTTTGAAATGACAAATGGCACTGATGGTTATAATTAAAAGGATGGTACAAATTTTTCAGCTTATCGATTATCCACAGGAACAAGGTGCTCAGGGTGCGTCCAACTGCTGGGTACCCCACTGAGCACAAAATCGAGACCCCCACCAATCCATAGAAAGCCGATTCCCGTTCTCACTAATGGAATGAACGACAGGATGAGCAGGTGGTCACTGGGGTTGTCCCACGAACCAAGTTCTCTCTACAGGATAGGGCCTAACTTGCTGATCGTTGGGGTCTCAGTGATGAGACCACCACTGATCACGAAAACTAGGGGTCCGATTGGGTCCTGAGTACCTCAGACGGACACTCATTGCTCCCAGAGATGAATGGAGCAGACGGCCGGGCATGACTGTTCTGCATTATTCATCTCTATGGAGCTGAAGGAGATTGTGGCAATCAGCTCCATAGAGATGAACGAAGCAGAACAGTCTAGCACAGCAGTCTGCTCCAATAATCTCCTGGAGCTGGAGACTCCATTGGACCCCTCATTCTCGTGATCTGTGGGGGTCTCATCACGGACTTGGTTCGTGGGACGACGCTTTTAAAAGTGCTGCAGATACCCGAATGATCTGCAGCTTCTGAAACTCCATTTCCTTTGTATGGAACAACAGGATACATCCTCCTCCTTCTGTTCCAACCATTAGCTAGAACAGGACCACTCTTCTACAGATCACTGGGGGTCCCATTCTCATGATCAGTGCGGGTCCCAGCAGGCAGACCCACATCAATCACCTAGTTGAAAATTTAAGACAACCCCTTTAACAAATGAATGAATGTTGTTTACAACAGGTCATAGGGGCTTCTTAGCTACAATATATTCCAGAGGGAAATATTGGATAATCTGTTTCCATTCTCATCAACACTGTTGAAAAAAATATAGGTTGGACTGATTGGATTTTTTCCTCCATATGACATAACTTTTTGCTAAGGCTTATGGGCAGTAAGTCAAGACCACCTTTAATTTACTAAATTTTGCGAATAAATAAAAGTTACTCCGGTTACTCACCTTTCCAAGAACGGAAGTGGCATCTGAAAACGAAAGACACAAGTGATGAGGGCAAGAAACTTCAATGTTTCAGACACATTTCTACGACTATTAGACTTTGGCCTGAAGAAAAGCTAAAACCATACGGTGACTCAGATCACATCCTGCAACCCTATAAACTACAGCAATCTTGAATAAGGTCAGCCCTGTTTTTAGTTTATGTTGTCATGTGTGGTTTTATTTTAGTCTTTTTGACACAATCAATTGCCAATGGCCGGGTAATGACAAAGACGATGCACTATTACCATGCTACAAACGAGTGTGACTGGAGACAGGCTGACCCAGTACGTGAGGAAATCCCATTACTGGTTTATGTATTAAGAAACAAGAAGAATGGGGGGGGGGGGGGGAGATGTAAAAAGGATGAAAGTTACATACCGTCTTCTGAGCGTTGTACATGAGCGAGCGGTACAGCTGAGCAAACTGGGCATAGTTGATTTCTTGGTTCCTCTGTTCCACTTCCTATATTGAAAATGGGAGAAAACACGTGAGATGAAGCCCAGTATTGATAATTTTCATCCGCACAAATAAACGAGTAATTTTTTAAGTCACTTTCAGAGACTGGATTACCAATCATCTCTTTCCATATAGCGAAAACAGATATTTAATTATTTTAATATGGGGCAGCCATCTTGCCTCGGCTTTATCTCAGGGAGGGGGAGGAGATAAGCTGTGACATCATCTATTGTCAGTAGTGATGTAATGATGGGTCAGTGTTATCTATATAGAGATCATTGTACAGGGAGGGGGAGGAGATAAGCTGTGACATCATCTATTGTCAGTAGTGATGTAATGATTGGTCAGTGTTATCTATATAGAGGTCTTTGTACAGGGAGGGGGAGGAGATAAGCTGTGACCTCATCTATTGTCAGTAGTGATGTAATGATGGGTCAGTGTTATCTATATAGAGGTAATTGTACAGGGAGGGGGAGGGGATAAGCTGTGACATCATCTATTGTCAGTAGTGATGTAATGATTGGTCAGTGTTATCTATATAGAGGTCATTGTACAGGGAGGAGGAGGAGATAAGCTGTGACAGCATCTATTGTCAGTAGTGATGTAATGATGGGTCAGTGTTATCTATATAGAGGTCATTGTACAGGGAGGAGGAGGAGATAAGCTGTGACATCATCTATTGTCAGTAATGATGGGTCAGTGTTATCTATAAAGAGGTCATTGTACAGGGAGGGGGGGGGGAGATAAGCTGTGACATCATCTATTGTCAGTAGTGATGTAATGATGGGTCAGTGTTATCTATATAGAGGTCATTGTACAGGGAGGGGGAGGAGATAAGCTGTGACCTCATCTATTGTCAGTAGTGATGTAATGATGGGTCAGTGTTATCTATATAGAGGTAATTGTACAGGGAGGGGGAGGGGATAAGCTGTGACATCATCTATTGTCAGTAGTGATGTAATGATTGGTCAGTGTTATCTATATAGAGGTCATTGTACAGGGAGGAGGAGGAGATAAGCTGTGACATCATCTATTGTCAGTAATGATGGGTCAGTGTTATCTATAAAGAGGTCATTGTACAGGGAGGGGGGGGGGGAGATAAGCTGTGACATCATCTATTGTCAGTAGTGATGTAATGATGGGTCAGTGTTATCTATATAGAGGTCATTGTACAGGGAGGGGGAGGAGATAAGCTGTGACATCATCTATTGTCAGTAGTGATGTAATAATGGGTCAATGTTATCTATATAGAGGTCATTGTACAGGGAGGAAGAGGAGATAAGCTGTGACATCATCTATTGTCAGTAGTGATGTAATGATGGGTCAGTGTTATCTATATAGAGGTAATTGTATAGGGAGGGGGAGGAGATAATCTGTGACATCATCTATTGTCAGTAGTGATGTAATGATAGTGTTTTCTATAGAGGTTTGATCTTCATTTGTAAACTTGTCCATCTTGTCTTTGTTGTAAATGGGATGACTACCGCACATAAAACCCCTTTGTGACCAAATTTTTTATTAAAGATAATTAGCGGAATTGAAAAAATTCCCCAAAAAGGTCATTTACTTAGTAATAATAAGGTGAAGCTCCTTATTTACTTGGAAAATTCCCGTCATCAACAAAACTTAGCTTTCAGTTCCATCCACAAGGTAAGTCACAAGATGAAAACCAGAACTTTGTGGTGTACCATGACCACAGAATGAGACGTATATTAGAAGACATTGATAAAGTATGCCACCAACGTACAACTAGTAGAGGCCTGAAACCCCTGGTGACATGGGTGGATTAAGTCTGCCATGGGCCCTGGGCTGTATGGATGTTATAGCCCCTACAAGTCTGGAATCACTTCCTACATCTGGTACTAGAATCAGCTTCTTGGGGAATGGAGGATGTGTCCCTTCTGCTGCTTTCAATCTGCAGTTTCAGGACCTTTTGAGGACCTTCAAAAGATCCAGAAATGTACTTGTGTATTGAGAGCAGGAGCAGATGGATGAGGATTTCATTGGTGATGGTCCTTCTCAGTATAAAACTTGGTGAGTGATTTGGGTGGCCATGGGCCCCCTAAAAGGCTTGGTCACTGGGCTACCGCCTCAAATGCCTATATTTTCATACACTCCTGCATGGTGTCGTATAGTTTTATAGTATTGTATAACTAGTGGCGGTGATGCTTATAAGGTGCCTTCCCCTTACCCATGTGCTATTTCCAGGCACACATAATAGGTATTGAGTTTATGGATCCTGGAAAACTCCAGGTGGGGCAGCCAGGAAATAAAAGTTGCACATTAATGGGCACAATCCAAGGATTATCCAACGACATCTACAAGGTGACAAGTCTTCCATATGATCTGTATATGTCCAAAAAGGGAGCTTAAAACCCACCGTAAGCCGATCCCGTAGAAACCTCATGTTGGGAACCCTGTAGTTGACCTGGGACAACATATTCTTCAAATCCTTCACAGAGATCCTAGTGTAATAAAGCAAGACGTCATTGTATACATTTCAAAGTCCTGGCAAGACTTATATCATTGTAAGTTAATGTAAGGAAGTGAGAACAATAAGATATAGAACAAACGCACAGAAGAGACAGCCCCCCGCTGACAACAATGGGACTATTTAAAGACTATGCATTGTAAACTAACAAGTGTAAACAGGAGTGTATAGGCAGACGCAGCAATGTATACAGACTACAGATATCATGTAGGATACCAGCTTAAAGGGCACAAAATGTCACTTATCATTATACTAAAAATGTTATTAAAAAGGGGCTGGATATTTGGATCCACCATTATCCTTATAGAAAGCAGCTTATGCCTTATCTAATCTAAATTGTTGACATTTTTATACGTTCACATTCAAAGCCACTTTGAATACATATATACACAGACATGTACATTATACAATCAATTCAAATACAACAGGTTATAAGAGTCTTGATTAAAAATAGTTTGCAGTTTTGGGTTAGGTTTTAGACCAATGTGTCACTATGGTAACAGACTGCAAACAAACTATGTAGTCAAGTCCTACAGACAGGATAATATTCTGCTCTTTGTTTGTAAGAACATCGATTTCGGTTCTTTCGTCCGATTTTTTCCTTAAAATGTACATGAGAATGTGCTGTCAGAAATAACTAAATTGTATGCATCGAATGGTTATCCTCTTACTCAGTTGGCCAACAAATCTACAGAAAAAATATAACGCTCCCTGCTTTTAGGAACTGACCAGTTACAACACTGGATTTAGGAGATACTCAATAAATAATAATGGCCCCCCAAAAAAAACATTTACTGTATTTTTATGTGAAAAAGAAGAAGTTCAGGAACCGATCCCTCGTGGTGGATTGTAAGCCCTCACGATGGATGGATTAACGGAGTGTGGACTAGATTAGGGCTAGGTTTTGTATGTAGTTTGACACCATAGAGATACATATGTCTGTACAGAATCTGTCAGTCTAACCACATGTCTGGATGATAAAGACAGTTTACACTTATAGACTTCTACTATAACGACCATAAGCAAATTATTGATACTGTGACCATACAATCGGACCCTCGTTCAAAAACGAGCGGAAGTAAAAACTGTGACAATACAATTTGGAATAATTGGTCAACTGGTATAAAGGAAATGGGGTAGTAAACAATAACTCACTTGTCTTCACGATTTCTGTCCAGAGAGTAGAATTGTTTCCGCAGCCACCTATGTAAAAAGTAGAAAACACCTTAAGAACAAAACGATGATCCATCCAATGTTCTCTGCTGTATATCTTCATAACAATTTGGTGTATGGGTTATAAACACCCACTTTACCATGTCTTTCTCCATGATGCCTATGAGAGAGATTTATCATGAGGTGTATGAGGAAATCACGCCCTTCCGGCGCAAATGAGGAGGCCTTGTCTGGCATAGATTTGCGCTATTGACCAGCAATCATTCAGCTTGAATGGTTGCTGGCTGTAGAAAGTGTGCAAACGTGAGACATGAATGCCCTGTGCCGGCTCACTCTGCCTCCGGCCAGGGCCGGTTTTAGACACCGTGGGGCCCTGGGCAAAACTAAAAGTGCTCCTTTAGCCCTGCACAATAATAACACATTGGAGTTACACACAGTAGTAGGTAAGTATCTGTAATATGGGACTGCAGGAGGATTTTATAGGAGACAGACAGACGATAGAACATATATATGAAAGTTGATTATATTTAGGTACCTATAAATCTATGTAGTATTTATAGATAGCTAGATAGATGATAGAAGAGAGATAGATATGAGAGATAGATACAGAAGAAGAGAGATAGAAGATTGATTAATGGATAGATAATAGACAGGAGATAGATATGATACATAGAAGATGTATAGATACCGTACATATAGAAATGCTACATAGGAAATAGACAAATTATAATGTGAGCTGAAACCACTTCTCTATTGACGAGCTACCTAAAAAGAGGTTGTACTAAATTTGCAGATTACCCTCTAACCTGTGGATAGGGTGTAACAAGCTGATAAGTGATTGTATGAAATCTGGGTCCCCCACTCATCACGAGAATGGGATCCCCAGCAATATAATTAACGGGCAACATTCTAAGTAACAAGTTGGAACTCCATTCAATAGTATTGGAGCACTGGAAATTGGTGAGCACAGCGCTCGGGTATCTCCATTTTTCACATTTGCCGTCTGACACTGTGCTACTATTAAATGGAGCTGCAAGACGCATGCTCATGTAGATGTACCTGTAAAGTTGCAGGTAATGCCTTCAGTGTTTTCTCATGTTACAACCCATTTGAGACAAAATCTCAGAAGAATAAAGAGCTAAATCATGAAATTCATCTCTGAGGAACACAGTTAATGCAATTATAAACTATGATAATAGACGTCCTGACCAACGTAAGTAAAGCATTGAATTCAAAAAGTTTCTCAACTTTTTCTGTAGATTCTATTGTATGTGTAACGTGTTTATGGGTGGGTTAGGCTGACAATTATGTGTCTAGCCACCCTACAGGATAGCCCTTGTTACACCCTTCTTTATTACCTCTCTATCTGCAGTGGGGTTGGGGCCTGAAGAGTATCCTGGAGCAACCAGTTCAGTCCTTTTATCCACATATTCACTTCTTCTTCAGATGTTGCTGCAGGACAAAAATAGTTCAGAAACAAGAGAGAGACTGATAAATCACCATCGCAGTGGAGGAGAAAGGATAAAATTATTTTCAAAGTTGACCGCACGCTTTCCCAGGAAATGGTTTAACCCGAAGAAATCAATATTAATAAAGAGGCATTAGGTGCCTGCAGCACATTTATACACACGGTGGTTAGTACTAATATTATTCAGGCAATCAGGGTTATTAAGGTATTATGTGGAGGTCACTTACCCTGCAGGCTCAAGGTCTTTAGCCTAAACTCCATTCCATAGAGAATAACAAAGCAGTGATCCGGTTCCAGGCGTACGGTAGCATCTTCCTGGTAACGATCAAAATCCCGAGAATTCTTCCCTGGACGAATCTCCTTTATTTCCCGGATGTCCACTAAAAAGAAGAACATATGGATGAGCCATTTATTCTTATATAAAGGTATTCGATTTGGAGCCTACTAGATCTTGACCACAGTCTCTAAACCAGTAATGAACGTTTTGTCATAGTCTCTAGAACAGTGATCCCCAACCTTTTTTGCCCAGGGACCGACTGTGAACATAATTTTTTTCCAGGGACCAGTGGGAAGGGGGTATGCGGTCTAGTATCATTGTCTCATAGCCATAAAATGTATGTTTGCATGCAATTTCCCCTTTCCTACAGCATACTCACCTTCTCCACTCCCCCGCAGCAGTCTACTCTACCTTTACTTCTCTTCTGTACCTAATGTATGGCTCTTTTGTCGGCAGACGCAATGCCAGTGTGCTTTAACACGCAAATGAAGTAAAGGAAGAGAGGACTGCGGTAGGGGAAAGGGGAAGGTGAGTACTGCATTTTTTTTTCTTTACACAGTTTGGCCACGGCCCAGGACCAGGTGCTCCACAGTACAGGTCTTGGGTCATGGCCGGGTGGTTGGGGAACACTGCCCTAAAAGATTATAAATAGAAGCCATACATCCCAAGCCTGGTTGGCTTATGGGGGGAAATTTAAAGGAAATCAAAACATGATAAACTTTATAAACAGTCATAGATTCAGGAAGTCATATAAATCAAGGAAGTAATACAAAAACTGGTTTGATATTACCCAATTAGATTTCCCAATCCTTACAAAGCCACTCTTGTTCTTGTCTGTGGCAATGTCTAGTATCGCAGGTTTGTCCTATACACAACTATAGGGTGGAACTGCAATACTAGACATAGCCCATAGACCAGTGATGGCGAACCTTTTAGAGACCGAGTGCTCAAACTACAACAAAGACCCGCTTATTTATCGCAAAGTGCCAACACAGAAATTTAATTTGTGATTTATACTCCCTGCTCTGTCACAGCTTTCATTGATACCAGCACTCTAAGGACACCAATAAAGCAGAAAATAGTCCCAGGTAGCACTGTCACTTTAAAATACCTCTGTGCACAGCAAGTCCTGGGCTGTCTGGGACTGCAGGAAGATACCTGGAGTCATCTCTGGTGATGGCCTGAGTGCCCACAGAAAGGGCTCCCAGTGCCACCTCTGGCACCAGTGCCATAGGTTAGCCATCACTGTCATAGACCATAGTGGTGGTTTTGGAGCAAAAAGAGAAGCAACACAATTTCTGGCAATGGTTTCCAACTCCCCGGTCGCAAAGTGCACGCTCTCTTGCCCAGTTACTTTTCAGGTATTAGACTGTGTCAAGCTCTCTGTACCTACAATTCCTTGGGCAGGATTTATCACCACATTGTCTGGTTTCTGATCTGGTATTACTTTTTAAGACTTATTTTGTCTCACTTGCAAGTCAAAAAGTAATACAAGAAATTACGTGTGTTAAGCGTGGTGATAAAGCTCCACATGTGTTTGTTTGCACAAGACCAAAAAGCTGAAATTCCCTTTAAAAAATGACACCATGTCCATACTGTGCAACCGTATATAAATTATTGCAGAGCAAAAACTGATGAAAAATTAGAGAGTTTAGGAGTACGGTAAGTCATTATTGTTATTCTACTTAAATTATCATTATTTTAAAAAGCATATGATTCCTGACAGTCTCTTCCTTCATATCTCCTATTTAGGTGTACTAAAGTAATCTCTAATCTATCAGAACGTGTCACAGTGTACCATAAATACCTGTATCTCACGTATTTATGGCCTTGTAGTACACAGAGGCGTTATATAATATTACAAATATCAACTGGTCCCCCAAAACAGCTTTCAAAGAGTTGTGTTATTAACGTCCTTTGCATTCAATGTCCCCGTTTGGATGAGCTTGAAAGTAGAAACCTATTACAAAGTAAAAGAAAGAAAACCAATTATTGGTCAACGTCAATGTCATTTACTGAGAAATCACTTCCTGTGTGTTGAGGAGAACCAAAAGGCATTGGACAAAAAATGGCGGGAAAAGGGTTGTGGTGGCCACCACTTTTTCAGTCAGGATTCTGACAAAAAGTTTTTTTTGGGGGTGAATGCTAATTGTATGGCCTTTTGCTGTTGATGAAAAGTTTTTTCTCTACATTCTATTTCACCCCCTTACAATGGCCCCAAAAGTCATACAGTTTGATCACATAGGAAGACCATGGTTAGACCACAAGGTTTTTTGTGTGAGGGAGTAGGCTCAATTTTATCCTAGATCATTCTTGGACTTTAAGCTAAAAAGTGGTAAAGGGCAAATCCATGCAGAGCCTAAGAAGCAAGACAGTAGAGGTTCATAAGAGGTACACATAGGCCTCATCATGCCTACAGGCCTTGCAGGATAGATGGATAAACCAGGGTTGTTTTGCCAATATTTTTTTTCAATAATCAGGTTATGTAAAAGGCCTACAAAGTTTTCTATCCCTGATTCTGAATAACCCACCCTGCCTACCCGAGCGGACATCTAGCAACCCACAAAACATCTTCTTTCAGCCCACTCCCCTAGTTATTCCCTGAATATGTAACCGTTTTGGTCTCTTTATTCCTGTTTTTTTCTCTCATTCTCCCATACATGGGCAGTAGTGGTTGTATTTTTAGTTATTAAAAAGGTGCAAGTGTATGGATATTAAGGCTGCCCAATTGGTGGCCACATCATGGCCTACCCCAGAGGTCCATGGCACCTATTCATGGTGCAGTGAGTAGACTGTGTCAGCACCTGGCTTTCTATGAAGAGGGGTGAGGAGCTCTCTCCCCTTCCTCCACCCGTGTGAGCACATGGCCTTGTGCAAGAAGACTAAATTTGCCAAATTTGGGATAAATTTCTATGCAAATCATGTAAAAAGTGAAGAGTTTATTCACATGTTTTATAAAATCTGGTAGTGGAGTGGCGGTGTACAAATTTTCGCCCAATTTTTTACTGAATGTCAAAAAAAAAAAAAAACGGACATAAATGGAAACTATGGACGGTAAAAACTTCTAAAAGAAAAAAAAGGCACAAGTTTGTCATAAAATAGGCATATACATAACAAACCAACAAAAAATGAGCAGCCCTCCCCTAGTTTTCTCTGCAAAACTGGTCAGTGTGCCCTAAGGGGGTCTCACTGTATACCAAAATCTGCCTAACATAAGGTAAAAGATATTAAAGGGCATCGCTTCATTCTACAGCTCTATAGATTTCTAGATACAAGAGGAAGACTTCATTTTCTATTTTAAGTTTGGAAATTCTTGATGTTTGGCAGGAAGGTGTGTTGGTGGTTATTAATATAGTAAAGGTTACTGGTAAAGCTCATCCTCTGTAATTCCAGGAAGCCATAAGTAGGCAAGAAATTGACAAGAAACCAAAAATTTGCACTGTGACTTGTAACTCTGTAATAAATGCAAATATATTAATATTTTACAAGTTATGTGAAAAGTAATGGGCGATTCTTGTCAAAATATGGCACTTACATGCTTAACTAATGCTAAATATGGCACTACACTAAACAAAAGAATCATCAAAGTCCTCTAATATTTGACTCAGTGACCATCAGTGGTTCCCTCTAATATCTTCTTCCACCAAGTCAACTTTAATACAACAAGTTGGTAAATAGATAGGTTTCAGTATGGGATGATATGGGATGATGAAATCTTAGGTACATATGGACTAATCGGCTTCACTTTGTTTTTTAGTGTAAAGTTCTAGGACTTCTCATAACTACTGTATCAGATTTTTTTAAAAGAGGGTTCTTGCAGTGAGTTGCGAGGTTTTTTGTTTGGTTTTCTGTGCGTATAGAAACATTGGTAAGTGAAGACCACTGGGATGCTACAATCTACCCAAGAAAAACCCTTAAATATTAAGCTGGTCTCCAACATCTTTATTAAATTTGTATGAGAAGATGATATTGGAAAGCAACACTGGAAGTCTACCTAAACACAATCCTTTGCCTTTTGGGTTTGCATAGTGGATGATCCAAGGTATTACAAGGGGACAATCATTTAGATACTTATAGAATAAACAGGATCTAAAAGAAGATAAAAGTATCTAAATGATTGTCCCCTTGTAATACCTTGTATCATCCAAAGGTTCCATTGCTCAAATACATCTACCGGTTGGACTTTCTTCTAGTGCCCCTTATTTTTGGGGGGCGTATAGACCTTTTTTGGTACTTGTATTAGGTCTTATTCTCAAATTGCTAACGGAGTTGCCCACAATTAGAACAAAAAATCTGCACCATGCAGTCGGTTGACTAGAATTGTACTGAACTGCAATACGTAACATAACACAGACATATGTGGTGCCTCTTTTTTCCTTATTTTGGACAGACCCTTTACGACTGTAAAAATATAAGAATTCAGAAACAAAAGGGGGCTTCCTACTGAAGTAGAACAATATCAAGGTCATATATCCAGGTCACGGTCTTAGCTAACTGTACTATTGAGAGGAGGAACATCTACAATTCTTAGACTTCCTACTGCTATGGGCCGAGGTCCCTCGGGACCTTTCTACAGAAGCTTGATCCATCAGCAGATACGGGCAAAGCCTGACTTGGAGTTAGAGTGATAGATAGGCGCAGAGGTTATGTACACATAAGGTAGGCAAGGTTCTTATTTTCTTGCAGATGTATTATTTTATCTTTCCCCATAACTGATCTAGCAGTTCCCACTGAAACAGCACCATAACCACATACAGCATCTGTGCTCTGCAATATAGCTTCCTGCCTGCCCGCATCCGGTGTCACCAAGAGGGGCACCGCGTCTTATCCTGTGCCCACTATTTACCATGCAGCACACACCTTCTTAAATTGAAATACACTTCTCAGCAATGTTCTATACTTACTTTTAGCATATTCTTCAGAAACACAAGACTCTGCTGACTCACGACGCCCGACCTTAAAAAGTTTAAGGGTTCACTCCTGTAGCAAATTGATTCAAATCCAGAACCTTCTGTTTTACAAAAAAAAAAACCACAACAATACAAAAATTTTGCTGGAAAGGAGTCCGTTTCTTCTGTAATACTGCTCAGCAGTTTACGTTGAACTAGCCGCACCAAAAACGGAAAGCCTAACAGAAAATGTAAAAACGGACACCACTTCAAGTCCATTGTCCTGTATCCATATGGTCCTATAGTAAAAACAGGTGGAAACTGGCCCATACTTCACAACCCCTACAAAAATACATACTGTACGTTACTCTTGCAATGGGACCAATGCGCAGTGGCATATGTTGACACCTCCTTATATAAATTGAGAAATCCTGCCGATATATATCACTAAGGAAAAAGCTCAGTCAACACAGAGCCAGAACTACACTAGGAGACAATACAAGCAATCTGTGGTCAGACTTCACTCCAATAAGTGCTAACCACCACAAAGCCACCTCTGCTATTTTGAACAGGTATCCAAATTTTTATTAAAGACTAGTGGCCTCCCAAAATACATCCAGGTTAATTTGTAATGTGTTGAATATTTAAAAAGGAACACTCCAGTCAAAGCCAATTCATTGAATAACACATGGTGCAGGGCCTGATGGGAGGTGCAGGGCCTGATGGGAGGAGCAGGGCCTGATGGGAGGAGCAGGACTCATTGTCATTGCTGGAGTCTTGCTCCTCCCTTCAGGCCCTGCACAAGGGATATTTCAATGAATCAGCTGTGACTGGAGTGTTCCTCTAAGGTGATGAATGTGTCGCTGACCAAAAAGAAAAAAAACAAAACAAAAACAAAGTAAACGTATGAAGATTTACAAGAATAATTACAGGCAAACAAGTACCAAGCCAACTTTGACAGCTTTTTAATCAGTGGCGGATAAGCGCTGCCCTGTGTTTGCTTTGGAATACCTTACTGGATTAAGACATCTTAAAGAAAGTACAGGCAGTCCCCGGGTTACATACAAGATAGGGTCTGTAGGTTTGTTCTTAAGTTGAGTTTGTATGTAAGTCGGAACTGTATATTTTATCATTGTAATCCCAGCCAAAACTTTTTTGGTCTCTGTGACAATTGGATTTTAAAAATGTTGGGTTGTCATAAGAATCAATATTAACAATAAATCTTCATTACAGACGCCTGTGATAACTGTTACAGCTGATTATTGTAGCCTAGGACTAAAGTAAAATAAATTACCAATATCCAGAGGTCCGTTTGTAACTAGGGTTCGTATGTAAGTCGAGTGTTCTTAAGTAGGGGCCCGCCTGTACCGCCAAGAATTTATCACAGTATTTTCATATTGGAATCACCATGAATTGGCTCATAGTAGCAATGAAGGCCTGAATCACATTGTTACACCCAAAGATTGATCGGAGTGTTGCTTAAATGGGAAATCTACCATCATGATAAACCAGGGACATTACTTATAGTTCCAGGCACCGGGACTGTGGTAATCTTCTTATATTTGTTATCCTTGGCCACCTTTCTATAATCAACTTTTATAATTATGCAAATGAGCCTGAGGGGCAACCGTAGACCCTCTGTAATCTGCCTTTGCAGGCTGTTACACTGTCTAACCCTCCCCGGCTTCTGGCTCATTAACATAATTTTAAAACTTGATTTTTGAAGGAAGGAGGCCATGGATAACAAATATAAGAAGATTACCACAGTCACAGCGCCTGGAACTAGGAATAAGTGTCCCTGGTTTATCATGATGTATTTTTGTATATTTTTTCTTTAAATGTCTGAATAACTTGGAAAGTGTGCCAAAATTGCTCTAGCATAAAAAAAACAAGATGTGGTGTAATAAAGGGGAAACGTCTAGCAAGACTTGTCTAGTAAGATGCACCACAGTGAGAAATTTGGTTAATGCTTTCCCTGCCAGTTCACGGTCATTGTCAGATCCTACCAGGTATACACTGGCAGTGTGTTAGTCATAAGTGAGGAGGGGGCGGCTTTTCTCGTAAATACGCTGGGCTCATAACTATGATGATGAGTCAGATGTATTATAGGTAAGCTATAGCGCAGACATGTACTCACACTACCTCAACATATTGCAACATTACAAGATAAAGGCTCAAGTTCATTTAGAAAAGATGAAAGATACAAGCAGAAGAGTGCATGTTCTGGGTAGTGTGCGCTCCACTACCTATCAAATATTGTGCAGAATTTTGCGGACTGACCTTTACACAAGGACATAACAGAATAATAACTGTTGCAAAGAATTGAGAGCTATGTAACCAAGGGTATGGGTGGATTAGAGTACAAAGGACATGAGATTACTTGGATCTTAGTGCAATGTACCAATATCACCCCTCAATCAGTAACTTTGGCAAGGGGTCTCCATGGAGGAACATAGAGCAAGTACAGATCCACCATCAGCATAGATGGGGATCCTTTACTATAAGGGCAGTGAGAACTATACTTTTACAAGTTAGGGGTACTAGATGTTTAGATGCTGGAGATGAGATGATACTTATGTCTACAGTGTATTTGACACTCGCTTCTTAGAATTAGAGGCTTGAAGTGTTACACATAAAAACACACATAATGGGGCTCATTTACCAAGAGTTGCAGATCACACTTTTGTCAGACTCTTCGTTTGTTTCGGGTTTTGCACGGCTTGGACAGGTATTTAATAAGTGCCAAGTTTGATTTAGGCTCAACAACATAAGGTCATTACCAATGGGACCCACACCTTAAAGGATTCAAACAAACCTAAACAACAGAGTGGTGTGCAAAAGAAAAAAGGTCCATTCCATATTTGCATATCAAAATAATCTTAAATTTATTGAAGAAAGAAGAAAAACACCAATAAAAACATTTAAAAATGCACGTGTAAAGATATGTGCCACAATAGGGGACTGGTTATGATGCAACCAGTCGTATTCCCCTCCACACTGACTCCCTATGTGAACATATGCAAGCATATCATAAATGAAAAGAAGGCTTCAAGATCAAAAAACTGGCTCACAAAACCAAAATACCCCAGTCTCCAATACATAAGGGCTGAAATAGCCTAAAGACATAAGCATGCAATTGCCAGTGTGATCTGATATTACCTAATTCACGCTTGCAAAGGGGAGTGGTGTGGGCTAGTCCCCACGCGTATCGCCACCTTTGTGGCTTCCTCAGGGGTAGCATAAGATAAGATAAGATAATCCTTTATTAGTCCCATAGTGGGGAAATTCACAGCGTTACAGCAGCAGAGAGGGTAAAGAGAGTGAAGTACAAACTATGACAACAATAATATTAGGGATAAATGAACAAAAAGAAAAGGGGGATAAAGAGACAAAAAAAAGAGACAAGCAATGATCGGCAGTTTGATGTTTAGTCTGTGGATGGGACTTGCAGGGACTGGTTAGGTGGGGGACGCAGGTTACTTCTGTTTGGGCCTTGTCTGTTGAACAGCCTGATGGCAGCTGGGAGGAATGACTTACGATAACGCTCCCTTTCACATTTGGGGTGAAGCAGTCGGTCACTGAATGTGCTCCCCAATGCCACCACAGTCACATATAGTCACATTCACTACAATGGGCAATATGGTCATCCAATTAAATGGCTGCATTGCCCATTGTACCGGACCATGAGCGAGACATAAAAAAAAGCATATCCTATTTTCACATGTATTTCCTTTCCATAGACCCCATAAAAGTCTATGGAAATATATATAAAATACATCATGCATACAGTTGTGTACCGTATGCTGCTGTAAATGGGTGTAGTACACAGGAATTTGGGGGTTGGGCAAGGTAGTAACATAATTTGGCAACCCTCCATATTTTATACGAAACTCATACGGCAATGTGCATGCACTTACTGTTAAAAAAACTTTTATATTACGGCCAAATATGGCACTGAAATTCACAACTAAAAAAAAGCATACATCCGGGCGAAAGGCGCCTAATTCAGAGAATAATGCACAATTTTTCTAATCGCTACGTTATACTTACAGCTGATTTAAAAAGGTGTATTTAAAACCTTTATGAAGTATTCACGCCAGAACGTCTATAGTTTAGGTCAGTGGTGGCAAACCTATGGCACGGGTGCCAGAGGTGGCACTCAGAGCCCTCTATATGGGCACCCTTGCCGTCACCCCAGGGTAGAGTTTGCCAGACAGGACTCAAGGCCTCTTGCAGTCCCCCAGAAGGAAGCTACAATGACAATCTTCTTCTCCTTATTTCTACTGTATTCGTGTCCTCAGGTGCCTATACAATTTAAACCCGTGAAAGAGCAGGTAGTAATAAGGTTTTTGCTTTTTTTCTAGTACGGGGAACCCTCAAACACTGTCCAAACCTGGGGAGGTGCGGGGTGGCCATACTGCTCATTGCATCACAGAAGTAGCTGAGCTGTGGCAGAGCCGCTCACATACATGGCCATCTCTTCACTCACTATTTACTTGGAGGCAAAGGACAGCTGTTCCCCAACCCGGCAGAACAGGAGTCAGGGCCTAAGTGCAGGTCCCTGAGGTATGGTCTGCATCCATCAATGTCATGTATGGGAATACCATGATAAAGCAACGTCCACAAGGAATAGTTTCTTATAGCAAAAATCTAAAAAGGAAAAGCTTTACTGTAAATTCTCAAAAGTCACAAAACTCAACAATAAAGAATAAAGGTAAGTACACAATCTCCTAACATTATGTAGACTACCGACCATAGTCCCTACAAGTCCTCCACTACTAACAGGGCCGCCGCAGTGATTCTGGAGCTCGATACGTACAGGAAATACTTCTCTCACACATGCCTCCAAATAGAACACTTTATTCGGGACAGACATTTGTTGAGCTCAGAATGTTTGTGAACGTTTAGGGCTGGGTGTGGCCTCAACAAAAACAGAGGCATGGACGATCAGAGATGTTGTTTCCAAAAAAACACTCAAAAACAGGGACATGACCTTTTCTAGCTATTCTATTTTTTTGTTAAATGCTATTTTTCCCCTGTGTGACATTTGAATGGAAATGTCATTCTTAAAATTAAAAGAAGGTGGATAAAAAAAATAAATTGAGACGTGAAAGAAGAAAGAGCATAGAGTCCATGAGCGGGGGCGCTTACTGATCTTGAAATTAAAAGGGGTTGGCCACTTTACCTCATGTATTTTGTAATGTGCGTATAAATATGGGGGTGGGGGGCAGGATATGAGGTAATTTACCAATATACATCTATTAATAGTTGTGCTCCGCTTTCCTGATATGTAAATTGGAGTCTCCTGTCTTTTACCTCATCAGCCAGAGATTCCTGTCCATAAAATGGCCACAGATGAAAGGTCATGTGATCTCTATCTGTCCAAGCCAAATCTACCAGGACCTTCTCATGGTATTCATGAACAGAAGTTTAAAGTCCTGGCAGGGCGATTGCTCGTGTACAGATAGAGATCACATGACCCTCCATCTGCAGCCATTTTATGGTCAGGAATGTCTGGCTGATGACGACAGGAGGCTTCACTTTACATATAAAAAAAAAAAACAGTGCAGTAAATGTATACAGGCAGTCCCCGGGTTACGTACAAGATAGGGTCCATCTGTTTGTTCTTAAGTTGAATATGCAAGTCGAAACTGTATATTTTATAATTGTAGCTCCAGACAAAAAATTTTTTTTTTTTTGCACCAGTGCCAATTGGAGTTTCAAAATATTAGCTGCAATGGCACCAAGGATTATCAATAAAACTTCATTACAGACACTTAACAACTAAAATAAAGCATCCAGAGAGCTTCACCAGATGTCACAGTGGGCAGAGGCGTCCATCTTTAACTAGGGGTTGTCTGTAAGTCGGGTGTCCTTCAGTAGGGGACTGCCTGTATTAGCAAATTACCTAATATCCCACCCCCAGCACATTACCAAAATCTTTAAGTGGCCAACCCCTTTAACATTGGGACTTCCAAGCATGAGTGGTAGAGATGGTTTCAGAGTGTCCAAGAAACTAAAATTTTGCAGAGATTAATGGAAGACGGTGGAGTATGAACAGACCCTGATCAGTGGAGAAAGAAGCATTTTGTACTTTTTTTACAAAGTTTTTTATATTCTCTTGTCATATCAAGTTTTGCAAAGTTTTTGTCTGTAGTGACTGTTCAAAGGTGGGTGTCAGATCACAACTTAGGAGAGCCAAGAAAGCCAATAATAACACAAAGACATTTCGCTCTGATGTTCGTAAGCTAGGTAGACCTTGGCTTTAATTTTACACTTTGTGAACCGTACCTTTGGGTTTTAGCTTATAAACATCACAAATGAACAACTACTTCACAATGATAAGATGCCAACTATTTACCAACGCAGATATTACAGTCATTTGTGGTTTTAGTCTGCCAACACCAATTTATTGCTGTAACCCACAAGACTTGCTTTCTTTCCTTTTATGCAAATATAACCTGTAGCAATACACACAAAGGATTATTTTTTCAAATCTTTGGGAATACAGATGTTATGCCACAACAGATGAGGGACAGATTTATTTTCCCCCCAATAGGGGTCCTTGTCCTGCTGTCTGAATGGAAAAGGCGGCTCCGCAAGCACCTAACGGTGCCATTCATTTTGTAGTACGGCTGGAGCATAGATACTACTCGGCTATCTCCGGTAATCCCAGACTGTGAATGGAGCGGCTGTACACATGTCTGCGGCTCCATGGGATAATAAGTCATACATTCACCATACATCTCTATTAACCCAATTGCCTTGCAGCGTTTTTTAGTTAATTTTTTGCTCCCCATGTTCAAAAATCTATAACTTTTTGAAGTTTCCTGTGTGCAGAGGTCTGTGAGGGCTTATTTTCTGTGTAAAAACATTCCAAATGTGGTGAAATTGGCAACCACACACACACACACACTTTTGTCAGATTCTTGTGGGCTCAGTTTTAACAACTTTCACTGTGCGCACAAATGATATGTCTACCTTATATTAATAATAATTCCTTTATTTATATAGCTCACACAGATTACGCAGCGCTGCACCAAATCAGTCCCTGTCCCCAATGGGGATCACAATCTAATCACCCTACCAGTATGTTTTGGAGTGTGGGAGGAAACCAGAGGACCCGGAGGAAACCCACACAAACACGGAGAGAACTTACAAACTCTTTGCAGATGTTGACCCTGGGACTACTTTATTCTTTGGTTCGTTGCGATGACGGCGTTACCAAATTTATATAGGTATTATTGTGTTTTAATACATTTTTTTTTAAAAATGAAAACAATGTGTACGGAATTTTTTTTTTCGTTTTGCCACCTTCTGACCCTACCGTAATAACTTTTTCATACGGAGCTGTATGAGGTGTCATTTTTTGCAAGATGACCTGAAGTTTTCATTGCTACCATTTTGAGGACCGTGCGACCTTTTGAGCACTTTTTATTACATTTTTTATGTGATGTAAAATGGCGTAAAAGTGGCGTTGCAGACATTTGGGCGCTATTTTCCATTACGTGGTTCACAGCTGAGAACAATCATTTTCATATTTTGAAAGGAGAGGCATATTGGGACGTGGGGATACCCAACACGTTTGTGATTTTTACTGTTTATATAGTTTTATATCAGTTCTAGGAGTGATTTGAATTTTTAGGTTTATTTATTTATTTAAATTTTTTTTACTATTTTTTAAACCCTCTAGGGTACTTTAACCTGATCTACCCCTCTAGGTCACTTTAACAGTCTGATCGGTCCTACCATATGCTGCAATACTACTGTATTGCAGTATATGGCATTTTTACATGATTTATTACAATGTGCCACTGGCACATTGTAACAACTCTGCAGAAACAATGCAGCCTCAGGTCTTACAAATGCAACCTATCGCCGCTCTCCGATGATTTCACTGGAAGCGACGATTGCAAAGAAGATGACGGCGCCCACACGCCGCCGCCTTTCAAATGCCACCGGCAGCAATCAGAGTTAACATCAGTTTTACCGATGGTAGACTAGTCCTACTAAGAAACTAAGGAACTATGCTCTTCAAAACTCATTGGGGCACCTCAGAGTGCCTTGTGTTATTAATTAGTCCAGCCCGTCATCTGCTCTATGCATTGGTTGCTGTTGGGACTTTCTTCTTCCTCATCTTGGTCCATTTTCTTCTTCTTCACACCCTGCCGGAAAGCCCCAGAATGATTAGCATAATTTTTATAATACTATATTGGCGCAATCGTGGCATATAGAACTATAATAAAACTCCTGAGGAGCATCGTTCCAAGGAACTTCTTAGTAGGACACATGTACCATCAGTAAAACCGATGGCAGATGTCCTTTAATACACAAGGCAAAAGCAGGTGTGACATCGGAGAAACACTCAGAGCTCCACTTCCCACTTGTATTAATAGTTTTAAGTGAATTACAGTAATATTCCAGAAAATCAATCCAGACTTAATTACACAATCATATATAAGCCGAATAGAAATGTATGTAAAAGGAGACACATGAGCATCGGTGGGACGGACACGAGGCGGCTCCTGATATCCTCTAAAACGTCATGTGGGCCCCAGGGGGCAGCTACATTATCTCCTCATATCCTGCCTAGAACTTGGCCAAAGGGCTGGGTACATCAGTCTGATGAATTTCCAGCCAGACAGACCCCTGGGAAAGTGATAGCTGCAGAGCAGGATAGCCCCCCTTAGCGAGGCTGTACAGTGGCCTACAACACATCGGAGTGAGATTAGCACTAGATTATTATTTTGGGGGATGGGGATTATTACAAGTTATCCAACTGCAAGTGATTTTATGGGAACAGGATGTTAGTGTTTAGCTGTAACTTATCAATTACATATAGAGATCAATCAATATATAGATAGATATATGGCATTGACACTTATGCAGCGCTGTATACAGGATTCCCTCACAATAGTGTATAAATATTTTTTTCCCTGTACAAACTTAAAGGGGTTGTCCACTTTTAACAAATAATTGATATTTTTGTGTAATGAACAGTTATACAGTTTTTCAATATACTTTCTGTATCAATTCCTCACCGTTTTTCAAGATCTCTGCTTGCTGCCACTGTAGAAGATAGATTTTATCTTTACCTCCAGTGGATAGAAACCTGTCCATGGTCCTGTGATGGACGTGCAGGTACAGAGAGATCTGATTGCTCTCTGTAATACTAATGGCTCGTGCATCTGCGTGACCATCTCAAGACCTTGGACAGATTTCACAATGACAGCAAGCAGAAATCTTGAAAACGGTGAGGAAGTGATACAGAAAGTATACTGGAAAAATGTACAAAATTTCCTTATACAAAACATATCAATTATTTGCTGAACATGGACAACCCCTTTAACAACACCCGACTTACAGACAGATCTATCTGTCCACGGTCATCTCTGGTCTTTGATCAAAGTACATGCCTGTCCTTCTTTAGTACATGTCTAATATATGTACAGACGGTTCCCTACTTAAGAACACCCGGCTTACATACGACCCCTAGTTGCAAACGGACCTATAGATGTTGGTAATTTACTGTAACAGTTACCAGAGGTGTCTAATATTAAGTTTTATTGTTAATCCCGGTTCTTATGACAATTCAACATTTTTAAAATAATTGTTACAAAGACCAAAAAAAATTTGACTGGGATTACAAGGATAAACTATACAGTTCCAACTTACATACAAATTCTACTTAGGTTCTATAGGTTCGTTCTTATGTTGTACATAACACGGGGACTGCCTGTTGTCTAAAATTAGATCAATAGCACCAAAACATTGCCAGATTTAACACCAGAGTCAATGGTAAACCTGACCATAAGCTTCCATTTTGCCTGGCTCGTCCCTTCCTTGTGAAAATGAACGTGACCCATGATAGAGAAGGACTTCTGGATAGAGAATCGACGTGTGGCACATCCATGATGTTTATCATAGCATCATAATTTATACGGTTGAAAAAAAGACAGGTGTCCATCAAGTTCAACCAAGGAAGGGAAGGCATTGCATGAGGAAGGGATTTAGGGGAAACTGTTCTATATAACATAACCACCAATGTTATTTAGGTGTAAAAAGGCATCTAAACCCTTCCTGAAGCTCTCTGCTGTCCCTGCTGTGACCAGCGCCTGAGCTCGGCTATTACACAGATTGACAGTTCTCATAGTAAAAAAGCCCTGTGACCTCTGGTGATTAAACCTCGTTTTCTCCAGACGGAGACAGTGCCCCCTCGTCTTTTGATTTGATTTAATCTGAAACAACTTACCACCATATTTTTTGTATGGACCATTCATATATTTATATAAATTAATCATGTCCCCTCGTAGTCGTCTCTTTTCCAGACTAAATAAATCTAGTTGTTTTAATCTTTCCTCATAACTGAGACCCTCCATACCCCTTATCAGTTTTGTTTACTAAATTCAAAGGCCAACAACCCAATATGTCATGAGAAGAGAGCACTATGGGTAAATGTATGGTACCCCCTAAACCAGGGCATATTATACAAAATGCTAGGCAGGTCAGTAATGGGGTTGGGGGAGGATTGTGAGTGACAATTACAGGCTCCACAGGAAGTTTACATATGGTAAGATAAGAATCAGCACTATCACCAGCTTACAGCTAGAGCTGGGATATATCAATTACCGTCTCATCTGCAGGTAAGGGAATCTGCCGAGATAAATCAATACGCATCAGAGAGAGCGCCTCCCATAGGGACACCGCCAAGGGCACGGGATACAGGCCACGTAGCACTAGAGAGAACAGAGATACTGGCCATCGAAACCGAATCTGCCTATGCCTGGAAGACAACCCTATATTTGACTCATTCCGTACATTCCCCGGAGAGAAGCATAAGCCTCATAAAACGATAGCATTCACTCAGCAAAAGGCACCGAAGGAGTGAATGACGTTTGGGAAATAGACATAAGGGACATGGGAGGGGGTAAAGGAGAACACAAAGACTGCCTGTTACTAAAAAGGACACAGAAGTCTTGTGTACAACTTATTGCCAGGGTGGCAAGCAGCGCGGAGGTATGCACATCATTACAGGTTATAATCCAACGCTGGAAAAATCCCAGCCGACACAAACCCGCTTATCTAACACACAAACACCAGAAATAAACGTCTCAAGGCGAGTCAGTGATTCATGGACAAGGACTTTCAAGAACGTCCCAAGGTAGCAAGAAAACAAGAAATTAAGAAAATAAAAATTATACACACAGCCTGCACCCATTTGTAGTTATCCAAAATTAGTTACTCCATAAAATTCGGGGTTTTCCCAAGAGGCGGCCATACAAATTAGACTTCAGTCAGCAAAACTTGTTGCCATTAAAGATATCCGGGCATGTAGGTGTCTGGAGGAATAACCATCGGATGAATGAGCAAGTGACTATAGGATATTGTATGTGGGCAACTTAAACGGAAAACTACCACCAGGATGAAGGATTGTAAACCAAGCACACTCACATGCCGGGATCCACTTTTCTTTAAAGAGGACCGGTCACCCATAAATTGGGCACTAAAGTAAGCAGCTCCTAGTGCTTAATCAAACGCCGCATTATTAGAATGATAGCGTTACCGGAAACCTCCAGTAATGCTATCTAACACTGCGGCGGAGTCCAATGTAAACGCCGGACCGCTCGCAAACTGGTCCGATGTATTCATGAGGGGGCAGGGTTGGGGCGGGATTAGGGGCAGTGACTGCCGCTTGACGCGCCACAGTTACCACTGGCCTTTAGAGCAAGCGGGGCGGTCCAGGGAAGAGGCAGCACCTCGGACTGCCCCCTCATGAATAGGTTGGACCACTTTGCGAGCGGTCCGGCATTTACATTGTACTCTGACGCAGTGTTAGATAGAATGATAGAGTTACCAGAAACTTTAGTAAGCAGCTCCTAGTGCCCAATTTATGGGTGACAGGTCCTCTTTAAGCTTCTTATGCCCTCTTTTTAAAAAATAAAAGGCTTTTAAAATTATGAAAATGAGCCTGAACCTTGTAAAAGAAAAAGCGGGGAATAAGAAGCTAAAAAAAGAGCAGGTCCTACCAGAGGGGGCACACACCAGTATGTCAGTGTGCTTGGTTTACAATCCTTCATCCTGGTGGTAGATGTCCTTTAAGGAGCGTAACCACTTTTATTAACAGGGAAGGGATAAGACCGTAATAGAGTCACTAATATAAACATACTTTGAAGTCATGAATGAGTCGGGTTTATGAAGAGTCCTGTTGCCCAGAGGTCACCTGACCCACGACTCACAAACTTTAACAGGTTAAGTATATTATAGTTGACTCTACTAGAATCTTGCACGTACTTACTTTACAAACCCTATTAAAGGCTTAGGAGTCATCCATACTGTGCTCCTTATTTTTTTCAATGGATGTAGAGTCACATTTTATTGCAAACACTATTAGAAATGTCACAATACAAGATTTTGCATAGAGGCCTAAATAAAATAAATAATAATTAATTATTATTATGGCTGTAGGAAAATGTCCTTGAAGGGCCAAGTTCACACTGCCATTACTTAAAACGTGGGCTGCAGCATTATTTTTGTGAGGGACGCATAACCGATGGTTACCTTACATACATTCAAGTAATGGGAACGGATGGTAGACGAAAAGGCTACCATTTACCATATTATGTGTCTGCTACAGGCGGTCCCCTACTTAAAGACACCCGACTTACAGACGACCCCTAGTTACAGACGGACCCCTCTCCCCACTGTGACTTCTGGTGAAGCTCTCTGGATGTTACTATAGTCCCAGGCTGCAATAATCAGCTGTAATGTGTCTATAATGAAGCTTTATTCATAATCCTTGGTCCAATTACAGAAAAAAAAAAAATTTTGTCTGGATCTACAATTAGAAAATATAGTTTCGACTTACGTACAAATTTAACTTAAGAACAAACTTATGGACCCCATCTTGTATGTAACCGGGGGACTGTCTGTATTCTACTTCATAATGGGATTGCCCATCAAACATGTGAACTTCAATAACGCCCATTGCTAATCCAAGTAGGGTGACATATACTCCCCATATCCTAGGATCCATCAGCCAAGTCACCTCTGCCCCATTCCCATCTTTTTAATACGCTCACTGTTAAATAGTTAAACTCCAAGTGGTAAGATTGGAGATACGGAGGTGGGTATTACAGTGTGACACCCATTCATCCCTCCTCAATGCATTTATTATGCTCCCCTACAACTATTTTATAGACTACACCAATGTTTTTCAAGGGATTGCAGTAAAAGCCTTCCCAATGAATAGCGCCTTTCACTCCTGGACGACATACACTACAGCCATGGCCGCAAACATCATTGCAGATATGTTACGGCAGGAGTCCGGTCTGCTCAGAACCCACCCAGAAATAACCAAATCCTTCGCCACGTAGGAACACGCTTATCTTTTTATGGATCACACTGCTGTTGCGGATGGGATGACGACATGTATTCTCCAGCTGAAGTGACTTTAGTATACAGATGATAGGAATACATGAGTAATAAATCATCAGAAGATTTAGAGATACTCCTGGAATGTGTAACCATGTATGGGGCGCGGGGTGTGTCACCTCCATGACTCATAGTGACGGTCTTCCTAAATGAAAGTGGAGATGTCAATAATAATAATAATAATAATAATAATAATAATAATTCCTTTATTTATATAGCGCCTACAGATTACACAGCGCTGCACAAAGCATGACAAATTGGTCCCTGTCCCCATGGGGCTCACAATCTAATCAACCTAACAGTATGATTTGGAGTGTGGGAGGAAACCAGAGGACCCGGAGAAAACCCATGCAAACACGGAGAAAACATACAATGTTGCAGATGTTGACCTGGGTGGGACCTGAACCCAGGACTTCAGCGCTGCAATTTAGAAGTGCTACTCACTCAGCCCCCATGCTGCATGAAGGGAAAAGACGCCTATGGTTCATCTCATCTGTATGATCATCTCAGATGTGTGATGTGTTTTCATCAGAACACAGTCCGCAGCCACATATACATTGTCTGTTTAGATATAGACAGCATTAATAGGGCACTTTATAAGTTTTGCGGTCTTCCATTGATCTGTCATTTAATGACATTTTCACCTTTATGCAAATGCACCCCCTGGTGCTCTAGGGGCGTGGCTATACCTGCCAGCACATGCATTATCTTCCTACAATGGATGTCAATCACGGTATAAGGGGTAGCGCTGGATAGCGTAGAAAGAAGAAATGGGTGCACCAGAAGGTACAGCCACACCTCTGGTGGCAGTAACGCCAGATGGACTCCATAGATAGGGTTTGGTTTATTTTATGGGGCCCTACATATTAGCAAGAAAATAATTTTAATAACCTACTATGGAACCATGAACAACAAAGACTTAAAGGGGGTTTCCATGTGAAAATAAAAAACCTACAGGGGAACAACAACGCACACTTAACCCCGATTGCTTCACTACATCCAGTTTTTGACCTGGTCTAGGGTCAAGGAAGTTCCAACAAGGCCAAAAACCGTATGAATAACTGTTTTCCAAGGTGGGAACTGGAAAACAATGCCTCTTTCTGCTGAACTTCAAGGTAGCAGAAGGAGGCATTTTTTTCCACTCCCCACCTTGGAAAATGAGTTTGCATATTTTCCCCTGGTGGTGCAACAATGGCTATAAGTCTTCACACACCTATAAGGCGGCCTTAATTGGCAAACTATCCATAAGGAGAACTCTTACTTCCCAACATCACAGGGAGTGAAGTTCACTGGAAAATAGAAGTGATGTCCCATGGTTCATTGGAAGAAGCAGGTCCTCTGACCCCCCAGAACTTCTGGTGGAGCATAGGTCTGAAAAAGGAAGTACTGGAGCAATGTGGGAACTGGAGTTGGTCAAGTATGTGCGTTTTCTTTTCCCAACTCTGGCTTCAGCTACTTGAGGATTTCCATTTTCATGGAAAACCCCCTTTAAAAGAGGTAATTTTATTCTATACTAAGAAAGCTTTCACTTTTATTCCTCCAAAGAGGGAGGAGTCACAAAACTAGATTTGTTTTGTACATTTCTGAGTTGTTCAACGGGACTAAAGACAGTACAACAATAGGTAGGGGGATCTGAAATCCCCTACAGCCTAATATATATTACATATACTGGGTGCAACAGAAAACTGAAGAAGCTGAACGAAGAAGATGTGAAACACTAAATATATGACATATAACGAGTCTCATCAAAAGGGCCCCAAATAAATGTCAAAATATAATGTCATAAATTAAAATATAATCTTCTTAACTATAAAGAATGAAAGTAAGTGCCCCCTCATAAGATCATAATGTACTCACAGGGGCAACACATTGATCCAACCAACAAAGTCAGTGCCCACAGCCAAAATGGGGTTTCAGACAGGAAAAAGTAGTCAGTGCGTTTTTCTAAAAGCTGCCAATTTGGCTCTCTAGGCACACAAAGCAAGTGTATCACACACAGAAATATGTCTATTTCCTAAACACCCAGAAACCAGGACTTTGTTGCCTAAACAGAAAGATGTTGTTAAATAGCAGAAGGGGAATAATGCGCCATTCATCCACTGGTCAGTGTAGCAGATGTGGATTGGTGGAGACACGTGGATGTTACAATAAGACAGATAGGATTCCCAAGATTTATTACTACTGACATCAATGTAACAGTGTTACCCACATAAATACGGGGAAACTATGGAGACACTATACAGATGGCTTGAGCTTAGAAGCAACGCTGCAGGGATCATCTCCAGTTACCTTTAATTTAGGATCGCCATATTACAGATTAGGGGAAAAAGCGCAACTAAAATTTCATCCGACAAAATGTTGGGCACGGTAATAGAAGAAAAAAATGTGTCCCATTCAGTCATACAATGGATCCATCCATGTCAAGTATTCAGATATTCTGATCCACTAGTGTAAGGGATTGAAAAGCCCAAATAATATTCTCTACAATATCAATGTCTTTTCGCCTTGATATATACAAAGGACATTTGAGAACCTCATGGGCTCTTAACTTATGGGAGAAGATCCAAAGCCACAATCTCCATAAGATACAAGTTGATGCTCTAGCCACGACCCGATGGCAGACTGGATACCATTTAGTCCTAGATTGAGGGGCAAAAATTCGTATTTTCCACAGTATACCTTTCCATTTTGAGCCATCTGTGATAACCCTCTTAATCCACTTTTAGAAGTGAATCAGAAAGTATTGGTGAAATGCCTGGCGGGGGTGAAAATTTTTTTAAGCAGCAAAGAGGGACTGAAGTAGAATTACATCTTAGGCTAGATGTGCTAGACACAGAGATTGAGAAACTTATCAAACATAACATACATAATAAATGAAGCAGATTAAAATTGGCAGTACCACTAGTGACCTATCAGATCTCAGCTGTCACTTTTCAGATGCCTTTTGCATAATGAAACTTGCAACGTAATTGGTTGCAAACAGTAACTACTGTACTTTTCCCTTGGACTAGGCCTAATGTTCCTGGATGTATGAACACTATGAGTCACTTTTCCAGCTTTACACAAAAACCTCACGTGAATTATTGGAAACGCACAGATTAAATTCACTTCTATGGGCTCATACACATGGCATGACTTACATAGTGCTGTACGAGGTTCAGGTAGTCTTTATTGCGGTCTTCAGTACACGAGTGGACCTGACACAAGGCTGCCAACAATGGATCGCGGATTTATTGTTTGCGCTCTGCGATATGCAGACGTTCATGAGCAGGAGGCCAAAATCAAAGGGAACTTCACGGCTTATTTCTGGTCCAGCTGTAGAAAAACAGTCTAAAGAAAACGGTCCTCCATAGGACACGTGCCCACGTTTGAAGTGCCAACCCAGTATGAAGGGGATTGGCCCTATCCCATATGCGTTTCGCTGTAACGATCATTTACTAAGGGTCCATGGAACGCACTATTGTCGCAACACAAATCGGGGGCCGGGCCGTCAGAGGTTCAAACGGATTTGGTCAACGCGCTGGATTTACCATCCAAAATTGTGGCTCAAGCCAGGGAAAAAAAGATGGAGAACTCTGGCGGACCTCAGCAGGGAAGCCACACATGCAGGAAACTGGACGCACGATTTTAGTGAATGCCGGCAGCTCCGAATCCTCGTCGAACAACGCATCCTGAGGATCGCAACGGGACGGGTAAGTAAATGTGCCCCATTGTTTACAGCCAAAACACGTGGTGCTCATTATCAATTGAATGCGTTTTAAAACGCAACTCAAACACCATGGGGGAAATTTATCAGTCCGTCTACACCGGTTTTCCGGCATAGAAGCACTTAAATAATCGCAAAATTATTATCGTGACTGCGCCACCTCCACAACATGTTGCAGGGCATTCCTGCCCCGTGCTTTCGCACTTTCCAAAAACCGTTGCTCAAATTTTTTATGTAGTTTTGTCCACCAGCATGGAGCGCCGGTAGATACATCATAAGGTATAAGCCTTATGGCGGCGGTGAATGGGGCTTTATCATAAGTCGCCGCACGGAGCGCTGGTGCATGATAAATCTCTCCACATGTGTGAACGCGGCCTCTTGCTTCACACATGTGTCTGTAGTAAACTTATATTGAGTTTTATAGAAATTAATATGGAGGCATATAAAGGCTTCATACAGAATCTGTGGTATCAGCAATCACATCATATTACAGAAGTTAGCACTGGTGAAAGTGATATTCCTGTACATGAAGACCCATATGTGTATGGGTAATGTATGTGTGTATATAATATAACATATTATATATATGTGTGTGTACACTAGCCATATATGTGCTTAATATGTATGTGTATATAATATACCACAATACGTATGTGCGTCCATGTGTGTATACTAAATTATAGGTATATAATGTGTATGTCAGTACTATATAATCTGTATATGTGTACAGTATTACATATTATGTACTACTGTATATAAAACACACACAAAAAAAAATTACATTCTGATTAAAATCTACAAACCACTTTGAGCCTTTATCACACATTTTAATCACCATCACGACAACAGAGAAAACCCCATGTAATCATCTGCATAATTTCATGTACATTTCTAGGCAGCAACATATGCCATAGCGTTGTATATAAATCAGACTGTCCCACATTATGTCAACCATTAAGCCTAAAAAACTCAATATTATAAAAATATTGTGGATTACAGGTACCAGTATATCAGAGCCATAGGTGTCATGTGTATAGAGCCACGGATCCAAATGCACTGCCACTACATCCACTACAATTTATGTTTTAGAAATATTTCCAATTTTTACATCACCCAGAAATATATATTTTCTGCAGCTATATACTGTAGTGTTGCAGTTCCCAGCTAAGTCACTACTGCCATTGAAGGCTTATGAGTGAACAAGGCCCGATGACTACTATTAGGATCTGTCCGATATTAATATATGATACATTCTATAAAATATACAGTAAGTGAATGGACCCCAATAACCCTGGTATAGCATATGACAACTGATGCAATCCAATGAGTTAATAAACTACCCAGCAGCGGCAGCCGGCTGGGGCTGTAAACTAATTCGCTAGACTGCAGAACAAGAGGCCTGCTGGTCAATATCCGCTTCTCCAGTGTGGAAGGAGTTAAGTGAGGAGTGGAAGTAAGACAATAACATCCAGGATACACCTGGAAGCCACAAATAGACAGGGGAAATCTAGAACTATTCCCAGAACTAATGCTATACTCCCACCAAGAACGTGGGCGCAATGGCATAGGGGCTTAAAAAATGTAAAAAAATTATAGAGTCTAAAGACTAAATGGAGAGAAATAAAAAAAAGTCACAATTTTATATACATGTAAATGGAGCAAGAGATGTTCCATAAATACACGTATGCGACTGTAAATACCACTATGTGGTGTAGTTACAAAAATATATATATATATATATATATATACTAAAACTGACCCATTTCACACTGGGCATTGGATCCGTCAGGGAAGCGCACTACATGAGTGTAAAGGTCCAGACAATAGGCCACTGAGTACGTACAAGATAAATTTGCGGATAATAATGTCAATTTGATAAAGACGAATCCTATGGAAAAATAGGAAGTTAAAAGGATGACATTTTTACCCTTTCAATCCGGGTAAAAAAATAAAAATCGTAAAAGGAATCGGACATAGCGTCCAACCTAAAGTACAGCGAAGCGTCAGAACGGTTCGGTACCGATGTCATGTGGAACCCATACTCTGTGTAAATTTTGAGACATTTTATGAATATGAAAAACAGAATCATATCAAAATTAGTCATTCGTGTTCTACAATGGAATAACTTGTTCCTGTAGTTTTTTTCCGTAGGCCCCTATGGAAATCTTACGCTCCCCCCCCCCAGCAATGTTGTAACGTTATATGGTAACGTGGTGATAAGCCTCCACGTTATATGTCCTGTACATAGCAGTTAGTGAAGAACACGCACAGCAGGCTTCATGACTTCTTACCTGCTCCTTCCACTTTGTCGGCCCCCCTGCTCCATGTAACTTGTCTGGTCTCCAGCTTCACTTGGAAGGTCCTCCTCTCTGGTTTCTGAGACTTCTTGGAGTAAAAGAGGGTCATTACTGTGCCAACCTCCAGGCTTCTGCATAGATGGGTCAGCTCTGCTTCACTCTGCCCAGAGGGGGCAAAGCCATTGACAAGAGCCCCTGCATCCATCATCCTTCCACTCCAGGGGCTATTTAGAGGGCACAATCCAAAGGGGAGGCCATGAGAGGACAATGCAATCATGCAAGTGCTGCTGCCTGCAATATCAGAGCAGGGAAGAAGGATTTCCAGCCCTCTCTATTGTTGCCAACTGAGACTGAGCTGAGATCTCCCTCCTCCTCTTCCACCACCTCCTCCTCCTCCTCCTCTTCTCCCCTCCTCCTCCTCTGCATGCACTGATCTGAGGAAGTGTCCCTCCTGCAGACCCTCACATCTCTCCTGCCCCTAAAGCAAACATCTGCAGTGCATCCATGACCGTGCAGTGATCCTGGAAATATGGCCAGTGTCTGCACAGAGGGGTGCACAGATTGCTATCAGCACCCACCCACCCAGTGCTTCCTTGCAGTGTCCTGCTTAACATGAATCCATAGAGATTCCAGTGGGATTAAAAGCAGAGAGGAACTGGAGCCAGGACTCCACACCTCCTCTGTGCTGGCTCTGCCTCTTAAAGGGATAGGCACAGCCCCTGCACTTTCACTCAGTGCTGGCCTATGGCTCACAGAGGCTGCTGGGTACATGTGCTTCCACCTGGGGGAGCTATGATTTGAAGGTGAAGGCCACTTCTACAGAAGGGCTTTTGTCTAATGTAACATACAGGAATAATATATTAGACTTGTTTAAACTGAGATTAACCACTTGGTAACCTATGTTAGAAAGCCCTAATCTCGCTATATACATATATACTTTGTATAAATTAATGTAAATGTGACGTCAGCTGTATAATTGTAGATTAAAAGGAACACTCCAACGCACCAATGCAGACTCCGCTGATCAGCTGTACAGAACAACTGCGCCCTTTTACACTTTTAATCCTCCTGTCCTGTGTTTCTCTTGTTTGTGCAGAAATTCCATTTGCATCTGGTTACTTGGCCTAAATCTCTGCAAGATCAGTGCGAGAAAAACTAGCTCCGTTCGCTTACGGAGCAAACCTCAAAGCCTCCATTTATCAGTGCTGCTACGCTATAGAATCGTATATATTCTTGCACTGCGACTACGCCACCTTCACGACACGTGGGCATGGAGGGGGCTTTAAGGGGCGGAGCTACTGGCAGAGTGGTTTGGCGCAGGGGAGTGTTCCTACCCGTGCCCTCGCAATTTATAGAAATCTGTGAACATTCACCACTAAATGTTTGGAGATTTTTATTCAAAACTATGCCAAGTTGGACCTGGCATAGTTTTGTCCATACATCCCCCATAGACGGCATTGGACACACGATGCGGCACCGTACCGAAGCTGGGAGAAAGATAGGACATGTCCTATCTTTCCCCGTAATACGGCGCTGTGCCCCATGTTTCTCTATGGAGAGGGGTGGGGATGAGCAGCGCTCCTCCTCTTCCCCGGCGCCGACGTGTGCCCCCCGTGCTACGGTATGGCGGGCACACATTAGCCTTAAACTGCTTTTACACTACCCGTGTAGGGCTATGGCGCCCTACGGAGATACGGTGACCACATACGTGTGGCACAATACCATACCATGTACGGGGAAAAGAATGTTTCCCTGTAGGTACAGGTGGGCACCATACATGGCTGCTCACGCCTCCTCCTCTCCAGCTCGGTGCTGTGTGCTCACCTGGGCCACGGCCGGGCCAACACATGGCAGTGTGAAAGTAGCCTTATGATGTATCCGCCGTTGTGGCGTGGGGCAGGGCTTTCTCCGTGCACCAGTGTATGATAAATCTCCCCCAAGGAATGAGTTTCATGAACTGTACTTGCTGGTAGCCATCGGGCTTAATATTAGGTAAAGGACCCATGAGAAGATGTGGCAGCCACTGCCTCATGCCTGCCCACATTTGTTGCATTTGGCATCATGAGTCGTGGATGTTCCCATGGGATTTTATATACATGTAGTCTCCCTATTACTGCAAACATTATGATCGCTTGTTTCACCCATATAATACAGAATAAACCGTGTCCAGGGAAGTTATTAATAGTGGTAACCTTATCTGATGAGACCACTTGTATCCTGACCCTCTCATGGTGGCAGAAATTGGGGAAACTGATGCCACCGTCAGTATTTGGTCAGTATTTTGTTTGCCAAAACCAGGAATGGGTCCAAAACAGGGAACAGATGTAAATATTTCCATTACATTTTGGGGGTCATTTACTAAGGGCCCGAATCGCTTTTTTTCGTCGGGTTTTCCCAAAAATTATCGATTTGCAGCAAATTGCCCTGGGTTTTTGGCGCGCGCGATCGGATTGTGCCGCATTGGCGTCGGCATGCATGCGAGGGAAATCGGGGGGAGTGGCCATCGGAAAACCCGACAGATTCGGAAAAACCGTGGAATTTTTTTAAAAAATGTGTCGCTTGACACACGTTTACCTGCACTCAACAACGGATGGTGAACTCCAGTGAACTCCGATGGACTTCACCGCAGCAGCGACACCTGGTGGACATCGGGCGCACGACCTTAATGAATTGCATGAAGACCCGAATCCTCGACGGAGAACGCGCCGCTGGATCGCGAATGGACCGGGTAAGTAAATCTGCCCCATTGTTTGTGTAGGTTTCACTTCTGGTTTTGGCTTACAAATACTGATCGTCAAGGCCGGAATAAGGTTGGTGGGGGCCTCTGGGCACAAAATCTGGTGAAGGCCCCCACTGAATGTAGTACATTCTCCTTCTCACTATACACTAGTCATGTGACCCTGGGATTGTGATGTAACTGACGTGAGAGGGACTCCTGCTCAGTATTCACTAGTCATACAAGGCTTAGTGGTGAATTGGTGGGCACTAGCTCCAGAAGCCCAACGGATAATCCGTCTCTGCTGACAGTTTGAAAGTGGCCTGAGAGTTCGACATGTTCAATGTGAGCATGTTCATCCATTTCTCACGGTACTGAGATTGAGCCATTTGGTAGTGGTGTCCTGAATATTGAGAAACCATACATAGAAGTGTATGAAGCGGGGGAAGAGGGTTTCTCTATAACTTGCTATAGCTAACACCTTCATTTCATTAGACAAAACTGACTTCTTTACATTTCAATTGGTGGTGCTAAATGGAAATGAATCCCCAGATTGTAACCCCTCACTGGGAGTTTCTGTTCATTCTCGGTACACCCTATAATATACTCTCTGCTGCCTGAGGCAAGCTATAGAATGGCTCCCCTTTTCCCCATCTAGTTGTAAAATATCACATTTTTTTTTAAGTTAGTTCTCCATGTCTCAAGCCTATGCTGATGTTGGATTATTATCATTATTTGTCAGGTCCTGCTTTGTAGCATGTGACTGTGCCTCCTATGCTGTACCCTATCATGCTGCAGACTCAACTAGCCTCTCACTATGAAAATAAGTAGAGGAAATGTAACATACAATATTAAAAAATAATCAATCTTAAAGTACATCTATCATCAAAATGAAGCTTTTAAAATTATGCTAATGAGCCACAAGGGCTCTGGGGTGGCATTACCAGAGCCCCTCTGTGCTGCATCTTCACAGGTGTATATGTGTGTATATGTTGTATCCATAAATGGTGTGCATATACTGTATGTATGTTTATGCTGCATTTCTGTATATGGTGTGTGAGTATACAAAGGTATATTTTTTTAAGGGGGAAGTCAGAAGTCTGCTATGTGGCTCTGTATCTCCTAGTTACACCCCAGCACAAGTTAGATACTCTTTTAAAGGCAATTTTGAAGGAATTTTACATACATTTTTTCCATTTTGCCATATATATACATATAGTACCTTCCAGTCTTACTTTTTGCACATTGTAATTTCATTTTCTCCAATTTATTTTCGTGCACCGATTATAAGGTGATCCTGGAGCAAGATAGCTTGTAGTACATCTATAAGGCACAGTCATTTCCTAACCACAGACCACAGCGCGGGGGGAGTCAAAATCTTAAACACAAACTCATAAAATAGATTTTAGGAAATAAATAAGCTCTTCTGTCCTGAAGTAGTTCAGTGGTTCCTATAAGGGCATGACATTGGGTAATGGAGATAGTTTAACTAAAGATGATTCCCTACAAAACATAATCCCCAGTCACTAGTAACCAGCAGCCTGGCAGGGGCGTAACAGGTGCAGAGGTTGCGATCGCACCCGGGCCCAAGAGGTTTAGGGGGCCCTTATGGTGTCACTTTCCCATATGAGAAGACTATTACTATAAACCATACATTATAGTCGGGGGCCCGGCATAGACTTTGCCCATCAGCTTCTAGTTACGCCACTGCTGTCGGGTTTACCAATAAACCTGTGTGGCTTTAGGATATCCATAAGAACAATGCTGCTGGTTAATGTTTAATGAGTGATCGGCTATGTCTTCATGATCTTCTCTTTATGGCCTTTCAAATGAATTTTAGACCATATGGGTGCTCAAAGTTCATAATTCCTGCTCCCATAGTGATGCAACGTCGACTTGTTTGCAAGCCATACTGTAATATAGACAGCAGCAAATACAATATATCTCTGTCATTGAGACCTCTGGCAGTGCCAGGGCAGTGTGCCACTCAGCATGGACTGATGTGTCACCATATTTATGACAAATGTCAGATGGTCACGGATGGATTGAATATAAATACAAGATTTGTGGTCAATGGGGATGAGGTGTGGGGGCTACAGTTCACTGCAGGCATCTCATAATAAACTGTATACAGTAAGCTCCCCCTAGTGGTGACTGCAGACAGCCAGCATGTTATCTTTCTATATCTATGTAGAAGATTTAAAGTTCTGTATCAGCAGGAACAGAGTCAGTGTGAGTTTTTGATCTATACATTTTGAAGGATATTGGACAAAAGACTGCAATAGCATCATCACACCTTATCCCCAAACTCACTGCTGTGCTTAGTCCAGCTACAACCTATCTCATCAACCCAGGGGCATACCACCCCTAAAGCGATGTGTAATGTGTAATACTTGGGGGAGGTTTTGCTGTGATTTGTAGCAAAAACACAATGTAACCTGTACAGTTCATCTACTGCATTTCCCTGTTGGGCCTGTGATGCCTTCATCATCATCATCACATGATCCACAGGGAAATATAGCGTACAAGAGGCAGTCTGTGGAAGTAAAGAGACACAGTGAGGGTGGAAGAAGAAAAAAAGGGGTCTCACTGAGGGGAAACATGGGGGGTTGTGTCAGGAGAGGGTGAAACATGGGGTCTGTGTGAGGAGAGGGGGATACATGGGGGCTGTGTGAGGAGAGGGGGAAACATTGGGGTCTTTGTGAGGAGAGGGGGGAACTTTGAGGGGCTGTGTGAGGAGAGGAGGGAACATGGGGGTTGTGTGAGGAGAGGGGAAAAATGGGCCTGTGTGAGGATAGGGGGGAACATGGGGGTCTGTGTGAGGAGAAGGGGAAACATGGGGGCTGTGTGAGGAGAGGGGGGAATATGGAGGGGCTGTGTGAGGAGAGGGGGAAACATGGAGGGCTGTGTGAGGAGAGGGGGAAACATGGAGGGACTGTGTGAGGAGAGGGGGATACATGGGGTCTGTGTGAGGAGAGGGGGATACATGAGGGGCTGTGTGAGGAGAGGGGGAACATGGAGGGGCTGTGTGGGGAGAGGGGAAAACATGGGGTCTGTGTGAGGAGAGGGGGAAACATGGGGTCTGTGTGAGGAGAGGGGGAAACATGGAGGGGCTGTGTGAGGAGAGGGTGAAACATGGGGTCTGTGTGAGGAGAGGAGGACACAGGGGGGGCTGTGTGAGGGAGGGGGAAACATGGGGTCTGTGTGAGGAGAGGAGGACACATGGGGGGCTGTGTGAGGAGAGGGGGAAACATGGGTTCTGTGTGAGGAGAGGGGGAAACATGGAGGGGCTGTGTGAGGAGAGGGTGAAACATGGGGTCTATGTGAGGAGAGGGGGATACACGGGGGCTGTGTGAGGAGAGGGGGAAACATTGGGGTCTTTGTGAGGAGAGGGGGAAACTTTGAGGGGCTGTGTGAGGAGAGGAGGGAACATGGGGGCTGTGTGAGGAGAGGGGAAACATGGGCCTGTGTGAGGATAGGGGGGGACATGGGGGCTGTGTGAGGAGAGGGGGGAACATGGAGGGGCTGTGTGAGGAGAGGGGGAAACATGGGGGCTGTGTGAGGAGAGGGGGGAACATGGTGGGGCTTTGTGAGGACAGGGGGAAACACAGGGGCCTGTGTGAGGAGAGGGGGAAACATGGAGGGACTGTGTGAGGAGAGGAGGATACATGGGGTCTGTGTGAGGAGAGGGGGAACATGGGGGCTGTGTGAGGAGAGGGGGGAACATGGTGGGGCTTTGTGAGGACAGGGGGAAACATGGAGGGCTGTGTGAGGAGAGGGGAAAACATGGAGGGACTGTGTGAGGAGAGGGGGATACATGGGGTCTGTGTGAGGAGAGGGGGATACATGAGGGGCTGTGTGAGGAGAGGGGGAACATGGAGGGGCTGTGTGGGGAGAGGGGAAAACATGGGGTCTGTGTGAGGAGAGGGGGAAACATGGGGTCTGTGTGAGGAGAGGGGGACACATGGGGGTCTGTGTGAGGAGAGGGGGAAACATGGGGTCTGTGTGAGGAGAGGGGGAAACATGGGGTCTGTGTGAGGAGAGGAGGACACATGGGGGGCTGTGTGAGGAGAGGGGGAAACATAGGGTCTTTGTGAGGAGAGGGGGAAACATGGGGTCTGTGTGAGGAGAGGAGGACACATGGGGTCTGTGTGAGGAGAGGGGGAAACATGGAGGGGCTGTGTGAGGAGAGGGTGAAACATGGGGTCTATGTGAGGAGAGGGGGATACATGGGGGCTGTGTGGAGAGAGGGGGAAACATTGGGGTCTTTGTGAGGAGAGGGGGAAACATGGAGGGGCTGTGTGAGGAGAGGGTGAAACATGGGGTCTGTGTGAGCATAGGGGGGAACATGGGGGCTGTGTGAGGAGAGGGGGAAACATGGGGGCTGTGTGAGGAGAGGGGGGAACATGGTGGGGCTTTGTGAGGACAGGGAGAAACACAGGGGCCTGTGTGAGGAGAGGGGGAAACATGGAGGGACTGTGTGAGGAGAGGAGGATACATGGGGTCTGTGTGAGGAGAGGGGGATACATGAGGGGCTGTGTGAGGAGAGGGGGAACATGGGGGCTGTGTGGGGAGAGGGGAAAACATGGGGTCTGTGTGAGGAGAGGGGGAAACATGGGGTCTGTGTGAGGAGAGGGGGACACATGGGGGTCTGTGTGAGGAGAGGGGGAAACATGGGGTCTGTGTGAGGAGAGGGGGAAACATGGGGTCTGTGTGAGGAGAGGAGGACACATGGGGGGCTGTGTGAGGAGAGGGGGAAACATAGGGTCTTTGTGAGGAGAGGGGGAAACATGGGGTCTGTGTGAGGAAAGGAGGACACATGGGGTCTGTGTGAGGAGAGGGGGAAACATGGAGGGGCTGTGTGAGGAGAGGGTGAAACATGGGGTCTATGTGAGGAGAGGGGGATACATGGGGGCTGTGTGAGGAGAGGGGGAAACATTGGGGTCTTTGTGAGGAGAGGGGGAAACATGGAGGGGCTGTGTGAGGAGAGGGTGAAACATGGGGTCTGTGTGAGGATAGGGGGGAACATGGGGGCTGTGTGAGGAGAGGGGGGAACATGGAGGGGCTGTGTGAGGAGAGGGGGAAACATGGGGGCTGTGTGAGGAGAGGGGGGAACATGGTGGGGCTTTGTGAGGACAGGGGGAAACACAGGGTCCTGTGTGAGGAGAGGGGGAAACATGGAGGGACTGTGTGAGGAGAGGAGGATACATGGGGTCTGTGTGAGGAGAGGGGGATACATGAGGGGCTGTGTGAGGAGAGTGGGAACATGGGGGCTGTGTGAGGAGAGGGGGGAACATGGTGGGGCTTTGTGAGGACAGGGGGAAACATGGAGGGCTGTGTGAGGAGAGGGGGAAACATGGAGGGACTGTGTGAGGAGAGGGGGACACATGGGGTCTGTGTGAGGAGAGGGGGATACATGAGGGGCTGTGTGAGGAGAGGGGGAACATGGAGGGGCTGTGTGGGGCGAGGGGAAAACATGGGGTCTGTGTGAGGAGAGGGGGAAATATGGGGGGCTGTGTGAGGAGGGGAGGACACATGGGGGGCTGTGTGAGGAGAGGGGGAAACATGGGGTCTGTGTGAGGAGAGGGGGAAACATGGGGTCTGTGTGAGGAGAGGGGGAAACATGGAGGGGCTGTGTGGGGAGAGGGTGAAACATGGGGTCTGTGTGAGGAGAGGGAGATACATGGGGGCTGTGTGAGGAGAGGGGGAAACATTGGGGCCTTTGTGAGGAGAGGGGGAAACTTTGAGGGGCTGTGTGAGGAGAGGAGGGAACATGGGGGCTGTGTAAGGAGAGGGGAAACAAGGGCCTGTGTGAGGAGAGGGGGAAACATGGGGTCTGTGTGAGGAGAGGGGGAAACATGGGGTCTGTGTGAGGAGAGGGGGAAACATGGAGGGGCTGTGTGAGGAGAGGGTGAAACATGGGGTCTGTGTGAGGAGAGGGAGATACATGGGGGCTGTGTGAGGAGAGGGGGAAACATTGGGGTCTTTGTGAGGAGAGGGGGAAACTTTGAGGGGCTGTGTGAGGAGAGGAGGGAACATGGGGGCTGTGTGAGGAGAGGGGAAACATGGTCCTGTGTGAGGATAGGGGGGAACATGGGGGCTGTGTGAGGAGAGGGGGGAACATGGAGGGGCTGTGTGAGGAGAGGGGGGAACATGATCGGGCTTTGTGAGGACAGGGGGAAACATGAAGGGGCTGTGTGAGGAGAGGGGGGGCGTGGGGGCTGTGTGAGGAGAGCAGGGAACATGGGGGCTGTGTGAGGAGAGGGAGGAACATGGGGGCTGTGTGTGGAGAGGAGGGAACATAGGGGGCTGTGTGGGGAGAGGGGGAAACATGGGGGCTGTGTGGGAAGAGAGGGGGAAATATGGAGGGGCTGTGTGAGGAGAGGAGGGAACATGGGGGTTGTGTGAGGAGAGGGGGGGACATGTAGGAATTGTGTGAGGAAAGGGGGAAACATGGGGTCTGTGTGAGGAGAGGGGGAAACATGGGGGCTGTGTGAGGAGAGGGGGGAACATGGTGGGGCTTTGTGAGGACAGGGGGAAACACAGGGTCCTGTGTGAGGAGAGGGGGAAACATGGAGGGACTGTGTGAGGAGAGGAGGATACATGGGGTCTGTGTGAGGAGAGGGGGATACATGAGGGGCTGTGTGAGGAGAGTGGGAACATGGGGGCTGTGTGAGGAGAGGGGGGAACATGGTGGGGCTTTGTGAGGACAGGGGGAAACATGGAGGGCTGTGTGAGGAGAGGGGGAAACATGGAGGGACTGTGTGAGGAGAGGGGGACACATGGGGTCTGTGTGAGGAGAGGGGGATACATGAGGGGCTGTGTGAGGAGAGGGGGAACATGGAGGGGCTGTGTGGGGCGAGGGGAAAACATGGGGTCTGTGTGAGGAGAGGGGGAAACATGGGGGGCTGTGTGAGGAGGGGAGGACACATGGGGGGCTGTGTGAGGAGAGGGGGAAACATGGGGTCTGTGTGAGGAGAGGGGGAAACATGGGGTCTGTGTGAGGAGAGGGGGAAACATGGAGGGGCTGTGTGAGGAGAGGGTGAAACATGGGGTCTGTGTGAGGAGAGGGAGATACATGGGGGCTGTGTGAGGAGAGGGGGAAACATTGGGGTCTTTGTGAGGAGAGGGGGAAACTTTGAGGGGCTGTGTGAGGAGAGGAGGGAACATGGGGGCTGTGTGAGGAGAGGGGAAACAAGGGCCTGTGTGAGGAGAGGGGGAAACATGGGGTCTGTGTGAGGAGAGGGGGAAACATGGGGTCTGTGTGAGGAGAGGGGGAAACATGGAGGGGCTGTGTGAGGAGAGGGTGAAACATGGGGTCTGTGTGAGGAGAGGGAGATACATGGGGGCTGTGTGAGGAGAGGGGGAAACATTGGGGTCTTTGTGAGGAGAGGGGGAAACTTTGAGGGGCTGTGTGAGGAGAGGAGGGAACATGGGGGCTGTGTGAGGAGAGGGGAAACATGGTCCTGTGTGAGGATAGGGGGGAACATGGGGGCTGTGTGAGGAGAGGGGGGAACATGGAGGGGCTGTGTGAGGAGAGGGGGGAACATGATCGGGCTTTGTGAGGACAGGGGGAAACATGAAGGGGCTGTGTGAGGAGAGGGGGAAACATGAAGGGGCTGTGTGAGGAGAGGGGGGGCGTGGGGGCTGTGTCAGGAGAGGAGGGAACATGGGGGCTGTGTGAGGAGAGGGAGGAACATGGGGGCTGTGTGTGGAGAGGAGGGAACATAGGGGGCTGTGTGGGGAGAGGGGGAAACATGGGGGCTGTGTGGGAAGAGAGGGGGAAATATGGAGGGGCTGTGTGAGGAGAGGAGGGAACATGGGGGTTGTGTGAGGAGAGGGGGGGACATGTAGGAATTGTGTGAGGAAAGGGGGAAACATGGGGTCTGTGTGAGGAGAGGGGGAAACATGGGGTCTGTGTGAGGAGAGGGGGATACATGGGGTCTGTGTGAGGAGAGGTGGAAACATGGGGTCTGTGTGAGGAGAGGGGGATACATGGGGTCTGTGTGAAGAGAGGGGCATACATTGGGGGGCTGTGTGAGGAGAGGGGGAAACATGGAGGGGCTCTGTGAGGAAAAGGGAAACATGGAGAATGTGTGGAGAGGGGGAAACATGGGGGTCTGTGTGAGGAGATGGGGGACATGGGGGCTGTGTGAGGAGAGGGGGAAGCATGGAGGGACTGTGTGAGGAGAGGGGGGGACATGTAGGGACTGTGTGAGGAAAGGGGGAAACATGGGGTCTGTGTGAGGAGAGGGTGATACATGAGGGGCTGTGTGAGGAGAGGAGGACACAGGGGGGGCTGTGTGAGGAGAGGGGGAAACATGGGGTCTGTGTGAGGAGAGGGGGAAACATGGGGTCTGTGTGAGGAGAGGGGGATACATGGGGTCTGTGTGAGGAGAGGGGGATACATGGGGTCTGTGTGAGGAGAGGTGAAAACATGGGGTCTGTGTGAAGAGAGGGGGAAACATGGAGGGGCTGTGTGAAGAGAGGGGCATACATTGGGGGGCTGTGTGAGGAGAGGGGGAAACATGGAGGGGCTCTGTGAGGAAAAGGGAAACATGGGGAATGTGTGGAGAGGGGGAAACATGGGGGTCTGTGTGAGGAGATGGGGGACATGGGGGCTGTGTGAGGAGAGGGGGAAACATGGCGGCTGTGTGAGGAGAGGGGAAAACATGGAGGGGTTGTGTGGGAAGAGAGGGGACAAGAACTAATTGTAACCGTGTCCCAAATGAATGCAGCAGCAGGACGGACATAGTATATAACTATATCACCAGTAAAGGTAGAGGGGCTTCTGTCTATAGTCCGCCCAGGGGAGGCTAGGTTCACCTCTGCAGGAACCTTTTGCTTTTTCACACTCACCCAAAGGAGACATCTCTAGACACCTTTTACCTGCTAAACTAACACTCTATTTGAATACATTAAATTGCTTCAAAATCCTGGAACAACATGTCCACCTGGAAATATTCTCCTGTCTTTACTTCAACTTACTCTTTGTCGAGCTACAATCTGGTTTCCGACTACGTCACTCCACTGAGACTGTCCTAACCAAAGTCTCCAATGATCGACTGTCTGACTCTACTTTGCTCTCGTCTTTGATCTGTCCTTTGCCTTTGATATGCCTGACCATTTACTCTTCGTACAAAGAGTATCCTCTCCTCTTCTCCATCTAAGCCTCTGGCTCAGGACCTCTTCTCCATCAAAAACTCTGGCTTAGAACCTCTCCTCTTCTCCATCCAAACCTCTGGTGTAGGACCTCTCCTCTTATCCATCTAAGCCTCTGGCCTAGGACCTCTTCTCTTCTCCATTGAAACCTCTGGGCTATGACCTCTGCTCTACTCTATTGAACCCCTGGCCTAGGACATCTCCTCCTCTCCATCAAGACCTCTGGCCCAGAAAAGCTTATTAAGTCACATGGCTTTCAATACCACTCCTATGCTGACACACAAATCTATATGTCTTACCCAGACATGAACTCTCTACTAGTCAGAATTCCACAGTCTTTATCACCCATATCCTCCTTTATCTCCTCCCGCTTTAATATGGACAAAACTGAAGTTAAAATCCTTCAGATCCCTAACCAACCAACCTAACCAACAGTTACTCCACGTCTCCACACTCTCCACCAAAAGTTCCCTGCCTTGGAGTAACCTTTGACTCTGACCTATTCTTTTATCCATCCTTCAAGACCCTAAATACCTCCTGCCACTTCGACCCAAAGAACTTCTCCCACATCTGATCCATTCTCAACTCATCCATGTCCTCAACATCTCCCACTTGGACTTCTGCAACGTTCTTCTCTGTGGTCTCCAAGTGTCTCATCTGCCTCTCCTCTATATAAGTCTGTCTACTGGTTGCCAATTGTACACAAATTCAGTTGTTGGATATTAAAATTTAACATGGCCCTTGCTATAAGAGCCCCCTACTACAGACAGGAGGTCCCACCGAAATCATGTTGCAGTAGTCGCTTTTTGGGGAGAAGCTGCATCTGTCTAATACAAAGTGCAGGAAGTTTCTTAGAGCTTGTAACTTCCTGCAGTGCCGGAGAACCTTTCAAGGTATTGCCTTGGTTTTGTTATGCTGTGGTTTTGACAACTGGGACAGGGGCTATGTACAGAGACGCAGTATATGATATAATGTACTGTGTGCATGTCACTGCTCTATGTAAACGTCCGAAGTGACAAGTTCAAGAGAAGCTGGGATTGTCTTCCTATGTTACATCAAATGCTTAGAAGAAAAAAATATTTATGTCCTGTGTATAGAGATGGACAATTTATGCTGCACGCTACGTAAAGATATTGATCACGTATGACTATTCTTTCCTTCTTGCTATACCATTTGTCAGAACAAAACCTCTCAAAGGGAATACTACCGTTTCAGGAAACAAATCTTATTGTTTGCATGATGTAAACCAATATACAGTACTTTCCGTATCAGTTCCTTTTCTAGATCTCTGCTTGCTGTCATTCTGTAAGAAGCTATAATGTTTATTTCCTGTCGATAGAAACCTGTCCCTGGTCATGTGATGTCACACAGGTGCATAGCTTGTTATATATCCCTGGTCATGTGATGTCACACAGGTGCACGGCTCCTTAGTATTACACAGTTCTGATTTCTCTGTTATATAATGAGCCGTGCACCTGTGTGACATCACATGGCCTGGGATATAACTAACTGTGCACCTGTGTGACATCACTGGACCAGGAATATAAGGAACCGTGCACCAGTGTGATATCACATGACCAGGGATATAAGGAGCCGTGCACCTGTGTGACATCACATGACCAGGGATATAAGGAGCCGTGCACCCGTGTGACATCACATGACCAGGGGCCTGTTTCTATCCACTGGAAGTAAACAATGAATGACAGCAAGCAGAGATACAGAAAGTAGATTAGAAAACTGTATAACTTTTCATTTTACAAACAAGATTCATTTGCTGAAATGGGAACACCCTTTTAAAGGACACCTGTCACATGAAATAACAGTCCACAACAAATCAGCCCAAACCATCTCCTCAGCCCCTTTCTAAGTATATGCATTATATGCATATGTGTGTTCTATAACTTTTGCTTTAACCCGGGACCCATAGTATGCTAGTTAGATATTATGGGGCTCATTTACTAAGGGTCCGAACATCGCACTTTCGTCGGGTTTCCCAAATATTTCCGATTTGCGCTGAATTGCCCCGGGAATTTGGCGCACGCAATCAGATTGTGGCGCATCGGCGCCAGCTTTCGCGCGATATGGGGGGGACGTGGCCATCGGACAACCCGACTGATTCGGAAAAAACGCAGAATTTAAAAAAGAATTTGTGTTGCAAGATCAGCACTCACATGCACCGGGACGAAGAAGGTGAACTACGGCAGACCTCGGCGCAGCAGCGACACCTGGTGGATATTGGACGCACGACCTTAGTGAATCCCAGCAGACCCAAATCAGCGTCGGACAATGCGCCGCAGGATCGCGACTGGACCGGGTAAGTAAATCGTAACCTCGGCGTAGTCATGAGGTGCTCTTTGCACGCCCTTCTCCACCCTCAACCCTGATCTCAGTTCTCGTGTCTGCGTGTTGGACGTTGCGTCCGTCTTTATTGATGCACATGCGCCACCACCTTGTAGAGTCTCCTGTGACATAACTTACAAACCACAACGGGCAGTGCATGCGCAGCCATTGGGAGAGGAGCTAGCTGAATGCCAGATCAAATGGGAGGGTAGGGGAGAAGAGGGACCCATAGTAGCTTATTAGCATACTTTGGGTCCCAGGTTGGAGCTTAAGTTATAGAACACACATATAAACATAATGCTTATGCTTAGAAAGGGGCGGAGGAGATGGTTTTGGAAAGGTGCTTTGTTGTGGGCTGTTATGTGATGGCTTGTTTTTTGCGGGACATGTACTTTGCACAAGTATCATTCTAGAGTACATATGTTTTTTTTAATCACTTTTTATTGCATTTTTTGTAAGAATAAATAGGTAAAAATGATAATTTTTGGTGGGTTTTCAACTTTTTTTTAACGGCATTCATCGTTCGGGTTCAATAATGATTTACTTTTATTCTACGGGTTTTTACGGACGCGGTGATACTATATATGTGGGGTTTTTGTTATGATTTAGACTTTTTTGGGGGGGTTATATGTCTCTTTATATGTTATGGGGCTCATGGACATTTTTATTGATTTATTACTTTATTTTTTATTGAATACATTTTTTTTTTTTTTTTTTACTTTTTAACTTTTTCCACCATGGGACATGAACAAGCAATCATCTGATTTCTTGTTCATGATAATATCCTGCATTACTCATGTATTGCAGGGTATTAGCAGTGTCAGCCTATGCACATGTAAGATGACGTCACAGACACCATCTTACCGGCAGTGCCTGCAGGCAGTGCTGGGGACCAGATCGGACCCCAGCACTTCCATTGCAGCGATCGGCGCCCCCCGAAAACGGTGACATCTGCCAGTATATGTCCAGTTTTACTGGTGTATATGTTGAGCATACCAAAAGAACATGATATGAATGTAGCCTAAGAGATGATAGTAGTCTCCATCCCACTCGTCTACACATGCTTTTGCAGCCAGATCTTGTTGCAGTGAGCTCTGCAGATTTTTGTGGCAGATAACCTTTAAAAGAAGCATCAGAAAAGCGAGTGTATGAGCTTGGCGGCGAGTGTGCATTGATCCCAAGTGTGTGCAGTGTCTTAAGTGTGACTTAGGTTTAAGGGACTTAAGTTTGAGGGGCTTTAGCAGGTAACTGCTGTGTTTTGTGTTACTTTGACTGTAGATTCTTCTTTCTGTGCATATTTCTATTGTAATCCCCATTAGAATAATGGACTCCATAAGTGGCATTGCTACACGGTGTACATCCTGTGCCATGTATGCTTTCCTTGAACAGCCGTTCGAGGGGGAATACTGCTGTGTGGGGTGTGTGAAAATTGCTCACCTGGAAGCCCAGATTCTGGATCTAAATGAGCAAGTTTCAAGGCTGCGGGCAATTGATAATATGGAACGAAGTTTGCTGCTCCTGGAGCACAAACTCTCTGGGGAAGATGGGTGTGGGGAGGGAAGTATGGAGGTGCAGAGTGAGGGGGCAGCTAGTTGGGTAACATGTAGAAGGCGGGGTAGAGGGAGTTGCAGGGATTCTAGTCCTGATCTGGCGCACCCCAATAAGTTTGCCAGGCTGGCGGATGAGGGGGATATCAGCTCTGGGGTAGCAATGCTGCAGAAAGACGTGGCCGCTAGCAACCAGGGGAATGTCTGCTCCAGTAAGAAGGGTAATGGGAGCACAGGCAAGGTCAGACAGGTGCTGGTAGTGGGGGATCCGATTATTAGGGGAACACACAGGGCAATCTGTCACAAAGACCGTGCATACCGAACAGTGTGTTGTTTGCCGGGTGCTCGGGTTCGGCATGTTGCGGATCGGGTTGACGGATTACTGGGAGGGGCTGGTGAGGAACCAGCGGTCATGGTCCACATTGGCACTAATGACAAAGTAACAGGTAGGTGGAAGGTCCTTAAAAATGATTTCAGAGATTTAGGCCATAAGCTCAGGGCAAGGACCTCAAAGGTAATTTTCTCCGAAATACTACCTGTACCACATGCCACACCAGAAAGGCAGCGGGAGATCAGGGAGGTAAATAAGTGGCTCTAAAGTTGGTGTAGGAAGGAGGGGTATGGGTTCATGGAGAACTGGGCTGACTTTTCTGTGGGCTACAGGCTCTACAGTAGGGATGGGCTGCACCTCAATGGGGAGGGGGCCGCTGTTTTAGGGGAAAAAATGGCTAGAAGGTTGGAGGAGTGTTTAAACTAGAGACCTGGGGGGAGGGCAACTACACTTGTGCAGGGCAAATAGACGGTGTACATAGAGAGCTGGGAAGAGCCATAGTCCATGGGGGAGGAAGGGGGGCTGGAATGAGATTGGGGAATAAGGACAAAAGGAATACGGACAGGGAAAACCATATAAAGTGTATGTACACAAATGCCAGAAGCCTCACAAACAAAATGGAGGAACTGGAACTCTTGATGTTGGAGCGGAAATATGATATAGTGGGTATCAGCGAGACATGGCTGGACAGTAGCTATGACTGGGCTGTTACTATAGATGGTTGTAGTCTTTTTAGAAAGGATCGTATAAATAAAAAAGGGGGAGGGGTTTGTTTATATGTGAATTCTCGCCTCAAGCCCGTCCTGCGAGATGACATTAGTAACGCAAATGTGGAGTCCCTATGGGTGGAGATAAGGGGAGGGAAAAAGAATAATAAAATATTACTAGGGGTCTGTTATAAGGCTCCAAATATAATGGAGGCAGCAGAGGAAATGCTGATAAGTGAAATGGATGCGGCTTCAAAGCATGGTGAAGTACTTATCATGGGGGACTTCAATTACCCAGATATTGACTGGGGGGCAGAAACCTGCAGGTCCTTCAAAGGCAGCAGGTTCTTGTCAACAACAAAAGACAATTACCTGTCGCAACTAGTCCTGGAGCCAACAAGAGGGGGGGCACTGCTGGACCTTATCCTTACCAACAGACCTGATAGGGTATCAAAAATACAGGTTGGGGGGAACCTGGGGAATAGTGATCATAATATCATTGATTTTGTATTACGCTTTACTAAGAGCGTTAGTGAAGGGGCAACCAACACTCTAAACTTCAGGAGGGCAAATTTTCAGCAACTAAGGGAAGACCTTAAAGGCATAGACTGGGATAATGTTCTCAAAGACAAAAGTCCCCCCCAAAAATGAGACTCTCATATATTCTGAAAAAGTCCTGTGAGAAACACATACCTTATGGGAAAAAGCATAAAAGGAGCAAGAAAAAGCCTATGTGGCTAACTAGTCTTGTAAGGAAAGCAATAAGCGAGAAAGATAAAGCGTTTAAGGTGCTAAAACGTGAAGGTAGCGATGAGGCATTACAGGATTATAGAGAGAAAAATAAATCCTGTAAAAAGCAGATAAAGGCCGCAAAAATAGAGACAGAGAAATATTGCCAGGGAGAGCAAAAATAATCCCAAATTATTTTTCAAGTATATAAATGATAAGAAACTAAAAACAGAGAGTGTGGGTCCCCTTAGAAATAACATGGGGGTCATGGTGGAAGGAGATGAGGAAAGGGCCAGTCTACTGAATGTCGTCTTCTCAACTGTCTTTACCCAGGAAAATTCCCTGGTGGAAGACACAATGAGGAATAATGTTAATTCTTTTTATAATGTCAACAGTTTAACCCAGGAAGAGGTACGGCACCGCCTCGCAACCACGAAGATAGATAAATCACCGGGGCCAGATGGCATACACCCCCGGGTTCTGCATGAATTATGTACGGTGATAGACAAACCTTTATTTTTAATATTTGAAGATTCACTGAGGACTGATTATGTTCCACAGGAATGGCGCATAGCAAATGTGGTACCAATATACAAAAAAGGATCAAATAGTGATCCTGGAAACTACAGACCCGTGAGTCTAACTGCTGTGGTGGGGAAAATATTTGAGGGGTTTGTTAGAGATGCTATCCTGGAGTATCTCACTGTGTACAACCTTATAACCGACCGTCAGCATGGGTTTATGAGAGATCGGTCCTGTCAGACTAATCTGATTGCTTTCTACGAGGAGGTAAGTTCAAGACTGGATCTGGGGGACGCTGTGGATGTTGTATATCTGGACTTTTCAAAGGCATTTGACACCGTGCCGCATAAAAGGTTGGTATATAAAATGAGACTGCTGGGAATAGGAGAAAATCTGTGTATTTGGGTAAGTAATTGGCTTAGTGATAGAAAACAGAGGGTGGTCATTAATGGCACATTCTCAGATTGGGTTGATGTTACCAGTGGAGTGCCACAGGGGTCAGTATTGGGACCACTTCTTTTTAATATTTTTATTAATGACCTTGTAGTGGGTTTACACAGTCAAGTTTCAATATTTGCAGATGATACTAAGCTGTGTAAAGTAATAAATACTGAGGTCGATAGTTTAGCATTACAGAGGGATTTGTGGAAGCTTGAGGGATGGGCAGAGAAATGGTTGATGAGGTTTAACGTAGATAAATGTAAAGTTATGCACTTGGGCCATGGTAACAAAAAGTATAATTATGTTCTAAACTGTCAATTACTTAGTAAAACTGAAGCTGAAAAGGACTTGGGGGTATTGGTGGATGGTAAACTTAATTTTAGTGACCAGAGCCAGGCGGCTGCTGCTAAAGCAAAAAAAAATAATGGGATGTATCAAGAGAGGAATAGATTCTCATGATAAAGACATAGTTTTGCCCTTATACAAATCCCTGGTCAGACCACACATGGAATATTGTGTACAGTTTTGGGCACCAGTGTATAAAAAGGATATAGTAGAGCTGGAACGGGTGCAGAGGAGAGCAACCAGGATTATTATGGGAACAGGGGATTAGAATACACTGACAGATTAAAAAATTTGGGATTATTCAGTTTAGAAAAAAGACGACTGAGGGGAGACCTCATTACAATGTACAAATACCTGAACGGACAGTACAAGGATCTCTCCAAAGATCTCTTTATACCTAGGCCTGTGACCAGGACAAGGGGGCATCCTCTACGCCTAGAGGAGAGGCGATTTTACCATCAACATAGACAAAGGTTCTTTACTGTACGAGCAGTGAGACTATGGAACTCTCTGCCGCAGGAGGTTGTTATGGTGGACTCTATGTACATGTTCAAGAGAGGCCTGGATGACTTTCTGGAGGGAAAAAATATCACGGGTTATGGGGATAAAACATTTATTTAATTCTTAAAGGTTGGACTTGATGGACTTGCGTCTCCTTCCAGCCTTATATACTATGATACTATGCTACAGAGAAAACAATCACTTTATAGCGGAGGGTTAGGGAGGACTCTCACCATCTACTCTAGGTGTCATGTTCCTCTCCAGGTTTTGGCTTCAGACCTAAAGACTGACATCTGAATGGATCCTTTATTTCAAAATCCTACACCAAATCAAATAATGTTATATCACAGCTCAGCTCCTATCTACGAAAGAACATCCTCATCGCACAAGACAATGAATACTGGAATAATGGATATGGGGGCTAAGGACATCTTATTATGTTCAAAGGGATCCTGTAGTAAAATACGATTCACTTAAAGGGGTTGGACCAAGATCTCAAGAACTGCTAGGGGTGAGCTCCACTTCTGTGTTAGAAGCCAGCATTGTATCAGATGTGCAGAAGAGCTGTATACCAACTGCTGGCCTATTAGCGCCCTCTTGTGGCTGCATAGGGTTTTACCCAACTCCATACTGGAAGACATTTCATTTCTTAATATGCAGAGATATTAAAAGGAACCTGTGACAAGATTTTACCCCTTAAAACTACCAGCTCTGAGGTTGGTGAAACGTCCTTTCTGGAATTCCATCTTATGTGAAGTTTAAGCAGTTTGCTCATTGTCACATGCCTTTACAGCAAAGACTCACATTTGGCCTGGAGAGGAGGCAAATTTAAAGGCAGCATGGAAAAAGTCACTCCAGATAACCACCCCCTCCTCCCATCTTTAGGGGGCACCTGAATTGATGTGGTTTGTGATCCACAGAACTGGATATAGGAAGTTTTTTTTAATTTAGCTATATGTATCTGTGGTTCTGTATCTTTAATGCAAGTTCCCAAAAAATCCAAGATTCTAAAAAAAGAATATGCTCTAACACATACTGGCAGGATATTATACAATTTAATGCAGAGGCCATGTATAGGGTACATCCAGCAGAGGCCAGCTGTGGAAGCCATACAGTGACATCTGCCTCTGGCCTCCACTGAACATATACTTAGTTTTCAATCATGAAGCAAAGTTATATTGCATAGTCTGCATTCCTTTCTCTTTATTCTGTGTTGTCCTATGAAACTTTGGCCTTTCAGATTAGGCCAAGCCTGTCCTGGTGGAGTTTCTGCTATAGTCTATCAGACTAAAGTGAACACAAAGTGGTGCGTGGGGTCAAAACTAAAAATACACTGCCACTATCTGTCTAAGGACACTCAGCTTCTACAACAGGAAAGCTTCTGGTCTATATGCTGAGGGTTTCCAGTAAATAAGAGGTTAACATCCTAAATGGTGCACCCCTCGCCTGTACATATTGCTCCCATTCCACACAAATAACGACAGAGGCCAATGCAAGTTGTAGGGTTTTATTTTAAATAACCTACACAAGTTAATGGCAATTCATGATAAAAATAGAAGATAGGGAGGGGGATAAAAGGTCCAAAAAGAAAAGGGGACTCTTCTGAACACTTTGCTTTCATTTTAAAAAATAAAAAGCAATCTAAGCAAAACAAATAAAAAGTCACAATTCCATTTACAGGGCATTATTATTCATTTTTTTTTTTTAAAGCAAATCTGCACAAAAACACTCACCACTCTCTCACAATTGATGTTACAAACATGAGGAAGTCCATAGTGTAGTTGCATTCAAGTAAAAATTTTTTTTTTTTTATAACACATCAAAATTCCTTCCAGGCAACGATGATCATACAGAGTCAAGTCTTGCTGTTAACCCCTCAGGTCCTGAAAACAGGCTCCCAAAAAAATGAAATTCAGAGCCGAAATGCAAATCCATCATCGGTTCATTATATATATATTAGAAAAAAAAAAAGTTACAACAAGTTTGGTCTTCATTGCACTTCTAAAAAGTTACTCTTCACATTAAATACAATTTGTCGTAAAATTTTGCTGAAATTAAAATTCAGATGTCCCTATAATTGTACAGCTTTTTTTTTTTTTTAAAAGATTAAAAAAAAGGATTAAATATGTGAAATAAAAATGTTACAATAGATAAGACTGGGCAGGAAAAAAAAAAAATTCACATTTATAAAAAAAAAAAAAAAATTAAGAAAAATTCCCCCTTTCAGAATCACATTTCATGTTCATCTCCAATCCAAGCTCAGGGATTGGCTGGAAATGTAGGTTCACTTTTACTGGGAAAAATGAGGAGCCTGAGCACCCCCACACAGCTGCCTCAGCCCCCCCTCTCTTCAGTGTAACTAGGGTAAGGGGATATGTTCAGATGAAAGGGAAGGGTAAAGTTTATATTTCCTATTAAAAATAGAAGTTGAAAAGAAAAAAAAAAAAAAAAAAAAATCTTGAACTGTAAAAACACACAGGATAAAATTTTCTTAATTCTATAATACAGACTTTTTTGAAAAGCGGATTTTTTTTTTTATGCCTGGTGAAAACCTCCCATCTTAAAAACGCAACAAAAAAAATTTAAAACCTAAAAAGGTCATCACAATTTCAGATATCCCACTTTGTACATATGTATATACTCCTTGTCCATGGGACAATACAGAAGGCAGCACGGGGATACTATCCAATGTTTGTAGAGTAGGCCGAAAGCCTTTGTGGGGTTTTTTTTTTACATTTTTTTTTTCTCTTTTCCCCCTTAATCTGCTGCATATCCCCTTCCCGTCTTAAAAATTAAAAGTTGATAAAAGGTAAGGCTCAAGAAGCTCTCTAGAAGACCCCCTTTCTGAGGCGACATCCAGGCTTAAAATAAAATTAACAAATTATAAAAACAAACATTGTCTCTCGCACTCGTTAAAACTCGTAGTCGTCTTCCGCCATGTCGATGGCCCACGCAAACTTCTCCCGCTGAGTTTTGTTGTAGATTTTTTCTATAGGAATACCAAACTTCTTACACCTGACAGGCAATACAAATAAAGTTAGTTCAAGAAAAAAAAAAAAAAAAAAAAAAAAAAAAACACAACTCATCAACCCCACAGACTCATGAATTGATGTTCAGCCAGGGTAAGGATTTGCAATCTATAAACCAGGGGTGGAGGTCTTTTAGAATAAACACACTAATAAATTATTAAAAAGGAACATCCCAGTCAAAGCAAATTTGTTGAATTCATGGTTTAGGACTCCTTTTCATTGTATTCCTAGAAACCCCTTGAACCATGACCCTCCCCCGACAGGCCCCACACAAGGTAAGGTACAATTCAATGAAAAAGACTGGACACTTCCTCTGTATGGTAGTTGTGCATCACTATTCCACCACTCCACCTTTATACAATTTAGGCCGATGACACTGACCAAGCACAATGCCGGGTAGGGGACTCCTTACCTCATATTTCATTAGGATGTAAGGAGTCCCCACAGAACAGCAGCGAGGTAGTGCGATCATGATTACAGTTCAGCTTTGCCGACACCACAAATCAAGGACTTCATGCATCATATTACATATTGTGATGTGTCTGTGGAGTCGGTCCGAACCCCTGCCCATTGTGCAGAGAAAATTCAGGCTCCCTGGAGCTATGCGATGAGTCTGCATGAGGCTCTAGTGTATCCGCTGAACCTCACTTCAGTTGCCCACAATCCAGCGCATGTGTAGTGAAGCCTCCTTCATATGCATCACAGACTCAAAGACCCATTTAATAGAATCCAAAAGAATCTTGCCACCCGGTTTTCTAAGTTATAGCATACAGCAGACAAGTTAACATATTGGGGCCCAAATTCATAGCTTGTAAGGGCACAAATGCTGTATTGGGGTCTCATTTTGTCTCAATACCATTAACTTGTCTCCCATTCATAGTAGTTTGACCCCTAGGGGTGCAGTGTTCCCCTATGAAGTGTTAAAAGTGTAAGTGTCTACATGAGAAAACTCATCACTAGGTTTACTTAGCATCTTGAGACACTGCAGAAAACACAAGGCGACTGCTTGTCTGCAGCCCCGCTATAGAGCCCCATCTGAATATTTACCAGAAACGCCCTTTAAATGGAGCAACCACTATCGTTCTTGTCATCACTCATCTCCTTGAAAGCATGCATGTAATTTACAATGTATAAGGATAATATTCTTACCAGGCTACAGAGATTCTCGGGTCCAAGTAATTGAGCTTGGAGGTTCCCAGAGCAATCTGTTTGTTCTCTTCTCTGTCAGTCGCTTGAACCTCCAGCTTCATCAGCTGCTCCTCTATCCTTTCCACGGCTTTCTTCTTGCTTTCCACAAGCCTGCGCACAAGAAAAAAAAATAATTTTAACCACAAAACGTAGTAACAAACCTTCAAGATCTGTGTTTTACAGCGCATAGCCTGGGTTTTGGCATTTGGACCATTCTGCTCGACTATATGTAAGAGTTGATCAAGACCAAGGGACCAAAAGAATGAAAGAGCCCCTGAGGCCAGTTTTCATCCTTTACCCTGTTGGTAGATTCCCTTTTAAATGGGTTGTTTACTTTTAGCAAATTATTTCTATGGTTTATATAAAAGTTACACAAATTTTCTAGTACACTAATGAGCAATGCACCCAAAGGATAGAAACAACCCACGCATCAATTCACCAAATTGGAAGCGCTGAAAATACTTTTACTTTATGACACCAACTGTAAAAAGGTGAACTCTAAACATACTTTTTGGTCCTCTCGTCACGCTTGACCTTAGCGTCTGCCTTGGCGCTCTTCAGTTCACGGCGTGCGTCTGCCAGCTGATCTTTCTTGGCATCGATCTACAAAACCAAATTAAAAATCCAGTGTTGGTACCGTGTCAAGATGTCAATAGGTTAGTCGGTGGCCATACTGCATCTAGAAGGCTCCTACCTTGGCTTGTAAATTCATCATGGATTTTTCAAAGGTCTTAGGAGGAGCGCGCTGATGGTTACACAAGATGGCCACAGCCCTGTTCGCACGATTGTAAGACAATATTTTGGCAGCAATATTATCGTCCGCTGCAAAGGGGAAAAAAAAAAGTTGCGTAGGTGAACAGTAACTCTTGAGATAGTATAAGAATGCCAAAGTCATATATAATGACTGCCCATGGCCAAGTTTAATGAAGTGCTTAAAATCAACTGTTATAATTATGCTAAAGAGTCTGAAAGGGGGGCTGAAAGTGGGGTGTTACCAGAGCCCATCTGTGTTGTAGCTTTACAGGCTGCTTTATGCACCCCCCCTCCGGCACACTAAGCTTGTGAAACTAAGGCACAGAGGGGCACTAGTGACACCCCTCAGAGTCCTGCTGGCTCACTAGCATAATTTTAAAAGTAATGGAACAGTGCATGGATCTAAGAGTGTCCCGCGTTGAGCTGGCTTGAATTTGATGGTAGATTTCCTTTAAAGGAAACCGGTCAGCAGATTTGACAGCTCTTCAGTCATACTAGCGAGGTAGGAGCAATAGGACTAAAAATATATTTTATTCCAGGAATGAAGCTTCTCCAAGTGCAAAGGAACATATCCTCGCACTGCTGTGCTCTTAGTCCTCCACAGAAGATCTGCTCCACAGCCATTCACCTGCAGCATTTAACCAGAAGAATGCTGGATCCATTACTCAGCAGAGAAGGAGGGTCATGCAGCAGTAAAAGGCAGAGGACACACAAAGCTACAATGCTGGAATAGAAATCTAATTTTAGTCCTGCAGACACATTCCCTTTAAGACAAATGGTTACAGTAAATCTCTGCCCTTACGGTTGGTAAGTTCTTTTAGCTGCTGCTGCAGGGTGATGGAAGCGTTGTATGTCCTGAACACTTTGGCTGTCAGTCCTTCCATGAGATCTTGTAGATGCTTATTTAAGATACTTGTCTGGTGTCAGAAGAATAAAAAAAAACTAAAATTAGTTCCATTTTAAAAGGGGCAGATGTTCTCATACCAAAACCCAGGATGACTATTGAATGAAATCCATTGAGAAACTTACATTAAGCCTATCGAACAAGTCATCTTCTGGCTGTTTGTTTTCCATGAAAAGTTGCAGATTCTTGAAGACCTGATACAGGACAGACATAGGTGTGAATAGGGCTGTAGCACATCACGCACGCTCCTTTTATGCGGCAAATGTTGGCGAGCAGTACATACCCTCTTCTCCACAGGCACCGTATTGTAGTAGCGGATGGAATCTTTACCGAGGAAGTCGAACTCCACCACGTACTCCTGGCCGTCCTTTTCTGGGTAAAGCTTTATGTGCTCTACTCTCAGTGAGCAGCAACCTACAGTGTCAGCAGTCTCCCCCTCTTCCTTTTCATTACCAGCTCTCAGAGCCAGCTAGAAATACACAAAGTGAGGGTCATTCACAGAGCAAACTTTAGCTGCAGAACGTTATACAGTTCATGTCAAGCACACAAGTTACCGATAACTAGCTAATCAGTGAGGGTCAGGACTTCCAGCTCTCGTCATTCTCACTAATGGGTGGAGCAGCAATGCTTTGGACGACCCCTTTAAGCCTAAATTCCACCCTCTATTGTAATTTTATGAAGTTTTTCAGAAACAGAATATGATGCATTGTCCCAGCACCGCCGGCCTCACCTTGTCAATGAAATACAGTGCAACAGATCTCTGCCTGGCCTTCATCTCCTTGGATTTCCAGTCTTCCCGGTATGTGTTACGAATCTTTTCAACACATTTCTTAAGCCTACGGGCCGTCTCGTATTTCTGCCAGTCCTTCTCACCCTGATTACGGAAAAACACATTGAGTTATATAGGGTCAGGAAGACAAATTTTTGTTACAACAAGGAAGGGTTTTATGTGACATGCCTACAGCACCTGCACGGATCAAGTCTTTACCTTAATGCGGGAACTGGAGTTGAGCATGATGTATTTGATGGATCCTTGAATGTTCTCCGTCCAGGACACTAACCAGGTGACCTTGTTGTCATGTCGAACTTCTTTCCACTTGTGACCCGGAGGAGCAGTGGGAATTTTGGAATCTCTAAATAAGAAATTTAGTGAGTTAGCCAAAGCTAGAGACTATTTAATGGCGCATTATTCAGTCCATATGACAAACCAGTGACATACTTGCTGCAGTTTATGATGATGTCCTCTGGCATGATTCTCTTCTTTAGCTTGCCCATTTTTGGATGGTTTCCTCTACCTCTGAACAAACCAGGAGGTTCTATCCTGAAGTTGGCAATCCTTTCTTTATGGTTGTCCATAATACAAAAGCCATATTCCTGAACCAATCGCTCATTCTCCTCTTTAATTTTCTACATAAGATTTGTGGGGAAAAAAAAAAAAAATTATGCAAGTGTAGTCCAGCTTTCTGTGTGTCTGGTTTTGCAGTGTGGCTTGGATATGTCAGGGAGCAATAGACCAGGTGCAATCTATTACAATTTAGTGTAGGAGTGACTTATAGGGCAACTGCAAAGCTGGAGGCACACTACTATCAAGGACCGGATTTCAAGAAGCAAACCAAGAGGATAGGACTACGTGCATCAGTGATATGCTACAAGGAGTCACTTCTTCCCACTGCAAAGCAGGACTATATCACACAGTTGGCCCTTAACCTGTTCAGCTGTTATGGTAGGACAAGTGGCAGTACACAAGGGATAGGGGCTTGGGGGAAAAAGCCATGCAAAGAAATGGTGACAATACCAGTTTCTCCTCCTTGGTCATTTGCTTCCTGGCCTCGGACTGGGCTTTGAAGTATTGGCTCATCTCATTAAAGTCACACTTGTTCAGGTTGGTAATGATATTGCGTTCGTCACTTGTCATTTCCTAGAAAAATGTGGTGTGTAAATAGTTAAAAGCTGGAACAGGTTTATAAAATTAAAAAAAAAAATTTTTTTTACTATACCTTCTTCCAGTCTTTATAGAAGTTTTTCCTGAAGATGTCCTTTGTAGTGTATTCATGATCTAACATTTTTGCAAAGAACGTGGCCACCTCCTCAGCTTTAGGACTGAGCTTCATGGCTTTACCTGTGGTCCAATAAAAGAATTTACTCCTTTGATTAAAAAAAGTCATAATTTTATGTACATTTACTTTTATTTTTAGCTAAACAGAATAACTCAGGAGCAATGTATGATGTTTGTAGAGTAACTATAATAAGGTGTATATTGATAACCATGTCCTTAAAGGACACCTGTCATCAGGTCTGTCACTAGTCCTGCCACCTCTACCTGTTTGAGCAGCTCAGAAGGATCCATCCCAGCCTTTATCTAGTCAATTCATACATTATTCATTGTAAAATCATCTATTCTTTATTATGTAAATGAGGCTGGTCACATGGTCAGAGGCAGTGATGTCACTCCTGTTCCCCCTCCCCTCTCCCTGCTCATGTCTGTGTAATGTATAGTAAAGCATTGCTAATGTGTGTGCTGCATCTGCTGACATGCTGCATCCTCCTAATATACATGTGAGGCACAGATATCAGCTACACAAGTACCTGACATGTTCTGCTATAACATGGCTGCCTGGAGCTGTTATATCTCTCCTATACACACACAGGCTGCAGGGGCGCTAGCACCAGGAAGCACATGGAGCAGCCATTGCATGGAGCAGCTGTCAGTCAAGCACTGGGGGTATGGCTGTGCCTCCCACTCATGAATAAGCTGGACAGCTTGAATATGCTAATGACTCATTGGACATCTCACAGGTCATTTGCATACAGCTTTAGGAGCTTATTGCTCAAGTCTTTAGGCATGTAAAGGGACAATGAAAAGAGGCAATGCTCTCTAATGGCAGTTTATGAAAATATATTTAGTTTAAAAGAGTATGAAACATTTAGAAATCAACCAAAACCATGAAGTTTGGAAACGACTAATAGATGCTGTATAAAATCTTGTCAGAGATCAGCCTTTACCGTCATAATAGAATTTCACATTGCTCGGGAGAGGTTCGTAGGGGGGTGCAAATACAGGGCCCTGGTGTTCCAGAAATTTCCATTTAACACCATCGGAGTGACGCTCCTCTTCCCACCTATGGGTGAAGAACATCTGGGTATAAAGCACTGGCAAGTAACAAGAGAAGACCACCCAAGTGTATACAATGTAGAAGTAGGTCCCATGTTACCATTTCCATTTCTCCTCCTCCTCTTTCTTCACTTTTTTCTTTCTGCCTCCTACTTCCGGTACTTTGCCCTTGGTCTTTGTTTTCTTGGGTTTGACATCCTAGAAGGAACATCACATCAATGTAACAGACCGTAATCACCAATCCTTGAAAATGTTCATCCAAAGGGAGACTTACTTCCTCTTCTTCTGGTTTTCGTTTTTTGGCTTTTTTAACATCTTCAGTTTTTATTTTTTTGGGCTTGTAGTCAGAGCTGCAAAAGGGAGACAAGTGGTTTAGGGGACACTTTAGGAAGGTCTATACCTGCTCTACAGAGGAGCAATGAGCACAAGACGCCACATACTCTTCATCATCCCTGGATCTCTTCAGGGCCTTGTTCTGCTCCTTTGGAGATAGTGTGTATCCATCGTCGTCTGGCTCATCCTTAATATGGGGACTGGGAAAGAAAACCGCTAAGAATTAGTTACGGAGGTAAAGTAACTGGTCTATAGGATCAGAACAAAATGTATAATGTAAGTTACATTTATTCTCCATTCGTGTGGGGGACATTTATTATACACCTCACAGGATACATCAGGAGGCTCCACCTAATGGGCTGGAGGGGCAGAAAATGGAATGCCTGGGCCTGCCTGATGAAATGGGCTATTCCCTTTAAGTCCTGAATGTTAGCAAGCTATAGATAATTTGGGGACAGGAACACCTGGTGGTGGCTCACTACAAGGGGGAAATAATTGCAATTGCTGGTGGTTCCCTAAGAAATGTGGTTATTTCATGGCTTCTACACTAGAAAACAGCCATACAAGAACACACACACACAGCCATACAAGAACACACACAGCCATACAAGAACACACACACACAGCCATACAAGAACACACACACACAGCCATACAAGAACACACACACACAGCCATACAAGAACACACACACACAGCCATACAAGAACACACACACACAGCCATACAAGAACACACACACACAGCCATACAAGAACACACACACACAGCCATACAAGAGTCTGACAGAAAGCCTTTACTAGCACAGTGGCTGTACATGGGTGCGGTGACCTGTTCTTCCATGTGAAGTGCTATATACCCAATGAGACCAAGTTTAACATGAGCACAACTGAGTTATAGCAGCATACACACACATTAACAGCTCCCGGATCAGATGGTGGGTTACTCATGACCGCCGTCGAAAAATTCTGTAGATGCCAACAAATAAACCCATGTGTTTTATTCATGTACAGCCCCTTCAACAGGCATTCTACAGACCCAAATAAAAGTAACTACAGGCGGTCCCCTACTTAACAATCCCTAGTTACAAACGGCCCTGTGGTAATTGATAATTTACTGTACTTTAGCCCCAGGCTACAATGAACAGCTATAACAGTTATCACAGGCGTCTGCAATGAACCTTTATTGTAGATCCTGGTTCTGACGACAATCCAACATTTTAAAAATCCAAGTGTCAGAGACCAAAAACAATTCAGCTGGGGTTACAATTCTAGAATATACAGTTCCGACTTACATACAAATTCAACTTAAGAACCCATCTTGTACGTAACCCAGGGACTGCCTGTACTCAATGAGGAGATGCTCCCACAGCATTGTACACTGGATACATATCATACGGAGCCCATGACCCCTCTAGATACATCACATTGCGCCCACAATTCAACCTACCTGGAGAAGCCATTTTCTTTTTTAATTTTGACACCGTCACTGGAAGATTTTAGCTGCAAGGCAAAAAGTCACGAGGATTTAATGAAGTTAATGGTGAATACTTTGGTTATAATAATTCTATCTACACTCCAGTTACATTCCGCTACCTTTTCCTCCTTCCTCTTCTCTTTATCTCGGTGTTTCTCTTTATGCTTATCTCCATCTCTAGGTTTCTCGCCGTCCTTCCGCTTCTCTACATCTTTGTCCCGGAGCTTTTCTCCATCTTTGTGCTTCTCCCCGTCCTTCTCCCGATGTTTCTCCCCATCTTTTACCTTATGCTTCTCACCGTCCTTCTCTCGGCGTTTTTCCCCATCCTTCTCCCGGTGCTTCTCGCCATCTTTGTGTTTGTCCTTGTGTTTCTTTTCAGAAGGATCTCTGTGTTCACTGAGGGCAAGAGAGGCATCAGTAAATATCTGCACAAAGGTTTATATTGTACAATAAATAGGTGTCCGCACACCTGTATATGATATACAGGCCAATGTGTATGGGGCCTTCACAAAATGTAACATTTAATTTAACATTGACACATTGAATTTCGTGTGAAATTTTGTGTGAAACAAGACTTAAAGGTCCGAAACTTCAGGCCGACATCATTCACCAACCTGTTGTTGTGCTTGGACTTTTCGCGATCTTTGTCTTTCTTGTGTTCTTTGTGACGATGCTCCTTGTCCTTCTTATGTTTATGGGAATCTGAAAGAAGAAGAAGAAAAAAAAAAAAAAAAAATGATAAAACTTCAGAGATCTACTTATGGCGGCAGCAAAGATAATCAATATCTGCCAAGGTTGTAAAGGTCTCAGTATCATTGCCCACATGGAGGATGATGGAAGCGGCTACTCTGTGCGTAGTTCCCAGATATATACTTACCACAGATGCGGATCGAGCTTCCCGCTACACTCATGGGATCGCTACAATATGATGGTGTCGATATAAGGTTTGGCACAGGAGTTCTACGTAATGAATCCTCTGATCCATCCAGGAATGTAGTGATAAGAGCAAATAATAAAACCACTATAAAAACTTCTATACAAGTCAGTGAGAGGCTAAACTCTTGAGGTTGGGGCCAGTTAACACTTCGGTTATGTTCCATTAGTTGTGATGAGTTTCTATGGAGACTACATAGAGATAAGGAACAATGGGAAAGAGTTGCACGAGTCGTTTGTCCTTAAATATAATAAGGTTTAAATTGGCCCTTTCATTATTTCCCAAACTGATCCGTTTTGTGCGGTGTAGGCGTCAGCCAAATGTTCTGATGACAGAACACTGGACCGAGCCTAAGGGATCATAAACAAGTGAACTCTGAACAGCCAAGTACTATAAAAACCAGAAGGCCCAAATCACTTCCATATGAGACAGACTTGTAAGTGCAATTCAGGACAACCCCTTCTGGTTCATAAAATAATCTACACAATTCGCTGCATCGACATCCCCCCCCCCCCCCAGCTTCTATGACTGCCATTTTCTTATTACTACATGATATGAAACATTTATAGACTAAACTTAAGACACTTCCTGCATTTTGTCCAGTCTGCAGATCACTCGCGTTTTAGAAGTTATGTCCAAATGTAAGATGTTTCCAGGAAGAAAAACTGTACTTTGTACACAGCCCATTATATACACGTCATGTGTAAGTGATAAGAGGTGGCGCGCTGCACCGGCACTATTTATAGCCGCCTGTATATGTCCGCAGAGATCGCTAGTTTACCTAGTGTCACAACGTAACAAGAGCGGGACAACACCAAGTGTCAGGTTATATCCTCCCCAGGGCATGGATTTCTACAGTCCTAATGGTTACACGCTCAGGGCCGGCACTGGCTTTACATTCCACTTGTTATGCTACATTATATAGATAAAACTCCAATATTGAATATTGTCTGAGCCATTAATAATAAAATCTACCATCAAAACCCAGCATAAACCAGGGATATTACTCAGATCCAGGCACCATCACTGTGGGAACTGTCATATATTTGTTATCCATGGCCTCCTACCTTCTAAAAATCAACTTTTACAATGATGCTAATGAACCTGAAGGGGAGTGGGGTGTTACCATTGCCCCTCCATGGTGTAGAATACTCTTTACAGGAGCACTTCTCCCATCACACTGTGTGCGTAAGAGGGGTTTGGGGAGGGAGACATTGTAGCTGCAGCACGAGGGGCTCCGGTATCAACCCCAGGGCCCTTCAGGTTTAATAGCATAATAAATAAAAGTGGTTATGCATGGCCCTTTCCTTCCAAAATCAAGTTTAAGATTACCACAGTCAGTATGCCTGGATCCAAGAGTAAGTGCCCCGGGTTGATCTTTGATCACTTAGTTAAGGCAGATTCTCAGACACAATGAAAAGGTTACTGAGGTGTGAGCTTCATACAACTACTGCAGTTGATATATATATATATATGACAAATGTATCAATCCGTACATATTCATAATCCAGTAGTAGACTTTTCCATTATCCAACAGAGCAACAAAATAAGTTACAATTCTAACCAAGTATATGTGCATTATTTGTAGTCTGAGGTGTAAGAAAAAAGTTTTTTTTTTCATGCTTTATTTATGATGCGATGAGTTAGGGTGAAATCACCCTTTAAAAGGGGTTGTACCAAATTTGACCTGATCGGAGGGGGTTACAAGATATGATCAGAACCGATTACAAGGACGGAAGTTTTGTTCTCGCTAAGGGACAGAACGGCAGGTTGGGATGTCTCCTATTATACGATCATACCATTATATGGGAGCGCTGGAAATTCCTGAGCTAAGCGCTCACATTCAGCATCTGAGTGCAGGAGATATCCAAGCGCTATGCTCCACAATTTCCAACACTCCTGAGCATTCACCCTGCTATATGAAACCTGGACCATCCCACATAAGTAGTTGTGGAAGTTACCACATTGCTGACGTATCTGAAGCTCACAAACATACAGAAGACTAACCTGCAATAGTCACTTATGTGTAGACACAACTTCAAGCATCTTACTATACATATTACATACAGGAGACATCAGCACCTCCAGAGCACAATACCTGGAAATACTATCACTCCGCTCATCCCATTATCAGGCTCAGCCCGGCCGCCAGTACCAGAACCTAATGTCCCATATACTTATGTGGTTCTACATGAGCGGTCAGCAAATATCCAACAAGCTGCTTTCAATAGTTTCCATTCAACTCCAAGTATAACGGTGAACATTTCATTCTTCTACAATCTTATTCCGTTCTGTAGAATTAGTTTCCCCAATACTAGACCTGGCACCCGGGAAGGACATTTGTGTGCGACTTACACCCAGACGGCAGATAGCAGATCACTTCCATACGGTTTCCTGCAACGTTAGAGACTACACAGAAGGCTGTAGGGGCGAGATCTGGGGACTTTAGTTCATAAGTTATTCATTGGAAGACTATGGGACATGCACTGGGGGCGGCCAATGACAAACACATAACTACTCGCCAGACCAGGGAAACAAAAGCTCAGAGGAATCCTGGTACGACATGTGTAGACGGTTACATAGAAGGGTCAGGCTGGGTCGCAGGGTCACTTCCTAGACTGACCAGGGGTCTTATGAGGCAATGGGCAGCATTAGAGCTCCATGAAGAGGATAGTTTGGGACAAAGACATGTATTATACTCATGAGAAATATGGAAATGCTGAGCTCTGCAGTTTCTGAGAATCCAATATTTCTGGATGGATTCCCCTTCCCACCAACAGCTTGTTCTTGGCAAATTTAATTTTGTGACTCCAGCAAAATATCTGGAAGTGTTTTATTTCCTGCGTATATTGCTATGGGGTAACCCTGCAGCATAATATGACATGTCCGGTCTGGAAGATCTGCAGCAGAGGTCACTCTGTACTAATCAGTAAGATCTTACCCTTAATGTTCATCCCTACAATGCAGGGTGTACAAAGACTTAGATTGCACGAAGCCAAACTTGTAGTTAAAGGGCTTGTCCACTTTCAGCAAATGACAGATACGGTTTGTGTAATGAAAAGCTTACAATTTTCCAATATACTTTGTATCAATCCCTCGTGGTTTTTCTAGATCTCTGCTTGCTGTCATTCTGTAGGAAGCTTTTAGGTTTACTTCCAGTGGATAGAAATCAGTCCAAGGTCATGCGATGGGCGTGCAGGTGCACGAGCAGATAGTATCACATAGTAATCAGAGCCGTGTGATACTAATGGCTCGTGAGCCTGCGTGTCCATCACATGATCACGGACAGGTCTATGCACTGGAAGCAAACAGAAGACTTCTAGATTTCTGCTTGCTGTCACTATAGAAAACGTTTAGAAATTGGTACAGCAGTTCCATTGGAAAGTTTTATAACTCCCTTGCACAAACCATACAAGTTATTTACTGGGAGTGGACAACCCCTTTAACCACTGTACTACAGAAAACATCTGAGTGATACCCTGTCCTATGTCCAGCATTGTGTCCCAGCTCACAATTATACAGGAACTTTCATAAAGAACTCGGCAGGTGCTCACTATCCACCATTCCTTTACAATATGTATACAGGACTAGTTATTCTTCCATGCAGAACCTTCCCCTAGTCTCTAGTAACTCAGTTAAGGTCCCAAACACATGGAAAACTGTCCATTTCAACCATAAGTAATGTCCATCAGGTGAAGGCAAGTAACACTTGCTTTGTCCCCACCAGGGGAAGAGGCAGCGTTCATCTGAAAGTAAAGATCTTTACTACAAAGAACGTTCCTGGAAAGTGTGTTCCCTCTTCTCCCGATGCCACCCGCATCCAGGACGGTCTGAACAGCTCAAGACTTGCAGAACTGTTCCAGATGTGGCGATAGCTGAAATGTTGCAGATGTTTTACGTTCGTGATGCAAGTTCAAGTTTTTGACAACAATTTAATTACATTTGACATCCCAAAGGAACAGATTAGTAAATGCAATCACAGCTTCTACATACAACCAGCGCCGACTCAACGATCCAACAACTGAGAAAAAGTAACCGGAGCATAAACAGTTACCCCACAACTTTCTAGGTAATTCTAGTTACATGCGACTCCAGTCATTGTGACAGTAATGATATAAACGGGGCCAGATCTACACCCACTGTCAGTCTACAGGTTAATCCTTTCTTTCCGTGTATCACAAATTCTCCATACATGACAGATGGCAACAACATCAAAGAGCTAAACACTCATGGACTTCTAGGAACACGTGCACACTCCCGGAAGGGCCATATGTTACTAGTCACAGACTACTTGGGCCACCGCTGCTCACGTGTCGGTGTGAATGTGACATACATTCATCTACAACACTGACAAAGCCCACAAAAAAAACTACTATGAAGTTTCAGAAGACCTCATGGTGCCAGCGTACATGGGAGTCATAGCACAGCACAGGGACAATGACTGCATAGAAATATTTGGGCGCTCCTGACAGAGAAGCTCAATACAAACATGTTCAGCTCCGGGCAATGGCAGCTCCTAACCAGTTATATGGCTTTTCCTAAAAACTTGGTGTCTCTTCACACCCACAAGATACACAAATTTTTTTTTTATCCTGAATGACTCCAGTATAGTCAATGGGATCCTAGCACTTCAGTCATTTAGTACAATGAAAAGGACTTTAAAAAAAAAAACACCGCTAAAATTTAGGGACAGTGATGACTAATATTATCTAATCAATTTTAATTTCATCAGGGTCCCACATGGACAGTTCGAGTGGTAGTCAGAACATCATAGATAGTAGCCACCAGGCGGCAAGGGGCAAGTACAGCGCTCAGGATCTTCCCCAAAATTATCACAATAAAGGCAAAGTCAAAACTGTATACTTTATAATTGTAGATCCAGACAAAAAGTTTTTTCCCCTCAGTGACAATTGGAGTTTCAAAATTTTTAGCTGTAATTAGACCTAGGATTATCTATAAAGCTTCATTACAGACACCTTACAGCTGATTATTGCAGCCTGAGACTATAGTAACATCCAGAGACTTCACCAGAGGTCACAGTGGGCAGAGGGGTCCGTCTGTAAGTCAAGTGTCTAAGTAGGGGACCGCCTGTACTCTCAAATCACGATATAAACCAAGTTATAACAAAATATTATTGGGAGGACACAAACTTCTAATACAAAGACTCTTTCTTTGGGGGTGTCTCATCACCCACCCCTCAGATTTCTACCTACATCAGCTCATTACTTCCTAGATCCAATGTATTCCGACTTATCTCACTCATTTAGGAGAAACCACATTGTTTTACTATAGAGCCTCCAATAGTCAGGATTATAATAGAATATAATTTCTTAAACCAGAATTTGGAGGGGCAGATTATATGCGCAAATACAACCTACTGAGCCTTCTCATTCACTGTAGAGTCTAGAATAGTGGTGACAAGCCTACGACATTATTTCCCTTACATCTCCATAACTCAATAATCTTATATTACATCAGAAGCCCCATGGCCAGCCCCTCCCCATGTGCCATTCCTTTAATGTCATGTGACCAGGGTGATGTCATCCAAGGTCCTGTTACATTTGCTGTGGCTCTGATCAAATGAAATCACAGCAGCCTCCATGGACTTCCACTCCTCGCCATGGAAGCTGCTGTGATTTCATGTGATGAGATACAGACATGAGGGTAGATGTTGCAAATGTAACAGGACCTTAGATGACATCACCCTGGTCACATGACATGAAGCGTTCTCAACGTTCCACACAGCAGCGTGTCCTAGTAGAGAGTCCCGTCTATGGGGAACAAGTAACCACTGTATATGCAGGGCCTCACTGGATACGCATCAGACGATTTGTATACAAGTTTACAGATTCTTTAGTATTGCAGCCCTGGAAGGGGACCATTTAGGGTCAAGGGCAATAATGCTTGAAAAAAAAAATAAAAAAAAATTTTAATTAAAGTTTTTATTTTGGGTGGGTTCATTTGCGTGGCAGGTTCTCTTTAAGGCTTCCCTCTGCAGCCCTGGGTAACCCAGGATGCACTTCCTTGGCTCCCTAGCGATTCTTCCTGATCTAGGGGAACCTGGAGAGAAGCTTCGATAATCCAAATTTACTCAAGACACCAATAGGAGTGAAAGCCGTGGCACAGCAGGGGGGTAATAAGTTTGAGTCTAAGGCTGTGTGGGCATTTTGTGATAAGAGGGCCTGGGCTGTAGTTTGGGCACTGCCTCTGTATTTAATCATTTGGTTTAATAGTGCACCGGATTATCTCAATGTTATGTAATGAATGTGTATCCCCAGTAGGGATGATATAGTCTATATGCAGCACCGAAACTACCTGCCGAGTATTCACACCCCCGGTATATTCTGTATTTGGTAATCTGGTATCGTAGCATTCTAGATTATCGGCAATTTTATGGTAATGAATATATACCTGGAGGAGAAGGTACTCATACAACACACAACATATACACACACACCTACCGTATTTTCCGGGCCATTAGGCGCACCGGACTATAAGGCGCATTAGTAGTCAGCGCCTTATATATGGAATAATTCCATATATAAGGCGCAGGGTCGGGGGCGTGGCAGAGCGGAGACCGGAGAAGGGGGTCCCTTCAGGTGCAGGATGGCAGTGGACCCTACTTACATAGGTCCCCGCTACCGGAGACAGCAGATCTCCAGCGGGAACTGCAGACCACGCGGCAGAAGTTGGTTCGCGCTATGGCGCCTGTTCCCGCTGGAGATCTGCTGTCTCCGGTAGCGGGGACCTATGTAAGTAGGGTCCGCTGCCCTCCATACATAGGGCGCACCGGACTATAAGGCGCACTTTGGATTTCTAAGGAAATCCTAAGTTTTTTTGTGCGCCTTATAGTCCGGAAAATACGGTAACCTATATACAGCAAACACAACCTGTCTCATTCACTGTATAGTCTAGATTATACGATGATCAGTATTGAAGTGCTCTGGATTATATCAATGATATTATAATGGGTATGTATATGTATTGTCTGGTTATAATCTGGTTTAGACACTGCAGGATTATATCAATGATACTAATGAGCATGTATACAGAGAGGAGCAGGTATGCCTATAACCTATATACCAGGAATACACAGAACGAATCTATATACAGCACCAGCTCTCCCTGCTGCATCTTCTCATCCACAGTTTAGTCAGGATTACTTGATAATCTATATAGTGGTGGCCTGAATTATAGCAATGATATTACAAAGTGTATGCATACCGGGAGGTGTGGGTACAGTTACACTCAACCTATATACCAGGTAGACACACACTATATAATTATTTACATAGCACCAAATATACAGCACCTTCTCATCTACTGTATAGTTGGGATTATTTGATAATCTGGATTATTTCTGATATTATAATGAATGTATATCTCAGAAGGAGCAGATCTATATTTTATATATATCCTATATACCAGGTATACACAGAACTACCTTATATACAGCACCAGCACTACCTGCTGCATCTTCTCATCTACTATATAGTGGGGATTAGATGATAATCTGGTATAGACACTGGATTATACCTGATATTATGAATATTATTTCAGGAGCAGGAGGTATATGCATACCTATATACCATGTATACATAGAGCTACCCTGTATACAGCACCAGCACTGCCTGCTGCGTCATCTCACCCACTGTATAGTGGGGATTATATGTAATCCAGTCTGTCTATACCAGATTATCATCTGATATGATGATGAATATAATATATCATCTCAGGAAGAGCAGGTATATGTATAACCCATATACCAGGTGTACATAGTACTACCCTATATACAGCACTACCTGTTACTTCATCTCACCCACTGTATAGTGTGGATTATATGATAATCTGGCACAGCAGTGTGCTGGATTACATCCACGTTACTGTAATGACAGTATACATTATATACACATTACACCCGGCGTGACTACAGCATTTATCATTGTAGTTACATCCTCTCATCGTAAAGTATAATTAGGGATCATCGTCACGTAACCGAAAAACTATCCCCTTATTTTGACAGTAAATATATTATCAGTTCCTGGAAAAGCTGGGTGACAACCACATGAGAAAGCCGAGAGCACATTGCAGTTGAGGAGTTTGGAGAAGCCGCATGGCAGTCACACATCACTCAGCTTTCCCTGGAGACTGATAAGTCTACTTCATAGATGATGTGACGCTACACCAGGGCACAGTTCACACTTGTATATCACCCGGGTGTAATACTGAGAGGACGGGACTTGTAGTTGCACAACAGCTGGAGTCACAGTCGTAGCAGAAATTTCCAGAACTACAAGTCATTTGAGGTGAAAACCCCCCCGCGATAAATGGTGGCCCCCTGTGGTATAAATGGGGGGCCACACGACAAGTTGTGAGGTGTTAGCAGTGCGGAGGAGCCGCAGCCATGTCCCCCGCAGCCCAGGCCCGAGCCTCCCTCACACACACTGAAAAAGAAAATGGCGCAGAGACTAAGTCCCCACCGACTGATCGACGACTTTCACACCGGGAAAACACAAGGGAAACGCGGCCTGAGCCGCCCGGGGAGGCGGGAAACGGGGAGCTGGGCTCGGACTGAAGCCGAATCTGCCGTCACATGGCAGCTATCACCCGGGATGGGCGAGATGTGAGGGGCTGGAGGTGAACAAAGGAGCCGGTGAGCGAGGAGACGGGACTTAGTCTCTGGACGCCATGTCTGCCCTTTCTAGAGGAGGAAGGAGAGAAGGAGGAGGGGGAGGGAAAGGAGACACTACAAGGGGCCCCACACCCCACCAGGGCACACACATGACACCCCAACACACCCGGGGGAACACAGCTACTTACCGTTCGCCCGAAAATTTGCGTCAATCTAAAAAAAAAAAAAAGGAAAGAGGGGAACAAGACACAAGATCAGGGGGGTGAGCTGGTAAATTAGGGGGATTTTAGGATAAATAGGGTAATGGGGTATATAGGGAAGGGGGGCGCCATGGCCATAGACTACTATGGAGGTGGATAAAGTTTATGGAGCCGGTGCTGGCGGCCATGTGCAGGACACTACTTACCTGTGAGTCGTTCTGGCTGTTATCCCCGCTCATGGTGACTGAGGACAGGCGGGGGGCACTGAATGAATGAATGGGGGGGCAGCTGCTGGCGGGCGGAGGGGCTGCTGAGCGGTGTGCGCTGCGGGGAGGGAGCCGGCTACAGCCACGAGCAGCACAGGCGGAATGAGACACACTGGCCGGAGACACTCCGACGATTGTGTAACGACTAAGTCCCGATTTGGCCGCACTGCGCAGGCGCTGGGAATTTAAAAGGCCGGGGCGGAGTGTGGAGCGGCCAGGGCACGCCTCTTCCGCGCTCCAGGTCTTGTCTCCCGGTTACTCGTGTGACCGCGTCCTCACATCACGGAGAGCGGGGGGCGAGGTCACCGTGTGAAGTATCAGCAGGTGCCCATCTATCAAGACTACATATCAATCCCGGCTCTTTATAATTTACCAAGCACAGCGCCCTACACTGTATAGTGGCTCTGCTTGCTAGTGCAGCCAAGCCAAATCTACCACGGGGAATCTCTCAGGAAGTAGATTCCACATGGTAGATTTCCTTTAAGTGGATTCTGGCACCAGATTGTAGCCTATTAAACTACAACCCCCGTAGGTAGGTCAAGAAATGTCCTTTCTGGAATCCTCTCTTTTATGCAAAATCTCACCTGTTTACCTGTAAAGTAATCCCCAACCCCCTCATGTAAAAATGATCAGAGAAGAGTCATGTTTGCCAGAAGTGAGTTAAATTTGGAGGTTACCCAGGGAGTGTTACTTCAGACTCCCATATCTGGAGTTGTTTAGTATCTAGAAAGATGATGCTGGTGTCATATTAAAGATAAAAATCTTATTTCCTCTTCTAGATCACATCAGGCTTGTGAGCTAAAGAACTGGAGATAATTAAAGGACATCTACCACCAGGATGAAGGATTGTAAACCAAGCACACTGACATAATGGTGTGTTCCCCCCTCTAGCAGGATCTGCTCTTCTTTTACCTTCTTCTGTCCTTGTTTTTACAGAAAAAAAAGCTTTAAAAAGTATGCAAATGAGCCTGAGGGGCTTTGGGCTCCGTAGCTGTTAATTGAGCCCAGAGCTAGTTTGCATAATTTTAAGCCTTTTTTTTGTTGTAAAGAAACAAGGGCATAAAAAGCTAAAAGGAGCAGAGGGGACACGCCAGTATGTCAGTGTGCTTGGTTTACAAACCGTCATCCTGGTGGTAGATGTCCTTTGACGGGAACCTACCACCACGGATCTACCTATAAAGATAGATCGGGTGGTAGGTGGATCTATAGGACGTGAGGATAGCCCTTTTAAGGGCTAATCCTCACGCCCTTGCAATATTTTGCTAACTTTTATTTCGCTAATATGTAAATTTTGTAAAGAGGCTACTGTGGCGTGGAGTAACCGGAGCTGAGGCTACACGGCGCGGCTACTCCACACCCCAGTAGCCTCTTTGTTCCTCCTACCAGAAGTCTTTGAGGCACAGCTACTCATTCCGAGAAACCTGCCGTCTGCGCATGTGCAGAACCGCAGACTGGCGGCTGCCCAGCTCCGGCTTCGGAGCAGTGACCGCGCAGCCACGGGCCTGCTGTTCTGCTTATGCGCAGATGGCAGGTTTCTCGGACGAGGGCGCACAGCTACGAGGAGCTGTGCGTCAAAGACTTCTGGTAGGAGGAACAAAGAGGCTACTGGGGTGTGGAGTAGCCGCGCCGTGTAGCCTCAACTCCGGTTACTCCACGGCACAGTAGTCTCTTTACAAAATTTACATATTAGCGAAATAAAAGTAAGTAAAATATTGCGGAGACGTGAGGATTAGCACTTAAACGGGTTATCCTCACGTCCTATATGAACCTCCCACCCGATCTACCTTTATAGGTAGATCCGTGGCGGTAGGTTCCCTTTAAGAAAAAAAAAAAAAAGGGCTGAAATTGGATCTTTATCCTAATCTTGCATTTCCAAATATGTCTTTTACTGCTCCAATCTCCGGTTCTGTAGTTCACAGAACCACAAGCCTGATGTGATCTAAAACAAGAGAGTCTTATCTTTAATATGACACCAAGTGCCAGATGTATCACTTGTTTTTTCTGTTGTTTTTGCGCCTTTTCATACTCTTACTGTTTTTGTGCCACTTTTGCTACTAAAGACCAAACTAGCCGCGCAGCAAAAATAACCGTGTTTCCCTCAATTATCCTACCAATCCAGATGTTTTGCTGCACCTAATAATCATTCATCATTAGCAACTTGTTCATTTAGGCACATAAAGGGGTGCACATAAACGGGGGCATAAACGGGGGCCGTACATGCAGCTTCAAATTTGCGGCCGCATGTACATCCCCATAGACAGCAATAGCGGGACGGCGGGGATCCGGGCCGCACACCGTAAAAAGATAGAGCTTGGTCTATCTTTTGGCGAGTGTGCGGCTGTGTTCCGCTGTTTTCTATGTAGGGAGGAGGGGTCACCTCCTCCTCCTCTCCAGCACACGGCAGTATGCCCGCACGGCGGGCATACCACGTGTGAATGAACCCTAACTGCAGAAAACTGATACAACTGGCCCCGTTGATTCTCCACTTGCAGCCTTTAATCTGACTCTTCTCTGCTCATTTTAACATGATTTTGGATGACATTTTTTATATGTAAATGGGTGAAATTTCACATAAAAGAGGGAATTCTGAAAGGAACATTTCATCCCCTACCTACCAGTGCTTCCAAGCACACTTATTTGCTGTGCTGTGCCTCCCAAAACAGGATGTCTTCCTCTTTTTGTAAAAATCATCTTTTTTAAATTATGCAAATGAGCCTCAGGGGCTTCTGTCTACATCATAATAGCCCCTTCTGGCTCCGTCGTCCACTAATTATTCACATCTCCATTCAGAGTTTCTGACTGGCCAGAAACAACGGGCAGAAACACTGAATTGAGGTCTGAATAATTAGCAGACGACAGAGCGAGACGGAGCTCTGTTGATGTAGACAGGAGCCCCTGAGGCTCATTTGTATAATTTTTAAAGACATTTTTCTCAAAATTTCTCTGCATCTGGCAAAGCTTTCATGAGCCCAGGCAGGGCTGCTGCCTGAGGCAAGCTATATAGAACTTCGCCGCCTCCACCTCATCCAGAAATAATATATCAGATTATTTACTTTTAGTAAGTGGGTTCTCCATGCAGTGTCTCACACCTGTGTTAGGAGACACTATTTTAGGTGTCAGATCCTGGTGTATAGCAGGTGAGTGCGTTCCAGTTGGTGTTGCCTGAAGCAAAAGACTCAAGTTGCCTCTTCTCCTACCACAACTTATAGCCAGAAAGTGTGATATCTGGTCTTGGCATCTTGAGACAATGAGGGAAACACTTAAAATGTTAGAGAGGAAGATGTTGGGGAAGTTTCTAGTGATGATCTAGTGATGATGGAGATGCATCCTGGGGATTTCCCACTAGTAATGAAAGACACAATTTTATCTTTGTGATATAATTCATAGGGAATCTGGAGCTGAGGGGATGACACAACGTAATATCACCTGATTCCTTTAGACACAAAGACAAAAGGGGAGATTTATTAGATATATCTGAGGCAAAACTGTTCTAGTTGCCCATGGAAACCAATCAGAGCTCAGCTTTCATTTTATAAACAGCTGTGGGAAAATGAAAGCTGAGCTCTGATTGGTTTCCATGGGCAACTAGAACTGTTTTGCTTTCAGACACTTCTGATAACTCTCCTCCAAAGTAACTATCCATTCTTAGGCTATGGATTGGATTTTTAGGTGGCTACAACAAACCTAGTATATTATCTGCAGCTTCACATTGCAAAACAGCCGACTTTTGACTCAACACCTGTTTTATTAATTTTTCTTATTGGTTCGCACTACAGATAACTTGTGTCTGACCCGATGGTTCTAAGTTCTTTGAGAACCTAGGCTGTAAGCACCAGGACTATTTATTGGACAATTACAGTAAACATCGAAGCACATTCACTAAGAGCCGTGCGCCATTTTTCTTTCGGACTTTGCACATTCTTTCTAGTCCAATCTGCTTGCACAGGAATTTAAGAAGTGTCCGCATCACATTTGTGTTGCACGCAAACCTTTTGTGGCACGGCTGGACTAGTCATCATACAACACATGCCCCATGTTAAAGGTGCACCAAAAAATAAGTGGTGCACTCTGTCGGAGCAGGGCAGGGGACACCAGATTCATGCAGAACCTGGGCCAGTAATCCTGAATCTGGCGCCCCCTGCACTATACACAGGCAAACTGCACCTAGTACACATTTACTTAGTAAATGCCCCATAGTCTTATTTAGGTAACATATCGCATATTACTTAGAATTGGATACTATTTGGTATAACTAGTTGTGCTTTGTATGACAACACATCATATAGGCAGATGCAACGCAATCTACTGAATCGGACCCCATTCATAGTACTTACAGGCATTTTTGCTTCCTCATCAGGATCCTTGATTCTTTGTAGTTTTCACAACTTACATTGTCATAATATTGTCCATATATTGTAGTGGCTGATGCTGGATTATACAGACGGTACATCTTTAACCCATGGGGTCCACGTTTATTACATCCATTAGTTGGCTTAGATTGCACCAGAAAACTAAAACTAAATTCTCATGGATGTATGCCTGTCTGCCACTGGCCGTGTCCAGGCCAGCATATGGTAGCGCACTGGAGAGGAGGAAGGGTGACCCCTCTCCTCTCCATAGAAAATAATGCCGCACGACTGTTCTAACAGTCCTATCTTTTTTGCAGCCATGGTACTTTGTGTTCACCGTAACGAGCACGGGTGCCATAGCCGTCTATGAGGGCGTTTGTCGGGCAGCAAATTTTCTCCCGTGGTCGTGTGAATGCACCCTATGCAGGGCCGAGTGAGGCATTTTGGTGCCCTAGGCAGACAAGTAGAATTGACCACCCCAAAATGCGGCAAAATAAGGGCTGCTCCTAATGAGAAAAATGGTTTACTGTAATTGTCCAATAAATAGTCCTGGTGCTTACAGCCTCAAAGAACTTAGAACCATCGGGCCAGACACAAGTTATCTGTAGTGCGAACCAATAAGAAAAATTAATAAAACAGGTGTTGAGTCAAAGGTCAGCTATTTTGCAATGTGAAGCTGCAGATAATATACTAGGGTTGTTGTAGCCACCTAAAAATCCAATCCATAGCCTAAATTTAATCCCTCCATTAAAATTAATAACAAAGGCCAACTGGTATGGATACATCTACCATAAGGTCTCCCAGATGTGAATATAGAGTAAAATAGAAAAATATGTCCCTGCAGTGAAAATACCTGTGATGGTTATACCAAAAAGAATGTTGGAAACACATAAATATATTCCAGCAGTGAATATACCAAACACATAGATATCAATGGCTGTCCCGCAAATATAAATATTCACCAGCAATGAATAAATGGTACAAAGGGTATTAATATCCTGCATCCAAAAATGTATTTACTACACACATGAATATATACCAGCATTAGATGTACTACACACATCAATATATATCAGCATTACATGTACTGCACTTCTGGGCTGCACTTCGTCACAGACATCACTTACTGTTAGGCTGCTGCTATCTCCTTCTATGTCTTTGTTGGTCCGGTCCATCCCTCTCTTCTTCCTGTAGTCTCCTCCTTGTTGCCAATCTTTCTCCATCAGGTAGAGAACGTCATGGAAATTTTCCCAGGCCGTGACTTATCTCTGCAGAATTTGCCACACGGGTGATTGTGGCCTCTGAAAAAAAACACACTCTGTCCCTAAAAAAATCACAGTCAATATAATATCCCCTAGATAACAGCTAAGTGCCCCCTCCATATACAGATAATACACTGCCACTCGACTTACATACGACCCCTAGTTACAAACGGACCTCTGGATATTGGTAATTTATTGTACTTTAGTCCTAGGCTACAATAAACAGCTGTAACAGTTATCACAGGCGTCTGTAATGAAGATTTATTGTTAATATTGATTCTTATGACAACTCAACATTTTTAAAATCCAATTTCACAGAAACCAAAAAAATTCTGTCTGGGATTACAATGATAAAATATACAGTTCCGACTTACATGCAAATTCAACTTAAGAACAAACCTACAGACCCTATCTTGTATGTAACCCGGGGACTGCCTGTACTATAATATATACTACCGTATAATTTCCCCCTCATTAATACGGTAGCCCCAGCACACTTCCCCAGTATATAGGTAGCCCATGCCCTCAGTATATAGCCACCAATATATATCCAACCAGCCCCATAGTGTATAGCCAGTCACCTGCCCTGCCTGGGTCCTAGAGGATGGCGGCTCTGTATCTTAAAGATACGCATATCGCTGGTCGCTACGGGGGCCCATGACAGCGCCTACCTCTCGTCCCTATGACATGGTTTAGGAGGAATTCTGCCCACATTCTTGCCCATATCTGGTCTACCATGACTCCCTGTGGTTCCCAACACTGTTGAGATATTGGGAGGTGGAAGTGTCTAATGAAATGCACTATTCTCAGAGTCATACACATACACACAGCTGTCAGCTATTGCATATCCTAGACCGGTTTATTGCTCTTCCTGCATGTAGGAATTATCCAGACAGGAGAGATACTAAACTCCTGGCAATATTCCGGAAGTCATTGAAAGGTTACAGATTGTTTTACAGCAGACTATAGACTGCCATAAAGAGAGCACTCTGCAGCTGAATATCCAGATCTAAGCTCAGCCATTGGTAATAAATCCTGAGCCATTGGTAATAAATCCTAACTTCCTGAGACTTCTTATATTTTTGCTTCTAATTCTGGCCCCCTGGGGGTGTTTCATACTCCTATGCATATGCAGCCATAGAAGAACGTATCCATGTAAGAGTGGAGACAGCATATTGTACAAACTCTCAGCCACATCCTACAACTCTCCAACACTGCAGGTGTCACAGCCTGCGTGATGTATCAGAAGTACTGTTTCTCCTGAAAATGACCATTTCATTTGATGAATTATAAACCAAACATACCTTGAGAATGCTGTATCTACACTGATGCAGAAACATATCTTGTTTAATCACTGAACTGAGTGATTTTGCTGAAAAAACTATTAGAAAATTCAGGATAATGAGACTCTGTAGCTCCTTTGCCTGGATCAGTGCTTCTTCTCTTACACTGCTCAGGAGAATGATGTAATCACTGACAGGCAGAAGTAATCAATCGCTGCACCATCTTCCAGCTGCTGTTTATAAGTGATCCAGCTCAGGTTGATTAGTCCTCTCTAGACAGTGCAGACAGCTTGTGTAATGTGTTTATGTACTGCAAGAAGCATTCATTCCAGCTTTCCCAAGGTCCTGAATGTTATAATTGTTTTTTCAGCAAAACCATCCAACTCAGGGATTAAACAAGATATGTGCCTGCATCAGTGTAGCTACAGCATTCTCAATGTATGTTTGGTTCATAATGCATTGAATCAAATGGTAGATTTACTTTAAAGAAGTAGTCAGAAGGGTGGAGCCAAAAATATTAAATCCCATCCATTTACATAAGTGTAGCTCATGTTACATTAGATCTCGGGATGCTACACACCCATATACCTGAGACATAACACTTTAGTCTGGAGAAGTGATGTTAGATGCAGAAGAATTCGCTCATGGAATAGCCTAGAATACATGACATAGCTCCTGTGAGTCATGAAGACATCAAGGCATCTGACAGCAATTAGGAGACAGGTTATTTAGGTTCAGCTGGAGTGGCTGAATTTACACTTTCAGGAATTGCGATGCAGTTTTTAGAGTCACAAAGGGAAAAAAAACATAAACAGGACACATTCTCCAATTTTTTTTCAAAATGGAATTAAGACTTATTTCCAGATACAAAAATCCTAATTTATTCTTATTAAAAAAATATATCAGTATTTTTCCAAATATAATTACAGTATATATTTGTGTATAAGCCGAGTTTTTTTTAGCACAAAAAATGTGCTGAAAAACCCCACCTTGGCTTATACACAAGTGTATGAAAAAATAAACTTCCATACTCACCTTGTGATGCTCCTCGTAGCTCCTCTTCCTTCTTCTCCATGTGCGTCCATGTGCTCGGCTTTTACTAAGGTCGTCATATACATGAGTATATATGATATGTCATCATATTCTAGATCTAGAACATCATCACAGATCTTCAAAGCTCTCTGAACAACCTTTTGTTGTGAATTTCGGTGATTCTATAGCCTTTAGAATCATTGGTTCTATGATCAATGGCCCCTCTTGTCTATGTAGCTGCTTGTAGTATATTGCATTTGTCAGCTCCCTCTTCTCTGCAGCTCCCTCCTCCTCCATGCTGCCTTCATTTGACAGGCAGGAGGGGGGAAGGGGCACATTTCAAACTGTTATGAAACTTCTGAACTGTGGTACCTAAAAGCATAGTTCTGGTGTTTTAGGTTTGACAGGCACCCAGACATCCACAGTAAAGTTTCAGCCAGGAGTGGGAGCTGTATATGGAAATGTAAATGATATCTCTCAGTGTCTATGTCACCAAAAGTCCCAAACCTTATGTGGTTTTATAGGGGACATTCTTCTCTTTAAAATGACACAATTACTCTGTTTCAAGGTGACATGGTTAGTCGTTTGTAACAAGGGCTTATTGCCAGAATAAGTCTTGTTGAGAAGAGGCAAGAAAAATCACTCTAGGGATTATTTTCTGGTGGTAAAACACATAGATATATGTAAATGAGTCTATTCAAAATTCACCTAAAATAAAGGTAAAGAGCATTAATCCTTTGCACAGTGTTTCTCCATCTGACTATCCTTGCTATACCCACTTGACCAGGGGCAGATTAAGACTGGGCTGTATGGATATTGTAGCCCCTACAAGTCTGGAATCACTTCCTACATGTGGGACTAGAATCAGCTTCTTGGGGAATGGAGGATGTGTCCCTACTGCTGCTTTCAGTCTTCGTATTCAGGACCTTTGCGAGGACCTACAAAGGTCCTGAAATGACTCTGGTGTACATGTGTATTGACAGCAGGAACAGATGTACAAGGATTCATCAGTAAAGATCTCACTATAATATTTGGAAGGTAGTTTGGGTGGCTCCAAACCTGTCTCCTAATTGCTGTCAAATACCTTGATGTCTTCATGACTCACAGGAGCTATGTCATGTATTCTAGGCTATTCCATGAGCAAATTCTTCTACATCTAACATCACTTCTCCAGACTAAAGTGTTATGCCTCAGGTATATGGGTGTGTAGCATCCCGAGATCTAAAGTAACAAGAGCTACCTAGAAGGCTTGTGTCCCAGGCTACCACCCTAACCACCTGTATTATAATCCACTTCTGCACTTGACTGCTCTTTTTGGCCAGGGCTGGCGTCAGCACTTGGTATACCCAGGCAAGTGCTGGGGCCCAGAGCTGCGGGTGGGCCCCACATAAGGCTTTACATAAGGAATCCATGGGGATGAGGGGAACTGTATCAAATGAATCGATAGGGTACATGCCCTATGAGGGGGCTGTATATAAAATAACCATGAGGAGCTGTATATAAAATAACCATGAGGGGGCTGTATATAAAATACCCATGAGGGGGCTGTATATAAAATAACCATGAGGGGGCTGTATATAAAATAACCATGAGGGGGGTTATATATATAATACGCATTAGAGATGATAAACTAGGGAATATTTTAGGGAACAGGAGACTGTTTTAGTTTCGGAATTTTTAATGCCGACATGTAAGTTCACTGCAAAGTGGCCCACTGAGGCTCTGTCACCCAGGGGCCTACTGAAACCTGGAGCCGACCCTGTTTTTGGCAATGGGTGCTTTGTTCCAGTCCTTGCCTTTAGAAAGAGCTGTAAACCTTACAGTCTGATCCCAGTCAGTTTCCTTTCCCCTTGGGCTGTATAAGGAGTTACTCCCATCCTCTGTATTTCTGAACTTCCTATAGGACAGTGATGGCGAACCTTTTAGAGACAGAGTGCCCGAACTACAACCAAAATCCACTTATGGCACCGTTAAGTGCCAACATGGCATTTTAAGCAATGACTTACTGCTACCTGTTCTTCCACTTCTTTCAATTGTATCGGCCGCCTGAGGCCACCAATACAGTTGAAAGAAGAAGGGCAAATTCAGACTTTCATTATAGCTTCTCTACAAGTTGCCTGGGACAGCAGGAAGATTTGATGGGTTTGGTCCTGTTTGGTTCCCCACCACTGCTATACATGCACAATAGGTGCAAGTCCTACACCTGACCCACTTCCTGCAGCCAGAGAGTTGATGCATGGGCGGCCGGAATCCATTCCGGAATCCATGTCTATGGAAGCGCCTACAATAGCAGAGCATATCTAATATATAAAGCTGAGTGTATGTGTGTGTATGTCCTCTAAAGGAATCTGTAACGTCCCGTTTACAGTCACCAAATTTTTCACAGCCACTCTCTGTGACTCAGGGAACATCTTAGACCAGGTTTTGAGCCAAAATTTTCACCCCGCGCTTTCCAAAATCCACTTATTAACCACCATATACAGGAGCCATTGTCTACTGCTGCTGCTGTGGCAGTTGGAAGCTGAGCCATGATTGGCTTCTGTTCTGCCACAGGTCATTAATATGAGCTCTGAGCTGTGATTGGTTACAATGAGTATAAGACGCTTATGTGCGGGGTAATATGGATAGAGACAGAGATAGGGGAAGATTTACCAGAAATGTTTAAGGTTAAACTGTTCCTGTTTCCCATGGAAACCAATCAGAGATCACCTGTAATTTTATAAACAGCTGTGGGAAAATGAAACTTGAGCTCAGAGACTGCCAGCCACACAGACAGACAGTCACTGAAAGAGACTGCCGGCCACACAGACAGACAGTCACTGAAAGAGACTGCCGGCCACACAGACAGACAGACAGACACTGAAAGAGACTGACGGCCACACAGACAGTCACTGAAAGAGACTGAAATAGACAGTATGAGTCTATAGATACATATAAAATATTTTTTGTTAACCCATTCTATTTTGTTGTAGCTATGAGCTACAGCTAGTAGCCTATACAGCACAATTTTTAGCCCTCTGTTATAGGCTGGTCTAATATTCAGTAGAAATCACCTGTCAGGCTCACTTTAGGGAAGTAAGTGTAAAACCAGAAGTAGCAGCCAGTACCAGGCTCCGGCTATTCCAGCAAATACAGAAATGGGATGTCACAAAAAGGGTAGAGAATAGAGAACATTGTCCTCAGTTTCATGTTCACATTATTTCTGGATAGGAGTCAATGAATAGTTCTTAATAAATAAACCTCATCAACTTGCGAGGGGTTTTATTTTTCAAAAAGATGGTTTAATTTTTTTTTAATGTTATGTTAATCCCTATACAATGTACTGATTAGGAGGACCGACCCAGGGACCACCAAAATCAGGGACCACTTCTTCCCTCTAATGAAAGGAGCAATAGTTTAACCCCTTAACGATCTGCGCCGTAGCTCTACGGCGCAGAGGTATAGGGAATGTATGAAGAGGGCTCACGGGCTGAGTCCTCTTCATACAAAGGTGGGGGTTTTTGCATTTTGCAGAAAACCCCCACCGCTAATAACTGCGGTCGGCGGTGTTTAAAGAACGGCGGCGCGCGGGCGCCGCCATCTTCAATGCGATCGCCGCGCCCCCGAATGTCATCAGGGGGCGGCGATCGGTTGCCATGGTAGCCTCGGGTCTTCTGTTGACACGAGGCTACATGGCTTCTGCAGATTCGTTACAATGAGCCAGGGGCTCATTGTAATGAATGTGCTGCAAAAATGCCATATATTGCAATACAGAAGTATTGCAGTATATGGTAGGAGCGATCTGACCATCTAGGGTTAATGTACCCTAGATGGTCTAAAAAATAGTGAAAAAAAAAGAGAAAAAAAGTTTAAAAAATAAAAAAAAATTATAAAATATTCAAAATTCAAATCACCCCCTTTCCCTAGAACGGATATAAAACATAATAAACAGTAAAAATCACAAACATATTAGGTATCGCCGCGTCCCAAAATGCCCAATCTATCAAAATATAAAATATAAAAACGGTTACGGCCGGCGGTGACCTCTGAGGCGGGAAATGGCGCCCAAATGTCCGAAATGCGACTTTTACACCTTTTTAAATAACATAAAAAATGAAATAAAAAGTGATCAAAATATCGCACAGACCTCAGAATGGTAGCAATGAAAACGTTGCCTCATTTCACAAAAAATTACCCCTCACACATCTCCGTGCGCCAAAGTATGAAAAAGTTATTAGCGTCAGAAGATGGCAAAAAAATTTTTTTCAGCTTCACAGTACACGGCATGTTAAAATAAATACCATTACGGGAAAGTAAAATTTGTTACGCACAAAATAAGCCCTCACACAGGTCTGTACACGTAAAAATGAAAAAGTTATGGATTTTTGAAGTTGGAGAGCGAGAAATGAGCCGAAAAACCCTGCGTCCTTAAGGGGTTAAGCAGTTGCCCTGCTACTCCATTCATTCTTTATGGCACTGGTAGAGATAACCCAGTTCTGTACTCGTCTATTCTTGTCAGTCCCATGGACAGTGACCGGAGTGGCAATGCTTGACCTATCCCTACATTTAGTTGGGAAACGAGACCCCCTCCCCCTTCCCATGATCATTTGGATCTATAGAGCAGTTAAATTATTATCAAGAATTGGATCTTTATCTGCAGCTCACATTTCCAACATGCTTTTTTGCCATTTTGATGGATATTATTTTTAACCTTTATACCTTAATAAAGAGTTTTCATTATTTAACCATAGACTAAACCTTTATACCTGGGTAGACAGTGCTAGAAGCTTTCTCTTTTGTCAGCAGCTCACATTTCCAACTATGATTTTAACTGTCTCTATCTCAGGTTCTGTATTTTACAGAACCACAAGCCTGTTGCAATCTGAAAGATGGGATTCTTATCTTTAATATGACACCAAACATGTTTTATGTGCTACTGAACTGAAGACAGGGGCGTCTTAAAGGGCACCTACCACCACAAATCTACCTATAAAGGTAGATTGGGTGGTAGGTGGATCAATGGGACGTGAGGATAGCCCTTTTAAGGGCTAATCCTCACGTCCCTGCACTTTTTTGATAACTTTAATTTGATATTTATTCAAATTTACTTATGCGGCTACCGGGGCGTGGAGTAGCCGCATATGAGATTACACGAGGCGGCTACTCCACGCCCCGGTAGCCACTTTACCCCTCCTACTCACCCATCTTCGGCGCGCAGCTCCGCGTAGCTGCGCACCCTCGTCCGGCGATCCTGCCGTCTGCGCATGCGCAGAAGAGCAGGCCCGCGCCTGTTTCGGAGTTGTGACCGCGCAAGCGCGGGCCTGCTCTTCTGCGCAGACGGCAGGATCGCCGGACGAGGGCGCGCAGCTACGCGGAGCTGCACGCCGAAGATGGGTGAGTAGGAGGGGAAAAGAGGCTACTGGGGTGTGGAGTAGACGCCTCGTGTAACCTCAGATGCGGCTACTCCACGCCCCAGTAGCCGCATAAGTAAATTTGAATATATATGTAATAAAAGTTATCAAAAAAGTGTGGGGACGTGAGGATTAGCCCTTAAAAGGGCTATCCTCACGTCCCATTGATCCACCTACCACCCAATCTACCTTTATAGGTAGATTTGTGGTGGTAGGTGCCCTTTAAGTGATTCTACCCCTGCAATCTCTAAACTTGACTCTTCTCTTCTCATTTTCACATGACTTTTGAGGTGATTATTGGTTAACGGGTGAGATTTCGCATAAATTAAGGAATTTTAGAAAGGATACTTGACTTGAGAGGTGGATCTGGTAGTTTTATGATGTAAAATATGGTGACAGGCTCCCTTTAAGGGTTAGGATGTATTCACACACCCTCCACCATGTAAGAGATGGGGAAGAAGCATTCATGGTCTGGATCTTTTCCAAATACTGCCCCCTGCAGACTGAGAAAAATATGCCCCCTGCTTTGTAGATTACCTTCTAATAAATTGTATAAATATATCCAGGCTTGTGTGTAAAGCCAGGCCTATAACAAGGCGATATCCACTACAACAAGAGGTTAGGTCTATCGTGGGACTAATGACTCTTCCGCTGCTGCTGGATGTTGTGATGGTTAATTACACATGATAGAGCAAATAACCAGCTTTAGATTCCTTGATATGGGTAAATGATCAAGGGATTTCTTCTGACTGCCATATTTGGTGTCAGTTTGAGAATCACCAGCTACTCCCCTGGGCCTTTGTTTTTGCCTTCCTTTTTGCTGCAGGATTAGAAGTCTAATTGAATAGATTCCTCTTTTAACCACAAACGTATAACTATGCAAGGATTGGCAGACACTAAAAAGAAACTGCTCTGTATCCCCTGGTATCAAAGTAGGGATCATGAGTGGATAGAATATGCGAATGCTCGTCTCACCCGACTCATCCATAGACATGCATGCTCGGCACAGCCTGTATCCTGCTTCAAAATTGCTCAAGGGGCAGTTGCTTAAAGTGTAACCCATTTCATGGTGATTTTTGGGTCCGACCTGGCGTTTAATTGCACTTAAGTGTGTGCCAGGAATTAGCGCAGGTTTTGGCAGTGCAAGAATGCCCTGCACCAGCCCAAAACGTAGCATGGAGGTAGCATAATTGGTAAAATAGGCACAATTTCTGGCTATAGGCCAACTGAGATGTTGCCTTATAAACCAATACAGCCGACTCGACTCTATATTCCCCACAATCTGATCAGAAATGTTTCATTTATAAACAGTGCCACCTTGTGGTCATTTATGCTTTTGTTTTCCAGTGTAAAATTTAAAGGGGTTGTCCGGAATACTTCAAACAAACTATGAAACACATATACTATGGACCTTGCGCCAGCTTTCTGTTGGACTTTGCACGTTCTTTTAGATGCAAACTGTTTGCACATGTATTTAAGAAGTGTCCGTGCCAGATATGTGTCGCACGTGACCCTCTTGTGTCGCGGCTGCGCTATTTTTCACTGCAATGGGCTTAGTCGGAACGTGCCTCAGATGTCTGAGGAATATAATTGATTGTCACGGGGACCCCTGCTACACATGTTCCGGGTCGCATGCGCACCTTTGTGTCTCTCTAGTGTCCCCGGAGAGCAGCAGATTCTCTTACCTTGCTGCACTACAGCAATGATCTCCTCGATTCGGCGCGCATATCCCCGCCTCCTAGGGCACACGCACGCCGGCCGTCTAAGATTTAAAGGGCCAGTGCACCAATGATTGGTGCTGGTCGACCATCTTCCCAGACAAAAACTCTGATTCCGTGCTGCTTGTCCTGACCACGACTCCGTGTCTGTCTTTTGATTCTGTACCTTGCTTTTCTCACCACCGCGGACAAAGTCGCGCCTGTGGCACGTCCTGGTGGTACCACGGGGCAGCAAGTCCAATCCGCTTTGCGGCGGGCTCTGGTGAAAACCGGGTGCCACTTAGACTCTGGTCCCAGGTGTTGGCTTACGTCATCGTCCGCGATGGTCCAGGGGGTCCACTACCCCTGGTTCCTGACAGTGATGTAAGTTGGGTAATTTTCACCATAGGGCAATGGGTGCAGCTGTACCGGTCTTGCTGACAGCAGGGATCCCCATGACAATCCCATCTATAACTCTATCTGCATCCATCCTCAGAAAAACAGATACTTTGTTGGGTGCAATGGCAACAGTATGTGTGTGTATATGTACAGTTCGAGCATATATATGTATATATATATACTACCACTTATATCCTGCACAACAAAGTTCTTCTGCAGAACTACTTATCCTATTCTGTATATTTTGGCAGAGCACCGTAAAACAAATCCTATTCTGCACAGCACAGTTCTGTCCTCAGATATATAGTAACGCATAGTACTACTACTCCCATTCTGTATGTATGAGAACTGGACATATCACAGTACTGCAATTCATATATATATTGGCACAGTTTTTTAATGATAAAATGGGCCGTGGGATCACAATATTCCCCCCCCCCCCCCGATGGCGACCAAGTGCCAGCCACCAATGGTGGCAGTATCAAACTGGACCAGTGGACCAAGTTGGCCCTAACACTGGATAGTGTCAAATGGCTGCTGGGCACAGCATAGACCTTGTCATCCTTTTGCCCTGAGTTGACTGTGTTCAGGCGTGAGTGGAAGTGATGACATTATGTTGTTCTTCTGCCCCAGGACACAGTCAACTGAGGGCAAAGACCTAATTAGGCCTGTGCCCTGAGTATCTGGCTACGGGGACTGTACAGACTCCAGCAAGAGCAGCAGAGATGGGTATTTGGGTAAATTGGGTACTAATATTGGCTACCATGGGGGCACTGTTAATATTTTGGCTACAGTGTGGACCCTGTGACTTTATGGCTGTTGTGGGGCTCCTGTGATTCAATTGGCTACTGTCAGGGCATATATTGGCTACCGTGTGGGCACTGTTACTATATTGGCTAATGTGGGGGAACTGTTTCTATTTAGTCTGCTTAGGGGCTGCTGTTACTATATTGGCTACAGTGGGGTCACTGTAACAATATTGGCTACTGTGGCGGGCACTGTTACTATATTAGTTCCTCTGTGCTCCCTGTCACTATATTGGCTATTGTGGGGGCACTGTTACTATATTGGCTACTGTGGGGGAATTGTTACAAAATTGCTAACTTTGTGGGTGGCACTATTACTATATTGGCTACTGCATGGGCACAGTTACTCTATTGGCAACTTTATTGGCCAATATTATTATTTTGGCTACTGTATGGGCACTGTTATAACTATATTGGCTACTGCGGGGTTGCTGTTATTATATTGACTACTCTGGTGCCATTGGTACTATATTGGCCACTGTGGGGCACTGTTACTATTTTTGGCACTGTGGGGCACTGTACTGTAGATCTCTATGGGAGCAAAAGAATAGTATAAAGTATGTGTTAAAAATGTGGAGGAGATGAGCTACTTAATCGCACCTCCTGAAGGTATCTGAGACACATAGGGCAGCGGCATGGGCTCCGTATGCAGCTGATTGCTCTGTGTTCCACTACAGGTCTCAACTCTAAATGCATCCAGAGGACGCAGATAGAGTTGATATCGGGAATGTAGCATAATATCACCCAAATATCACAGAATATCACCTGCATGATAAGACAGCTATGGAAAAGACTAAGCTCTAATTCATGCGCAGTACTCCCTGTGCCTGATGTCTTGAATTAGTCTACAATCATGCGCCGGTCAAAGAAGAACGAGCAGGCGCAGATCGATGAATGAACGCAAATTTCTCTAGGATAGAAGTCATACACGGGCTGAACCAATGGATATTATTCAATAATGATGTGAGTGTTACGATTGGTGCAGGTCCACTCCCTGTAGGATGACACTGACACACATAAGGTGATGTCAGGAGGAAAAATGATAAAAGACCTAATACCGGCAGTTGTGTAATTTTTAGCGTAGTTAGAGAATGAGATTTGAGGTGCAAATATAGAGAGATAGTAGTAGGATATAGTACAGGAAAAGAGGTGTGTGTGTTTCCCGCAAGGGGTATCTCCTTTGAATTCCGCCCTCCCTGAATGATTGAGTAAATAGGGAGAGTAAGTGATTCTATGGGGCAGAGTTATCAGAAGTGTCTGAGAGCAAAACTGTTCATGGCAACCAATCAGAGCTCGGCTTTCATTTTCCCATAGATGTTTATCAAATTAAAACTGAGCTCTGATTGGTTTCTATGGGCAACTGGAACAGTTTCACCTCAGACACTTCTGATAAATCTCCATCGTTATGAGTCTATGAGTGAATATATAGCGAAAATAATACTTAGCTCGTAGGGAAATAAGGTTACAAGATTGGTCAAAAAAATGGAATTGTCTATCTCTTGAAAAAATAAAGAGACTAGTCGAAATATTAAGACTGTCACACCCCTGGATATATCCTCAAACACTACTTTTGTTACTAGGTGACGGAACTACTGAATCACTGACACCTAGGCCTTGCACTCTATCTCGACTCTCTAAGGCCGAATTCACATGAATGTATAGGGAAGGTATATGCCGGGCGCCATGGAGAGGAGGAGGGGTGACCCCTCCCCTCTCCATAGCAATGCACGGTGTACGGGCCGTGCACACGGGGAATGATAGGACATGTCTTATCTTCTCCCCGTGTACGGAGCGGTACGGTGCCCCACGTGTGTGGCACTGCTTCGCACAGTGCGGCCATGGCCGTGTATGGGGGATGTATGTATGGCTGCAGGCATGCAGCCGTAGATACATCCCCCATACATTTTTGTGAATTCGGCCTAACTGATAGTTATAAAGTTATGTTCTATGGTATAAGAGCACTTGAACTTGTTAATAATAAAAGTGAATATTAATTAGTGAATAAAGGGGTAGTCTACCCCTTTAGGCATTTTTTGGTTTGATATCGGGAATGTCACCCGGAAAGTAGAAAAATTTCCTGTCAATCCGGGGACATTCAGGACACAGGCCAAAAGGGGTGCTTACCCTAGATATTTTATTTGCCCCTTATTTTTTGTAGCCCCCCTCAAGCTCCTCCTTATATTCCATTTGGATGAGCCCTTAGTCTGATGCATGTTTTTTGGTTATATTTTAATTAAATTTTTGGCGCCTTTTTCCGGCAGTTCACCAGAGTACGCAGCAGTAATCCTGGTTTGTGCCTAATCTGACTTCATTTCTCCTGATCACAGATCATTGCACCTGATTTAACACTGATTGAGCCTCATATTTTGCCTTTTTTAAAATTTGTGCCTAAAACACCTAAAAAAACCCTGCACTTGACAAAGAGCGGAGACTACAAAGGCAAATAGGGCACACAAAAAAAGTCAAGCAAAGGGTGCAAATCACAGCAAAACAAAAGGAAGATGTGATAAATGAGCCCCACTTTCTCTTTTCTGTCATAGTTTAATAGGTCATTTTTTGGATCAGGTTTTGAGGTGGGTAATGACTTGGGATATATCATGCGGTGTAGACCCAGTCTAATGGTTTCAGTACTCTGATGCTATAGCTCAGTGGTGGCGAACCTATGGCACTGGTGCCAGAGATGGCACTCGGAGGTCTCTCTGTGGGCACACGGCTGTCTCCCAGGCACAGAGTTTGGCAGACATGGCATCTTCCTGCAGTCTCAGGTAGTCCAAGTAGTGCCCTGCTATTGTAAAGTGACCCATCCTGTGCTGCTTGGTCCTGTCCAAAGAGTGAAAAGGTGTCAGATTGGAGCTCAAAGATAAGTTTGTTACTGCCTAAATTGCCGTGTTGGCGCTTTGGGAAAAGCTAGTGGTTTTTGAGTCTCACTTTGGGCACTCGATCTCTAAAAGGTTCACCATCACTGCTATAGCTTATAAATGCACACTAGGTGGCAGTATTGCGCAAATTGTGTAGAAAGGAACAAAACCTTTCATGATAACTGCTCACATTCGGAGCTGGAATTTTTGGGCCCTCCCTACCTGCTCAGCACTTATACACAGTTTCCCATCCTACATTATATCACATGCAAAACTATATACTTTAACCATTTTTCCGGCAAAATAATTTGACACACCCAATAAAATGTTAGTCGGTATCTACAGTACTGATCAGATGCAGGAATGGCGTTTAGCAACTCAACTGTGACAATTCTGCTCCAATGTAACTAATGGGACTAAAAATAAAGGAAAAAATAAAAAAGTTAAAAAAACTAAAAAGTTAATTCAAATCACCCCCCTTTGTCTAGAATATATAGATAGATATAAAAATATATAAAATCATAACCATGTTAGGTATCACCACGTCAAAAAAATGCGAGATTTAACAAACTATAATTAACGGTTATAACTGGTGATTAACCCTGTAATGGAATGGCCCAAATGTCTGAAACAGCATTTTTTTTTTTGCAACACATAAAAATATTTATTAAGTGATCAAAAGGTTGTACAGTAAGCAAAAAGGTGTTGAATATTATGGTGATATATAAATAAAGAGTATTATTATAACAGTGAAACGCTTAAAAAACGGGCTCACAAGAAAATGGTGCCAATGCTCTTTTTTTTTTTTTATCAATTGCACTACATTTAGAATTTTTTCCAGTACCAAGTTTCAAGGCTATGCTAATGTTAGCTATCTCCAGTAGGTGGCAGCAGAGAGACAGCCTTGTCACTCTTGGAGAAGATATAGGGGCACATTTACCATACGCTGGGGCCCCCCGGTGGGCACCTGCATTGCCCTGTGCCCGTGGGGCACTTCTATGCCAGGTCTTACGTGGTGTAGAATTGCATCCTACCCTAAGCCTGGACAGTCCACTGCGGCATCAGCCGTGTCCCACTGCGAAACCATTCAGGCCAATTCCTGGACATATGCTGGGAATTGCACCAATTTTAGGGCTTGTATGTTAAAATTATTGCACACAAGTCCTGATAAATGTGCCCCATAATCTGTATACTCATGCTGGTAGGCCCTAAAAAGAGCTATAATGCCACAAAGACATAGGTACAGGTCAAGGGTGGGCTCTGGGCAGTTAGAATATTATAGCCCCTACAAGTCTGGAATCACTTCCTACATCTGGTACTAGAATCGGCTTCTTGGGGAATGGAGCATGTGCCCCTTCTGCCGGCTTTCAATCTGTTTTTTCAGGACCTTTGGAGGACCTTCAAAGGTCCTGAAATGGTTCTTGTGCATATGTGTATTGAGAGCAGGAACAGATGTATGAGGATTTCATGGGTGAATACTCTCCTCCATGGGTGAATACTAGGTGGCCATAGGCCCCCTAGAAGGAAAAAAGTTTGTCTGACTGGAGCTCCTGATTCTGCATACTGTCTCTTTTTGCAGATATATTTCCAAAAACCTTCAAATGAAAGCTCAGCTTGTTTGAGGTTTAGCACAACCAAAGGATCTTCCTCAAGAATAAGCCACTATTCAGACACAGAATGCTTTCCCTCCGATTTCACTAGTGTTCACAGCAAATTACTAGGTAATAGAGGAGTTGGGCCCTAAGCTAACGCCCAAACCGCCTATATTATAATCCTTTCCCCAGTACTGGTGACATAAATGTAAACTCTGCTGCTAACTTTTTTTTGGTATTGGTATATGTCTATACATGAGTAAATGTGTCCTGCCCCTCATTAATGCAGTTCATACCATGCATGACCAGCAGATGGCGCTATGGGGCTTTGAAAGCGACGTTTGCACCCAACTAAAACAACCATAGACGGGACAACCTAAGTTTATCGTGGCCTTAAAATGTATAGTCTGCCATTAAAGTAGCTGGAAATGTGAGTTATATCCTTCACTTAAAGAAATGGCGTGAAATCCCTTAAAATGTGTAATCTTTCTGTGTGGTTTATCGAATATAGTCTTACTCTTAATACATTTTCTTTCTTTCTTATTTTAGCAGCGGCATAAGGTAAAACCTATTTTTTTTTTTTAAGGTACTGCTGCGAATGTTTTTTTTTTTTTTTTTAAAGAAAATTATTTTTTGCCTAATTGGAAAAATTTGCATTTTGAAACGATAAAGATAGAGAACGGTTGAATTTGAAATGATAGAGACGGATGCGTCGTCCTAATTATAAAATATTGATGATTACAACTAATTAAATGGGACCCTGTACTAACGCAGCCTCTCGTCAATTCTCCTGCGGTCACATTAGTCCAGGCGCACACCTTTCCCGCTTCCATGTGACCCTCCCAGCTCTGCCCTGTAGTAATTAAAATATGTCCACAGCAAATGATGGATCAGTCTCTGGCTCCTCTCTGGAGGGGCCAGGGACATGTGCCCTGGTTTATTGCCTGCTGCAGGGTTTCATTGCAAAGGAGTGTGGGGCGAGGGCTTGGGGAATAGAATAACCTTTCTGCCACATGGATCTATGAGACTTTACGTAGAGTCTATAATACTCAATCAACAAACAAACAGTAGAAATAATATGTTACACTCATTAAATAAAAACAGCGATCATCATCATCGCCAAAAAGAGTCACAATATTTATAGGGCACATAAGTAAAGTAATAAGGTAACAAGAACATGAATATTCTGCTCATTCCCATTAGTATCTATAAGGGATGAGAACTCTGGCTGCTTCTTGTTCGTGTGAATTATTTCCCTCTGTTTACATGGTTCACAATAAAAAAGAATAATAATAATAGTAGCAACAAAAAAATGTTAGTTATTAATGAATGCAATAAACTTTTTTTTTTTTTTAGACACGTCAGCTCGAAAAATCCTGCAATAATATAATATATACTGTAAAAATAATGATATACACAATAATAATACATAGAATAATAATAATATATACAATGATACAATATATACAATACTACAATATATAGAATAATAATAGTAATATATACAAAATGCAATATATACAATAATAATAAATTCAATAATACAATATATAGAATAATAATAATATATACAAAATGCAATATATAGAATAATAATTAATACAATAATACAATATATAGAATAATAATAATGTATACAATATATACAAAATGGATTGACTTTGAATTAAATTCCATTATAAATTCAATAATGTTCTAATTTAGTCACAAAAAGGTTGTGTTATCTATGTATGTAAATCTGTATATTTTAAAAAAAATTTTTCATTGCATTTTGTCAATCTTTTTTGCCTTCTGGTTTCCTGCTCTAAAGATTTCCTTCTTTTGTAAACCACGTGTATTGCCTTAGTCCCCCCCCCCCCCATCTTGTACTCATGGAATATTAAGAAAAAAAGAAAGAAAGAAATGGTAACAATTACTTTCAAGTTAGAGAGTTGTTGTTTTAAAGAAAACCTATAGGTGGCGCTAATACCAGAGGCCGTTCTTAGGGGGAATAATGGAGATGTATGGGCCTTTAAAGTTTTTGATTCTTTTTTTATATTTTTTTTTAGGCTCAGATTCGACTGAACTGGCGGTGTAAAATAAAAAATCATGCTGTACAGACCTCAGATAAAATGTATAACATATTTATATAAGTATTATATAGTGTAAATAGACAGCATTTATATATAATGAAATCCCCACTTATCTAGACTAGAATTCTTATGTCTGCTATTATGTTCCACTATATAATATGTATTAGACTTTTTCTTTAAAAAGATGACTTTTTATTTATAAATTTCATGATATTCCAAATGAGTATCTATCTATCTATCTATCTATCTATCTATCTATCTCATATCTATCTATCTATCTATCTATCTATCTATCTCATATCTATCTCCTATCTATCTATCTCATATCTATCTATCTATCTAACTATCTATCTCATATCTATCTATGTATCTATCTATCTATCTATCTATCTATCTATCTATCTATCTATCTCCTATCTATCTATCTACAGTATCTATCAATTATCTATGTACCTATCTTTATAAATATACATTTTAATAAAAATATATATGTATAGAACAACTCAAAACCCACAGACCTGTAAATATATCATCTTAAAAGAGCTGCTAACAGATATTATACATTTTTCCTATAAAAAACATTCTAAAGTCTTGTTTTATTCTGAAATAAATGTCATTTTTATTTCCATTTTATTTCATTGCATAGAATCCATAAAAATAACACATTACCAGCAATATATTGTCTTGCGAAATGTTCTCTATAATAGTATCATTATTACGATGTTTCATATTTGGATACAACGTTGTTTTTACACAGTGATACTTTTTTTTATTAACACTTTAAATACCATATATACTTGAGTATAAGCCTAGTGCTGAAAACCCAAACTCGGCTTATACTCGAGTAAAAAAATTGGTTTTACCCGTTTTTTGTGGTAAAATTAGGGTCCTCGGCTTATATTTGGGTCGGGCTTATACTCACGTATATACGGTAAATCTTTTATTTCTATAGCGCCATCATATTCTGCAGCGCTGTACATATCATGGGGGACATATGCAGACAACATCAGACATTACAGCGCAAAAACCTGGTCAGATGATACATTAGGAATAAGGGCCCTGCTCGCAAGAGCTTACAATCTATTACACAATAAAACTTTGTCCTTATATTAACATGATTTATTAAATATAATTATGTACATTTTAATTGAGCATTATTTTTGGTGTATTTATTAGAAATTTTAGGAAACAAAAAAATTGTAAAAATATAATGTAATATTTTTTTAGATTTTTATTTGTTTATTATTTTTTAATATGGCGATTTACATGTCCATCTTATAAATGAATATAATTTATGATACACAATTCTGTTGACTTCTTTTAATTTGTTAATCATTTTATGGAAATATTGGATGTTTCATCATATTGTTTACATACAGTAGTTTTTGATATCCTCTCTGCCAGGATAAAATATCCTTCCATCCCCCCCCCACGAGTGATGCGACTGCAAATTATTTAAATGAAAATAAAATAAATCTGTATTTCCCAGATCCTCATTAAATCTGATATCACTTTGGAGAATGTTCTATACACCCCTATAAAATCCCCAGATCAATAAAAGACATTTAAAGGTTTTATATTCCTTGATCCTGGGCCTGAGCTGATTATCTCTCTGCTCCGAGCCAAATGCCTCTTAACTCTTCAGCGCGGTGTGATGGCCTCCGCTCGCCCGATCACATCCAGACAGAAGGAAGTTTACGCCTCTGAACATAATTCTAAATGGCGCTTGTTGTAGAAGCCCAAAGGGATACGTACAGGATATGGGTGACGTTACTAAGTGACATCACCGCTGTTCCCCCTACAAATCCTGTTCCCATACATCCGTACAAATGTAGCAGAGCTGAATTTGTCGTTTAACTCTTTACTGTGCATTGGGATAACTTATTTGTATACATTTACTATCCACAAAACATGGCTGCAAAAAACAGCGCCACCCCTGACCGTGGTCAGTGCCGGTATTGCAGCTTAGCTCTATAGAGCGGAATGGAAATGACCTGCAGTACCACACACTACCTATGGTCAGGAAAGGAGCTGTTTTTGCAAGAAAAAAAGTTCTTAAAGGTTGGACTTGCCTCTTTTTCCAGCCTTATATACTATCATATATACTATGTTTTTTAACCTCCGGACCGCCCCTATAAAATATATATTTCACATTATGATATATATATATATTATATGTGTAGTTATATAGATTTAAAGAGTTAAACGCTGATCCATCCAGAAAGGATGGATCATGTAGATATAATGATACAGTATATAATATTAGCACCTAAGGTCCACACATTGTACTGTCCTATATTAGCACCATATAATAATGTCATCATATAGTTGAATGTATCCGTATCTGCCCCTAAAATGTCTTAGTGACTAAATAATATTTGCATACGGTGCCTAAATGATACCACTAATAGGTTCCTGCAAAATAACCAGAGACGAAGGCTATAAGGTAGATGGGGGAGTGGGGTGTGCGGGGTGGAGGGTGATGGCCTCTTTATGACTGAGGCCCCTTCTCTCTATGTTAAAATCTGTCTCCAGCCCCTCCGGATCTCAGCTTTAGAGCTTCTTGTGTATATCTATATATCCAGGCAGTGTCAGAAATACTGTAGACGCAATGAACCATTACACTGCATATAACTAATAGTAGGCACATACAGAATACATATCTCACTTGCCCAAATCTTCACTTTTCTTTATTTACAGTGGGTACAGAAAGTATTTAGACCCCTTTAAATTTTTCACCCTTTGTTTCATTGCAGCCAATTGGTAAGATCAAATAAGTCCTTTGCTCAGTAATGTGCACTCTGCTCCCATGTTGACAGAACAAAATAGAAATGTAGATATTTTTACTAACAAGAAAAACTGAAATAACTCATAAGTATTCAGACCCTTTGCTGTTACAATTACATTTAACTCACATGCTGTCCATTTACCGTACTTCTTATCCTACTTGAGATGTTTTTACTCCTTCATTGGAGTCCAGCTGTGTTTAATTAAACTTGTCTGTATAAGATCTCACAGCTCACAGTGCATGTCAGAGCACATGAGAATCATGAGGTCTGAGGAACTGCCCAAGGAGCTCAGGCACAGACGCATCCTCTACACCTATAGGAGAGGCAGTTTTACAATTCACCATAGACACGGGGCATCCTCTACACCTAGAAGAAAGGAGGTTCTACAATCACCATAGACAGGGGGCATCCTCTACACCTAGAGGAGAGGAGGTTCTACCATCACCATAGACAGGGGGCATCCTCTACACCTAGAGGAGAGGCAGTCCTAGCATCACCATAGACAGGGGGCATCCTCTACACCTAGAGGAGAGGTGGTCCTACGATCACCATAGACAGGGGGCATCCTCTACATCTAGAGGAGAGGCGGTTCTACCATCACCATAGACAGGGGGCATCCTCTACACCTAGAGGAAAGGAGGTTCTACCATCACCATAGACAGGGGGTATCCTCTACACCTAGAGGAGAGGTGGTCCTACCATCACCATAGACAGGGGGCGTCCTCTACACCTAGAGGAGAGGCGGTTCTACCATCACCATAGACAGGGGGCATCCTTTACACCTAGAGGAAAGGAGGTTCTACCATCACCATAGACAGGGGGTATCCTCTATACCTAGAGGAGAGGCAGTTCTACCATCACCATAGACAGGGGGCATCCTCTACACCTAGAGGAGAGGAGGTTCTACCATCACCATAGACAGGAGGCATCCTCTACACCTAGATGAGAGGCAGTCCAACCATCACCATAGAAAGGGGGCATCCTCTACACCTAGAGGAGAGGCAGTTCTACCATCACCATAGAAAGGGGGCATCCTCTACACCTAGAGGAGAGGCAGTTCTACCATCACCATAGAAAGGGGGTATCCTCTACGCCTAGAGGAGAGGCGGTTCTACCAAACCAATAGACAGGAATTCTTTACTGTAATCATTATAATGATTCATGGGTAATGGCTGTTATCCTGCATTCAGCATAGATCCTGAAAAGTGTGCTGCATGCAGAATGAAATGGATGGGCTGAAAGGGCACGCTTACACTGACAGAGCCGGTGAGTTACTTTCACAGCATTGAGGCAGGTAGGTGGGCACATGTGTGCAGCATGGTGGCATTGGCGCTGTATATTGCTCACAGATGTGAGCTGACTGTTGGACATTGCTGGTAGGGTCCCCTAATGAGTAACGTGGTGGGGGCCCCAAAGTGCATGCCCAAGGAGTCTATCCCATAATCAAGCCCTAGTCCCGCATTAGATATTTCCTATTCATTATGAATGAAGACATATTGGGCAGGATTTATCAGAGTTTGTACGAACAGGAATTGCACATTATCCCCCCAATATGGCCGTGAACGGTGCGTGCCTGGCAGCACAGTGGATGTCCCTACTCGGTACCTACATACTATCTACTAGCCTGCACCAGGAGCTGGAACTGCACCGGTGCCATTTGATTTGTGGATTTTGTTATACAATTGTGCCTTAAATAGACAGCTTTTCCATAAAACATCTGTTGCTGGAGCGTTATACCTAATGCTATCGCATTGATTCATTTTTTATCACTTAGATTGCAATACCAGAAGCAGCCTATGGACATAGATGGCGCTATTCCCAGATAGATATCTCCTTTAAGAGCTATAACTCTAAAACCAAGGCTGCGATTTGGGGTTGTGTTTATAATTTCACTGATCTGGTGAAATTGTTCTCAGGTTTCCAATGACATAAAATCATTCCGGTCCAAACGATAGAGGGGGTTTTAAAGGGGTTTTCCAGGTTTAGAATAACACAGCTAGTTATTCCAGGAACACTGCCCCGCCTGTTTCCAGGTTTTATGTGGTATTGCAATTCTGAGCGGTAACACAAAATGTGAACAGGATCAATTTTCTCCACAAAAACGTACAAAATCCAAAAAGACAAAAACCAAATCATAACAAAATCAAGAAAACAACCGTCTCTTAACATCACTCAATAGGGGACATTTATCAGAAATGTCTGAGGTAAAATTGTTCTAGTTGTCCATGGAAACCAATCAGAGTTCAGCTTTAATTTTATAAACACCTGTGGGGAAATAAAAGCTGAGCTCTGATTGGTTGCCATGGGCTGTAGTTTCACTTCTGATAAATCTTCCCCAATGACTATAACCACGGCTACTAACATGTACATTTCGACACTATTACTTCTCCCTTATTGATATAATTTTGGTCCAATGGTGGATTGATGATCCATATCATCTAGAGGAAATTAAGGATTATTTTCTAATTCATTGCGTTACATATTCAGTTACGATAAAATTGAAGATTAAGCTAAAATTTACTCCTATATGCTTATTGGGATCACAGAGTTGATTTGTTTCTGAAACAGTGCCACGTGTCTTCACAGGTTGTGTGGGGTATTACAGTGCGCTGATTACCCTCTGATAATAACGAGGCTGCACCTGTGTGACTATGGTCAGATTTCCGTCCACTGGAAGCAAACAGAGAAGCTTTCTATAGAAGGACAGCAAGCAGAGATCTAGAAAATGAAAAAAGTTGTATAACTTTTAATCATACAGACAATAATATTAAATGGGAACACCCCTTTAAATGTCTCTGAGCATTTAAAGGGCGTTTCCACTCTTTTTTTTTTTGGCTTATCATCAATATTTGATTGGTAGAAAGGGAACCACTGTCACCTGTCCCTGACTGACACTGATAATTGTTTTATACCGTTCATAGATTGTAAGCTCTTGTGAGCAGGGCCCTCATTCCTCATTATCTCATCCGACCATGTTATTACTCTATAATGTCTTATTTTGGCTGTAAATGTCCCCTATTACCTGTAAAGTGCGACATAATGTGATGGCGCTATATAAAGATTTATTATTATATTTCTAATTCATATAACACAATGGATGGAGCCAGTAGCAGATTTCCACCTCTATGTAGTTGCCATTCTGAGGTACTGCAGGTGCAGCTTCCAATGAAGAGAACTGGAGCAGAGTTTGCAGTATCTCAGAAAGTGGTAGAAAACTGCTTTAAAGGAACACTCCAGTCTAATTCATTGTACAGGCGGTCCCCTACTTAAGAACACTCGACTTACATACGACCCCTAGTTACAAACGGTCTACTGGATATTGGTAATTTATTGTGCTTTAGTCCTAGGCTACAATGATCAGCTGTAACAGTTATCACAGGCGTCTGTAATGAAGCTTTAGTGTTAATCCTGGTTCTTATGACAACCCAACATTTTTAAAATCCAATTGTCACAGAAACCAAAAAAGTTCTGGCTGGGATTACAATGATAAAATATACAGTTCCGACTTACATACAAATTCAACTTAAGAACAAACCTACAGACCCTATCTTGTATGTAACCCGGGGACTGCCTGTATAATACATGGGGGGTCATTTATCTTAGCTCTGTTTGTTCAGGCTTGTTTTTCCGTCTGCTTATTTGGTAATTTATCAATCTCACTTTTTCCTAGTGTTAAATGTTTTTTTTTTAAGATCTCTTTTTGAGACATTTGTTACAAATGCCGCAAAAATGTCGTACAAATGTCGCAAATCATTTCTTTCCATTTTCTACGGTTTCCTTAAGTATGGTTTCGTCTCGAGTTTTTTTGCACCAAAAAATGTTGCAAATATTTGACAGTTTGAAATGATAAATGTCATTTGCGACATTTAACCCATCTGGAATAGAAGATACAAGCAGTCCCTTACTTAAGAACACCCGACTTACAGACGACCCCTAGTTACAAACAGACCTCTGGATGATGGTAATTTATTGTACTTTATCCTTAGGCTACAATAAACAGTTATAACAGTTATCAGAGGTGTCTAATATTAAGCTTTATTGTTAATCCTGATTCTTATGACAATCCAACATTTTTAAAATCTAATTGTCACAGAGACCAAAAAAAAATTTGTCTGGATTTACAATTATAAAATATACAATTCTGACTTACATACAAATTTAACATAAGAACATACCTACATTGCCTATCTTGTATGTAACCCGGGGACTGCCTGTAAATACTTACTGATGTAAAACAAAGGTCCGGTGGACTGTTCAAAATGTCCCCAGAAAGGCGCAAAAATTGCAAAGCACCAAAAAATGTCTCAAAAAAGAAAGAAAAGAAAGGAAGCAAAATAATATTACATGACCCCCCATAGTGTCGGAGCATGACTCTTTCTCATTGTATTCCTAGAACAGTGATGGCGAACATTTTAGAGATCGAGTGCACAAAATGAGACCCAAAAAACAAAAATTTTTCCCAAAGTGCCAACACGGCAATTAAGGCAGTAACAAACTTATTGCTACCAGAATCTTTGAGCTCCAATCCGACCCTGTCCTCACCTTTTCACTCTTCGGACAGGACCAAGCAGCACAGGATGGGTCACTTTAAAATAGCAGGGTGCTACTTGGACTACTTGAGACTGCAGGAAGATGCCATGTCTGCCAAACTCTGTGCCGTGTGCCCACAGAGAGGTCTCCGAGTGCCATCTCTGGCACCAGTGCCATAGGTTCGTCACCTCTGACCTAGAACCTCCTAAACGCAATATTTAGGTCCAAACATAGCGGGTTCAGGTCCCACAAACCCAGAGTTTCACCAGAAGTTAGGGTTTGCTATTCGGTGGTGGTGAGCGGTACTGGCATTCATTGCGTGTGTTAACTCTTTAAATGCAGACGGCAGCATTTTACACCGTGTAAATAGTGGGCAGTATCGGTTGGTTTGGGTCGGGGATCCGAGTAGCTTCCTAGAGATCTCAGTAGGAGGGAAATATGGAGGTTTACAGCAGTCAGGCCTCAATTTATGGGTCTTGTATTGGGCTACAAATGTACAAAATACTAAAAACCAGACAAGTATTTTTGGCAAAAAAAGATTTTTGTGTCATCCTCCAGCAATGACAGAGTTAATCAGGCCACAGTCCATTAAAGGACATTGTGGATAACGTAGAGTTAATTTTTTTTTCCATGGATGGCAGCAAATCGCTCCAGGGCAATCTTTCAGCATTAATTCTCCCCCCTCCCCCATCCCAAATAAATTCCCTTTGGTTACACTCTTTTTTTTTTTTTAATGTTTCTTTTAATTAGGTACAATTACTTCCCAAGAATTGCTTTTTATTTGCCAGCCTGGGATTGAGATGATAAAGTTGCTATCGGGCCAAACAGTAATGTGTGACATGCCTCATTTAGTGGGTATACGAACGTATATTGAACTAGAAAATTATGCAGAGTGAGAGCTATTCATTCATTTTATGATGCCCTCACTTCTCGCTGAACTCCTTGCATGGTGCCGCGCGCGGGGAGCGGGGTGCTGTTAAACCTTACCCAGGCCCCCTTGTCGTAACTTATTTACAATTACAGGACTTTATTAACGGGGGAATGAAAAGTTTTATACAAAGGGAGAACATCACTCCCAAGTCCAGACCGACTGTAAGACTGTATGGAATTAGTAAGACTTGGGGGAGCGAATCATTCAATGAATGTCAAAAGTTTCAGTTCAAAACCCCTCTAGCCCCCTCTAGTCCCAAAGATAAAAATAGGAAGGTCCTATCTCTTTTTGTTACATTTCTACGAATTTTGATTAGGGTGAGGTTTAGGCTTAGCTCTAACCCTAATGGAAAAAATTATAGAAAATAAACCAAAAGTGATGGAACTTTTTTAGAGGACTAGACAGGGTTATATACCAATTTCCAGGACAATGGGACCAACATTCCTTTGTTTACTCCAAATCATTAAGATTTTAGATTTGATGCAGAAAAATTGTCCGATCTACAAATTAATGAATAGGTTTTCTACGAATTTTGGTTAGGGTAAGGGTTGGGTTTACCTCTAGCGTTACGGCTAACCCTAACCCTAATGAAAAAAATTGTAGAAAATAAACCAAAAGTGATGGGACTTTTTCATTGATTGAGAGGAGTAGACAGGGTTGTATACCAATTTCCACGACAATGGGAACAACATTGGTAAAAGTTTAGATTCCATTTGGTGCTGTACAAATCTACGAATTGATGGATACATTCGCTCATCTCTAGCAGCCTCCATACATAAAAACCTAAACCATGTGTTTTTATGCATAGCATCAGATTTGTGTTCCCCTATTCATCGTATTATCACGTACAACTCTGTAGACTCCTGTAGACTCCTTCTGCAAACTGCAGAATACATAGTAAATAGAGATGAGCGAGCACTAAAATGCTCGGGTACTCGTTATTCGAGACGAACTTTTCCCGATGCTCGAGTGCTCGTCTCGAATAACGAACCCCATTGAAGTCAATGGGAGACTCGAGCATTTTTCAAGGGGACCAAGGCTCTGCACAGGGAAGCTTGGCCAAACACCTGGGAACCTCAGAAAAGGATGGAAACACCACGGAAATGGACAGGAAACAGCAGGGGCAGCATGCATGGATGCCTCTGAGGCTGCTTAATCGCACCATTATGCCAACATTATGGGCAACAGCATGGCCATGACAGAGTGACAGAATGAAGCTAGATAGCATCTAAAACATGCAATAATTGACCCTGACACTATAGGGGACGGCATGCAGAGGCAGCGGCAGCAGGCTAGAGAGTGGCATGGCGACATACCCTAAATGGACTCAGGCTTCAAACCAATGGGTGGCAGAGAGGAACCAAAGGAGGTGAGCAAGAAGCGCTCAAATAATATCGGTACATGATAAAAGTTTGCCAGTATATTTTGTGGATTACACAGCAGGGTGGCGACAAAGTTAACATGGAAGCCATGAAAACAACCCAAAATTCTGCCTGACACAGCTCGTTTGATAAGGGGACCATGTATGGAGGCAGTGAACTAGTAGTAGATTAAAGGTTCTGCAGTTAAAACTATGTTAGTTGGATCTTGGCATGGAGTTGGCGCTCCGCTGCCAGGCGAGCTTTCGCCAATCCAAGCCCCTGTCTCTAGGCTACTCCCCAAACAGCACTTCTAAGAACCTTTTGTATAAGATCAAGTGTAGTAGCGTTCTTATAAGTTTAGGATATGGCGGGTGAGGGGAATGTAAACAGATGCGCAAGAAGCGCTGAAATAATATTGGTAAATGATAAAAGTTTATTAGTATATTTTGTGGATAACACAGCTGGGTGGCGACAAAGTTAACAACTTTGATGTGGAATCCATGAAAACAACCCAAATTTCTGCCTGACACACCTCGTTTGATAAAGGGACGATGTATGGAGGCAGCTATATGGACGACTTTTGGAGGTAGCAATGGAGACAACGTGTGGAGGCTGCTATGGAGACAATTTAATTTGGATAGTGCCTGTATGTGGCAGTCCCAAAAATTTTTCAAACCAGAGGAGCAGGTAGGTGGCCCTCCAGAAAAATAGAATAGATTGAGTGCCTGTATGTGGCAGTCCCAAAAAGTTTTCAAACCAGAGGAGCAGGTAGGTGGCCCTCCAGAAAAATTGAATAGATTGAGTGCCTGTATGTGGCAGTCCCAAAAAGTTTTCAAACCAGAGGAGCAGGTAGGTGGCCCTCCAGAAAAATTGAATAGATTGAGTGCCTGTATGTGGCAGTCCCAAAAAGTTTTCAAACCAGAGGAGCAGGTAGGTGGCCCTCCAGAAAAATTGAATAGATTGAGTGCCTGTATGTGGCAGTCCCAAAAAGTTTTCAAACCAGAGGAGCAGGTAGGTGGCCCTCCAGAAAAATTGAATAGATTGAGTGCCTGTATGTGGCAGTCCCAAAAAGTTTTCAAACCAGAGGAGCAAGTAGGTGGCCCTCCAGAAAAATAGAATAGATTGAGTGCCTGTATGTGGCAGTCCCAAAAAGTTTTCAAACCAGAGGAGCAGGTAGGTGGCCCTCCAGAAAAATGGAATCGATTGAGTGCCTGTATGTGGCAGTCCCAAAAAGTTTTCAAACCAGAGGAGCAGGTAGGTGGCCCTCCAGAAAAATAGAATAGATTGAGTGCCTGTATGTGGCACTCCCAAAAATTGTTTAAAACAGAGGAACGGGTCGGTGGCCCTCCAGAAAAATTGAATAGATTGAGTGCCTGTATGTGGCACTCCCAAAAATTGTTTAAAACAGAGGACCGGGTCGGTGGCCCTCCAGAAAAATTAAATGCATAAAGTACTATAGCAAGAGCCAGTGGGCCCTGTCAAAAAATAGCCAGTTTCCTCTGCTTTACTGTACAAAGAGGAGGAGAAGGAGGAAAATGAGGAGGAGGAGGAGTGGATCAATTATTCAGGTTGAGCTTCCTTCACCTGGTGGAGATTGGAAATTATGAGAAATCCAGGCTTTATTCATCTTAATAAGCGTCAGCCTGTCAGCGCTGTCAGTCGACAGGCGTGTACGCTTATCGGTGATGATGCCACCAGCTGCACTGAAAACCCGCTCGGACAAGACGCTAGCGGCAGGGCAGGCAAGAACCTCCAAGGCGTACAGCGCCAGTTCGTGCCACATGTCCAGCTTTGAAACCCAGTAGTTGTAGGGAGCTGTGTGATCATTTAGGACGATGGTATGGTCAGCTACGTACTCCCTCACCATCTTTCTGTAAAGATCAGCCCTACTCTGCCGAGACTGGGGACAGGTGACAGTGTCTTGCTGGGGTGACATAAAGCTGGCAAAAGCCTTGTAAAGCGTACCCTTGCCAGTGCTGGACAAGCTGCCTGCTCGCCTACTCTCCCTCGCTACTTGTCCCGCAGAACTACGCACTCTGCCGCTAGCGCTGTCAGAAGGGAAATACTGTTTCAGCTTGTGCACCAGGGCCTGCTGGTATTCATGCATTCTCACACTCCTTTCCTCTGCAGGGATGAGAGTGGAAAGATTTTGCTTGTACCGTGGGTCCAGGAGAGTGAACACCCAGTAATCGGTGCTGGAATAAATTCTTTGAACGCGAGGGTCACGGGATAGGCAGCCATATGCGCCAGAGTACCAACGCGTAAGAATTCACTCCCCTCACTGGCCTGACTGTCCATTTCCTCCTCCTCCAACTCCTCCAACTCCTCTTCTTCTGCCCATACACGCTGAACAGTAAAGGACTCAACAATGGTCCCCTCTTGTGTCTCGCCAACATTCTCCTCCTCTTCCTCCTCATCCTCCTCCACCTCCACCTCCTCCGATATGCGCTGAGAAACAGACCTAAGGGTGCTTTGGCTATCAACAAGGGAATCTTCTTCCCCCGTCTCTTGTGACGAGCGCAAAGCTTCCGACTTCATGCTGATCAGAGAGTTTTTCAACAGGCCAAGCAGCGGGATGGTGAGGCTGATGATGGCGGCATCGCCACTGACCATCTGTGTTGACTCCTCAAAGTTACTCAGCACCTGACAGATATCAGACATCCACGTCCACTCCTCATTGTAGACTTGAGGAAGCTGACTGACCTGACTACCAGTTCTGGTGGAAGTTGACATCTGGCAGTCTACAATGGCTCGGCGCTGCTGGTAAACTCTGGATAACATGGTCAGTGTTGAATTCCACCTCGTGGGCACGTCGCACAACAGTCGGTGAGCGGGCAGTTGGAGGCGGCGCTGCGCTGCCCTGAGAGTGGCAGCATCTGTGCTGGACTTCCTGAAATGCGCACAGATGCGGCGCACCTTCGTGAGCAAATCTGACAGATTGGGGTATGTCTTGAGGAAACGCTGAACTATCAGATTTAACACATGGGCCAGGCATGGCACATGTGTCAGTCTGCCGAGTTGCAGAGCCGCCACCAGGTTACGGCCGTTGTCACACACAACCATGCCTGGCTTCAGGTTCAGCGGTGCCAGCCACAGATCAGTCTGCGCCGTGATGCCCTGTAATAGCTCTTGGGCGGTGTGCCTTTTATCGCCTAGGCTCAGCAGTTTGAGCACCGCCTGCTGTCGCTTAGCAACGGCACTGCTGCTGTGCCTAGAGCTACCGACTGATGGCGCCGTGCCCACGGATGGTAGTTCGGAGGAGGAGGTGGAGGAGGGGTGGGAGGAGGAGGAGGCATAGTAGGCCTGAAACACCTGGACCGAGGTAGGCCCCGCAATCCTCGGCGTCGGCAGTATATGACCAGCCCCAGGGTCAGACTCGGTCCCAGCCTCCACCAAGTTAACCCAATGTGCCGTCAGCGATATATAGTGGCCCTGCCCGGCAGCACTCGTCCACGTGTCCGTGGTCAGGTGGACCTTGTCAGAAACGGCGTTGGTCAGGGCACGGGTGATGTTGTCTGACACGTGCTGGTGCAGGGCTGGGACGGCACATCGGGAAAAGTAGTGGCGGCTGGGGACCGAATACCGAGGGGCGGCCGCCGCCATGAGGTTGCGAAAGGCCTCGGTCTCTACTAGCCTATAGGGCAGCATCTCCAGGCTAAGCAATCTGGAGATGTGCACATTAAGGGCTTGGGCGTGCGGGTGGGTTGCACTATATTTGCGTTTCCGCTCCAGCGTCTGGGGTATGGAGAGCTGAACGCTGGTGGATGCTGTGGAGGATCGTGGAGGCGACGATGGGGTTTTTGTGGCAGGGTCCTGGGCAGGGGGCTGACTATCAGCTGACACAGGGGAAGGAGCAGTGGTGTGCACGGCCGGAGGTGAACGGGCTTGTTGCCACTGAGTGGGGTGTTTAGCATTCATATGCCTGCGCATACTGGTGGTAGTTAAGCTAGTAGTGGTGGAACCCCTGCTGAGCCTGGTTTGGCAAATGTTGCACACCACAGTCCGTCGGTCATCCGGTGTTTCCTTAAAGAACCTCCAGACTTCTGAAGATCTAGCCCTCGCCGCAAGAGCCCTCGCCACGGGAGCTTCACTAGTTGACACATTTGGCGCTGATGCACCAGCTCTGGCCCTGCCTCTCCGTCTGGCCCCACCACTGCCTCTTCCAACCTGTTCTGGTCGAGGACTCTCCTCCGTCTCAGAAGCACTGTGTTCACCCGGCCTCTCAACCCAGCTTGGGTCTGTCACCTCATCATCCTCCGATCCCTCAGTCTGCTCCCCCCTCGGACTTCCTGCCCTGACAACAACTTCCCCACTGTCTGACAACCGTGTCTCCTCATCGTCGGACACCTCTTTACACACTTCCACTACGTCAAGAAGGTCATCATCACCCACAGACTGTGACTGGTGGAAAACCTGGGCATCGGAAAATTGCTCAGCAGCAACCGGACAAGTGGTTTGTGACTGTGGGAAGGGTCCAGAAAACAGTTCCTCAGAGTATGCCGGTTCAAATGCCAAATTTTCCTGGGAGGGGGCAGACTGGGGGGGAGGAGGCTGAGGTGCAGGAGCTGGAGGAGTGGCGATTTCGGTGACATGGGTGGACTGCGTGGAAGACTGACTGGTGGACAAATTGCTCGAAGCATTGTCAGCAATCCACGACATCACCTGTTCGCACTGTTCTGGCCTCAACAGTGCTCTACCACGAGTCCCAGTAACTTCAGACATGAACCTAGGGAGTGTAGCTCTGCGGTGTTCCCCTGCTCCCTCATAAGCAGGTGGTGTCTCACCCCGGCCAGGACCACGGCCTCTGACCCCTGCAGTAGTTGGACGCCCACGTCCCCGCCCTCGTCCTCTACCCCTAGCCCTCGGGTTAAACATTTTTAAAATGAGAGTTATAGCTTTAATTTTTTTTTAACTTTTTTTTGTGTTTTTTTTTTTTTTTGTGTTTTTGAGTTTTTAAAACCAAACAATGCTATCCTATTGCTATGGCTATTTTCTAGCCAAGTATGAAAGCACACTACTATGCCAGATGAGATGACGCTGAGTTATTAAACAAAATAAACGTAAAATAAAAAAGGACAAATGGCAGACTGTGCCTAATTGAAATCCAACCCCTACTAAATTTTCCCACTTCGGTCTTTGCAATGGATATGTGCGTCACTAAGCGCAAAACACAGCGGTCGCAAGTCTCACTACAAATTGCTGACAATTGGCTAGTAGATGCACTGCAGCAAGTACAGCCACCAGCAGATCAACCAGAAATCAAATATATAACGCTACTGTAGGCGTAAGCCGTTTGGATTCTCCTATGGCTATTTTCTAGCCAAGTATGAAAGCACACTACTATGCCAGATGAGATGACGCTGAGTTATTAAACAAAATAAACGTAAAATAAAAAAGGACAAATGGCAGACTGTGCCTAATTGAAATCCAACCCCTACTAAATTTTCCCACTTCGGTCTTTGCAATGGATATGTGCGTCACTAAGCGCAAAACACAGCGGTCGCAAGTCTCACTACAAATTGCTCACAATTGGCTAGTAGATGCACTGCAGCAAGTACAGCCACCAGCAGATCAACCAGAAATCAAATATATAACGCTACTGTAGGCGTAAGCCGTTTGGATTCTCCTATGGCTATTTTCTAGCCAAGTATGAAAGCACACTACTATGCCAGATGAGATGACGCTGAGTTATTAAACAAAATAAACGTAAAATAAAAAAGGACAAATGGCAGACTGTGCCTAATTGAAATCCAACCCCTACTAAATTTTCCCACTTCGGTCTTTGCAATGGATATGTGCGTCACTAAGCGCAAAACACAGCGGTCGCAAGTCTCACTACAAATTGCTGACAATTGGCTAGTAGATGCACTGCAGCAAGTACAGCCACCAGCAGATCAACCAGAAATCAAATATATAACGCTACTGTAGGCGTAAGCCGTTTGGATTCTCCTATGGCTATTTTCTAGCCAAGTATGAAAGCACACTACTATGCCAGATGAGATGACGCTGAGTTATTAAACAAAATAAACGTAAAATAAAAAAGGACAAATGGCAGACTGTGCCTAATTGAAATCCAACCCCTACTAAATTTTCCCACTTTGGTGTTTGAGGTGGATATGTGTGCCACTAAGAGCTAAACACAACGGTAGCAAGTCCCCCTGCTAATTCCTCACAAAATGGTACTAGATGCAAATAAAAAAAAAAAAAAGTAGAACGTTATTGTAGCCCTAAGAAGGGCTGTTGGGTTCTTGTAGAATCACTCCTGCCTAACAGTAAGCTAATAGAACACCCTAACGCTTTCCCTGACCAGCAGCAGCTCTCTCCCTAGCGGCATCCAGACACAGAATGATCCGAGCAGCGCGGGCAGCGGCTAGTCTATCCCAGGGTCACCTGATCTGGCCAGCCAACCACTGCTATCGACGTGTAAGGGTACCACGTCATGCTGGGTGGAGTGCAGAGTCTCCTGGCTTGTGATTGGCTCTGTTTCTGGCCGCCAAAAAGCAAAACGGCGGGAGCTGCCATTTTCTCGAGCGGGCGAAGTATTCGTCCGAGCAACGAGCAGTTTCGAGTACGCTAATGCTCGAACGAGCATCAAGCTCGGACGAGCATGTTCGCTCATCTCTAATAGTAAACCATTTCCTACCTTAGACTATTCCTGTTCCTGAGGATGTTTCTCCAACCATAAGCTCCCCATATAATCATCTGTAATTTATGGAGGGGCCACCAGATGAGATGATTCTGAGGTCCTACCTTCCATGAATCCCTAGGAAATAGACTTTTCTGTCCTTCATATTGGGTTGTCCTTCATATTGGGTTGTCTTTTGCTGTACCACTCAAATCCAGTATTGGGTTAGAGCCAGGGCCCACCGGAGGATCCTCTGTTGCTCTGGTGGGCCAGTCCGACACTGATGCAGGAACTAGGCACAAAGGGAGTGATTTATCTTTAGTCTGGACCTTTGTGCCTTTTATTTTTTTGTGCCATTTCTAAACTTTTTCCTCCTCTTGCTCCGAAATGCAGAAATGCATTTTTCAAAATCTGGATTCTAAAGATATATCAGGAGCAACACTGAAAAACACAGTGGGAAAGTTGCAAATTTTGGCGCAAATCCATCAAAATATTGCAATTACAAATTAAAGTATATCTCAAATTTAAGTCAAAAAAAGAAGAAAAGACTAAGATAAATGACCCCCAAAGTGTTTCCTCTTCATATACTGCCACTCCAACAGAAACTAAACATGTCATAGGCCCCTTGAGTAGATTACTTGTAACTAATAGCCAAGTTTTTCAAGTCCTGGGCCCAGTAGAGACTCCTCTCACAATAGGATCATCTACACCACAAGAAAGTACCATGAGCATTGTTCTGATGAGTAAACATCCCAATATTGTATTTTTTTAGAATTGATTTCAGACCAATTCATAGAACTGTACATACATAAAGAGATGTCCTATACTGCTAACTCCTTTCTAAGGGAATATATCAATAACAATGCAATTATTCCCCCAAATTATGCTATAGTTAAACATAAAACTCCCAATGATTCCTTAATCTTTACAGAGGGTCCTAGGCATTTAATGCATTCTGTCTGAAGAGGACTGGACAATCATCTGATGTATATGGGGGTCTATGTAATATTTCAAAATGGCCGACCACTTTGTTCCAAAGGGGCAATAACCAGCTGCCAATGGTGTTGGTCAATGTCTTACTCAACTCTGCTGATCAAGAATACCAAACGGGCAAATGGGGCAAGTGTATTGGATTGGTCAACCAAATGGGGTGTAGCCGAAGCGATTACAGAGCATATCATTGCACTTGGGTGCCTCAGGGAGCCGATATGAAGAGACCAGCGCTATTGTACATGTACAATTGTTAGGGGGTCTTATACATATTTTGCATTGGTGCTCTACAGTTACTCATCAGGGCCAACAATAGGTTTTGTTTTGTTAAAGGAAATCTACCACCAGGATGACGGATTGTAAACCAAGCACACTGACATACTGGTGTGTGCCCCATCTGGCAGGATCTGCTCTTCTTTAAGCTTCTTATGACCTGGGTTCTAATTCTGCAGATGAGCCTGAGGGGCTCCAGTCTCCATTAACACCTCTCAGGCTATTTTGCGTAATTTTAAAAAACTTTTTTATTTTTTGTAAAAACCGGGGCATAAGAAGCTAAAAGAAGAGCGGATCCTGCCAGATGGGGCACACACCAGTATGTCAGTGTGTTTGTTTTACAATCCTTCATCCTGGTGGTAGATGTCCTTTAAGGTTTATGTAAGAATATAGGAAAATACAATGCTATTTTTTGCTGTCAAAAATGAAAGATATCCTCTCAGATTTCAATGGACCCCATTAAAGTCAAGAGGGATCGTCTGATGAAGATGGCAGCCATGACACTAGTGTAACCAGAGCCCTATTAGCACCCTTAGTTATTGTATTACAGATGTGCGTCTGGTTTTATACGTGATCAATCCTGATTTATAATGATACGAAGGACCTGCTAAGTCTCATTGCCAGAAAACCCAAAGAATTTCTTAACTGATTAGTACAATTAGAAATAGATAATCCCACTGGGTAGAAGTCATTAGGTCTGATTATTATGGAACATGAGCCAATTAAGCATCTTACATGGTAGGAACTGCTCCGATAACCTGTCTATCCGGACAACCATGAGCGAAATTGTCGATTCATTAAAAGAAACTTACTAGGAAATTAATTTAGATTAGCATCTGTCCACTCATTTCAATGGCTTCTCGGTCTCCTAGCAAGGTAAGAGACCCCTCACAGCAGTCAAGTATCCATGTTAATGGGATTGTGTGTCATTGTGCTCAGCGTCTATAGCTGTGCCGGGTACATGGCAGCTTTGTGATATCTTTATGTACTAGTCAGCAATCTGATTCACTGACTGCTGGTTAATATTTCATCCACTTCTCCATAGGATGATTGGCATGTGATGAGCAGGACAGGAAGACGGCTTGTCACCCTATAGAAGAGAGGGAAATGGCCAATGACATCAAAGGAGGACAATGGTCTTAGCTAAAATCTGATGGATTAGAGGATCTATCTGACTGTTTCTTGTCTGTGCCGATTGTCAATAACCGTATTTACCTGCCATATGCCTGTCTATCAGTATTTACAATGCAAACGTCCAAATGAATGCCTATTATGCCCCACCATAGCTAATGGGTGAGAATGGGAACCAAGAATTGGAATATTGCTGCGTAAGGAGCAATCCCTGATCTAGGTATTCCTTCATGTGTGATTAAATTGAGAATAGTGCTAAATCTCTTCCCATGCTGAATATAGACCTGGTGAATATAGCAATTAACAAGTCATATGTATGGCTGCAGGAGAAGTACTGAACACAGAAGTTATATTTAGTAGTAAATTCATCTGTAGATTCAGAAAAGATTTGTTTTTCTATGATATGTTTAGTAAAAAAAAAAAATGTAAATGTTGGTGGATTATCAATACAAAGTCACATCATCTCTATACTTAAAGGGATGGGTGATGGAAACCTACAGTGTAGGTTTTGTTATTCGTAGGTTCAGTGATACCAATGCATTTCAATGAGAAGATGAAATAAGATCAACTGTGCATGAAAATTGGGATGGGATTCACCGCACTTGTGACAACGGCTTACTGGAACTGACCAAGGAGCAGAGTCGAAGTAACTGTGTTTGGGTTTGCTGAGTTCGGATGAACTTTGAACAAAATTTTGGTTTGGGAACCCAAATCTGTGGGGTCTGTTTGTTAAACCCCAAATGTGTATTATTCATTTTTACCAATGAATAACTTTTGCATAGATGAGGGGTTGAGTACTGAAGCGGTAGAGGAGAATTTTGTTGAAGCATAAGTTAAATTTGTAAATGGTAGTTAGTGGAGGTCATGCCTGGCAAAGCCACTACCAAGCCATTGCTATAAGTAGGACTTTCTTGGTCAAACCAATAGAATGATGACAAGACCATTGGCTGATGATGGGGGCATATGGCTCTACTGACTTAGGTTATAATGGGGTATGTTTTAATATGGTTGAGGGTCTCCGAAGTAAGATCCTTCTTTGATGTCTATGATGAATTGCTATGGTTTTGAGTGGAGATAAGCAGACCTGAACCGCAGTGTTTGGGTCCATGCCGAATAGTGCAGGTTCAGGCCCCAGAACTTCAAATTTCAGCCAGAAGTTTGGGTTTGGTGGTTGGACTCACCCCCTACCAGTAAGACCGATCGCGGGTGTTAACTTTTTAAATGATGCTGGCCAAACCAAACCAAACCCAAAAAAGATTGATTAAAATTATTGCAAACACCTGAAGTGAATATGGGATATTACATGTTTCTTATTCAAGGCCACCATGCAGCATAACCATAGAGCCACGTTACACTGTTACAAGTCTTTTTAAAAAAAATACGGATGAGTGGACCAAGTCAGGTTTGGGTTCAGCCGAACTAGGCCATGAAATAGAAGCATGTTACATGACATGTTCAAATGTTGGCAATACTTTGAATCAATACATTTTGTTTGGCAACTTAGATCTTCTCCATCGTGTATGATACAGAATAGACTAAAAAAAAACCCTATTAAATTCCGTTAATTAACCAGTTAAGCAAAAAAATTTAAAAATATTTATTCACCTCCAAATTTAGAAATCATAGTAAATCCCTGGTTCCTTCTTTGGAAATCTAGTTCCCCTAACAAATATTTTTCAAGAACAGCAACTAGGCCCATATGAACTTGTACGATGAGTCAACCTTATCAACCATCTTTTGACGGTAGTACGATAGTCTCTCTGCTCTTACAGTAAAGAAACTTTACCTAAGATCACGGTGATATCTTTACACTATGGAAAGATCATAGGAAAGTTCTTGGTAATGTCCATATATAAGTTAAAATGTATGATGTTCATCAAAATCATTTAAAAAATTTCAACCCTTCAAGACCAGTTTCTTGTTGGTATTCAAGGCCACACAAAATTTCCATTCCACTGTTTTTAAAATAGTGATTGTTATATGGTTAGAAAAAAAATACCGAACTAAGAACACTCATTACAGTAGTGTCTGCTTTATTTCTGAAACAGCGCCACTCTTGCCTAAAGGCTATGCCTAGTATTACAGTCTGGTGCTTTTGTCCAAGAAAATTCTATTCCTGGAAAACCTCTCTTAGCTTATCCAGATATTTGTAGACTTTTCTGAATATAGAGATACCAATAGAGTTATGTTGAGCAGAAGTAATGTTCCACTCTCATTGTCTCTATGATTAGAAATCCTAATATTGCTATCCAGTACTATTAGGAGATCAGCCCTTTGAGTAGGATCATTTTATCTCTTGGCGTCTCATCACAGATGCAACCACTTCGACTCTGCTTCCAAACATAACTCTGCTGCTACTAATCCACTACTAGTTCAACATCTGAAGAAGTGTCCAACAAGGATTATGTCTACGGTGGCACGTTTTGTGTGCCTACAAATCTAACTACCACTCCAAAATATATATCTTTCTTCTCTCTGCTACTAAATGCATGGATCTACATGATGACATTCATCATTGGGCTCCAAAAGCGACACTTTCATAATTTTTTGCCTTTGGTCACTTGACATATATACACTTAAGGAACTTGTGTGGGTGGTCCACTTCACTTGACAGACATGCTTCACTATTTCAACTGGTTACATACATAGATCTGGTGGACCTGTTACATTCCGGTTAGAGTAAAATAGATCCTAGTGGATACAATTTATGGTAAATGAAGAGAAGAGTTGGCAGAGTGATGGTGCCCAATGGTGTGTCAGCCATGGGGGCTTACAGGATTTTTCTATAAAGATGTAACAATCTAATTTTTAGAATGTGCCACCATGGTTCTTGATGTCAAAGGGTTACAACCTTAGTTTTACTCTGCCTACCACAGTTTACAAATTTAAATAAAAGCCACAAAACCATTTTAAACAGACCCGAAAGTAGAGTGAGATAACTGGTAGCAATGGAGGTTTTGAAGGACCTTTCGGTCATATGATAGAATCCAGTGGCAAAACTTTTCATGAACTGTTCTAACAGTGATGATTCCAAATTAGAGGTCATTAATAGGGATGTGCTGACCATTTCAGGTTTGTGTTAGCTGAATTCAGCCAAAGCCCGATCTTGAAAGTTTGGGTTTGGATAACTAAACGTGAATGCTCACCCCCACCATTAACACCTAGTACTGGCATTGTGGGTGTTATCCACAGGGGGTTGAGTTGGAATGCCAAACTTCTTGGTGAAACCCAAATTTGGGTCCGGATTACGTGGGGATTATATGCGGGTTTGGATTCGCTCATCCCTAATTACTACTTCCATTTACAAATTTCTAGCCCTCACAAGTCCTATTTAAAGACTAAAGGTCCTCATGCACCTAAGAGAAAAGATTCCCCATTATGGAGGAGAGATAGTCTATGTGGATATGTTGGGATAAAGAAGGATGAGCCTGTGGAATTAAATGCCGAACCAGAAGGATAACCACAGAGATCTCAGGCAGGGGCTCCCTCCCCTCTCTCTAATGAAAACACATGCATGCTCGGCATACCAGTGTATGGAGGTGTTAGAAGGAGTAACTGTATTCTGCCTGACAGCTATTATTGGTTTTCTTAATGCTGAAATTTTTGGGAAATAAAAATTAAAAAAAAAATCGATTATGACAGCAGGGACGTCACAAAGACGATGTATAAACGAGGGCTAAAGAATTCCCAGGCAATGAGTTTCCCTTCTATATTTATATGATACTGAATGGAAATAAGAGGCAGATTTAACACTTTGATGCGTGGATAATGTGACACGGGCTTCAGATTTTCAGAATGATCAATGTGAGTGGCCAATGTGAGTGATGAGGAAGCCAGGGGAGTGATGGATAGAGACTAGTCCAGTGTGGATGTGATGCGGTTACTGTATAACCCAGCACAGAATGTCCCTACATGTTTAGGAAGTCATCTCTTGTCTCTCATGTCACCGACTGTCCTGCATCCACAAAGCAGTGCCACCTGTCTCCATTGTCGGCTCACTGATCTCCTACAATCCGTTTCCTCATACTACTATTTTTAGATTCTCTCTTTAACATTTTTATTGCTACTTGTGATTCTTACTGTGTAAATTTTAACAGAGCCGCTGCTGGAAGATGGATTGGAGGAAGTTTCCTGTCCTGTCCTATTGCTAGAGATCTTCACCGGATACATTGTGGATGGATGACTTCTGTAGGTAGGTGGTCAGAAGTTTTTGCCTATTTTTTTACAGTCAGGTAGGAAAATATGTTAATAAATGAGATCCCTCCAATATGGGCCAGGCTGTATATACTGTCCTATCCCAAAAATAAGACAAGGTGTAATATTATTAAAGTTTCTATGAACAAAATTCTACATTCATCCTTGATAAAAAAAAAATTAACATTTAATGAAACGTTAATGAAACCCCCACATACGGGTCTGCTGATAAAAATCCAGCGGTGTGGGCACAAATTCTGCTCAGCTTAGTTCTATGTCAGTGCCGGCCCCTTGTAGAATCCAAACCTGTCGCAGGCTATAGCTAGTGCCTATGCCTCTTCGTGGTTTGGCACCGGCCCCTCTCCCAGCGCAACCAGCAAAGAAGGCAGAGTAATAATGATACAGTAACAATAATCTTTATTAATATAATTATTTACAAATCATAAGGGACATATACAAATAACATAAGACATTACACAGAACAAACAGTCATATGGAACAATAGGAGTGAGGGCCCTGCACCCAAGAGTAGATGCAATTCCCGTCTTCCCGTCGCTGTTTATTGCGACTAAATCATGGCTTGTACTCCAGTATTCAGGCATGCAAGCCACGATAAACCCCCTCATAATCATATCATCATCTTCTGGAGTGTCATAATAATTCCCCAAACCCTCAGTTCCATTGTGGATTTCTGGTGACTCTATTGACTTTAGAATCATTGGACCCAATTTTTCATGTCCAGTAGGGGAAATTCCTTAAATTAGCCTCTCTTCTACACGTAGCTTCTTCTGTTACCATTACATTTGTCAGTTCCCTTCTTCTCCTCCTCTTTCTCTATGCTGCACAGTTCTCGTGTCATTTTAAAGAATCTTTAATATCGCACAGGGATGCGTTTCTAAGTTGCACGCGAACTGTGATTTCAACAGTTAAAATGATAGTCGGGAACGGGATCTGTATATCGCACTCCTGTGGATATACCTGGTTCTGGGGCAACTAGAAGCACAATCCAACACAGAAACACAATTAAGCAATTTTTTTTAATTACACCAGAGCTATATTTCTAGATAACACTGTTTAGAAGATATAGCCTTTTTTTAAGCTAGGGCTTATATTTCAACCCTACTCCGAAAAAGCTGAAAGATCATGCGCTAGGGCTTATTTAGGTTAGTTAGTTAGGTTAGGTCCTGTTTTCGGAGAAAGACCGATTTGTGAATAACATAAAAGGGTGGGGTGAGGGACCCTATGGATCGGCCTCTTACATGTCCTCCAAGACAAGATGGAGTATGTTATTTTCTCTCTTACCTTGCAGTGTAGACATGAATCCGACCATAGAAAACATCTGAATGAGAATTGTTCCCAGTGTCTATACCTGAGATATAGCCATTAGATTGTAAACCTGATAAGGGACAAGGATAGCAATCATTGTACAGCGCTACGAAATATGTTGGCACTTCATAAACAACAGAAAGCAATGGTCATCTATGTCTTTATCTGGATACAGAATCTAATTGTCCCAATAATCAGTTTACGCCAACCAGTGTCTCCGCGTCCCTGTCCTGCTTCCTCTCTTTGTAGAAGGGGTTAAAACTCCCTTTGTTTCGAGTGCCTATGTGATGCTTTATTTGCGCACATCGTCGCCTTATTCTTAAAGCACCTGGCTCTCTCTTCCCTTTGTGTCATTTTGGAAATAGAAAATACAAGCACAGCACTTTTCCATCGCTTGTCCCAAGCTGCCCCCAAACTGGAGGTCTGTGATTCCCCCCCAAATTCTTCCCTCTCCTCTAATTATTAACTTACAAACTCCAGCTCCTTTTCCCAAATTCACACAGCAACACAGTACATCTCAGATAAATTGTGGCATATCTGATGGTACAAGGGGGGGATAAGCGGCGCTCACATCCCTGATTATAATATTCTTGGCCGTACCTCATTGCAATGAAATGACCAAGACAAAATAAAGAACATTGAACGCAATTGAGGTGATGGGGCTTCTTGTGCTTCAGAGTTTCATTATTAGTACTAATAATATATTTGTTTAATTTTTTTTATGGTTATTTATGAATTTTTTTGTGATTCGGAGCAATTTGCTTAATTCTCAACATTTTAGGTCATTGTAGATCATATAATATTTTATAGAAATATAACATGATCCATTGTGTAATACAAGGCCTCATAGATATGTCCATAATATGGTACCTACCGACGCCTATGGTACTCATTGGAAGTGGTCATTTAGGAAATGAATTGAAAATAATATGGCTGCCTACCGTTTGTAAAGACCATTCCAAAAATTGGAAAATGTGGAAAATTTGTGACATATTTTGTGGAGTTTTATGAATTTAGCTGTTTCTGAGCGAGGTGTGCTGTGCTCAGGGTGGCCCTAAAACTATGCTGGGTTCACTTAGCGCCGTTTCCTTCTTTACTGAAGAAATATAGGTACAAAGCAATAAAATCCAATCAAATGCTGACTTCTTAAATCCCCATATCAACGTCACAGCCTCTTCTTCTGGTTGTACAGATAGACTGGCAGTCTTCTTCTTCAAGCTCTGTTCCCTAACTGCAGACACTAAGGACTGGGACTATTCTCTTTCTACCAAGGGATGAGTGGTTCAGCACAAAAAAATGACAACGTAGCAGGGGGCATCCTCTACACCTAAAGGAGAGGCAGCTCTACCATCACCATAGACAGGGGGCATCCTCTACACCTAGAGGAGAGGAGGTTCTACCATCACGATAGACAGGGGGCTTCCTCTAACCTAAAGGAGAGGCGGTTCTACCATCACCATAGACAGGGGGCTTCCTCTAACCTAAAGGAGAGGCGGTTCTATCATCACCATAGACAGGAGGCATCCTCTACACCTAGAGGAGAGGTGGTTCTACCATCACCATAGACAGGGGACATCCTCTACACCTAGAGGAGAGGTGGTTCTACCATCACCATAGACAGGGGGCATCCTCTACACCTAGAGGAGAGGTGGTTCTACCATCACCATAGACAGGGGGCATCCTCTACACCTAGAGGAGAGGAGGTTCTACCATCACCATAGACAGGGGGTATCCTCTACACCTAAAGGAGAGGCAGTTCTACCATCATCATAGACAGGGGGCATCCTCTACACCTAGAGGAGAGAAGGTTCTACCATCACCATAGACAGGGGGCATCCTCTACACCTAAAGGAGAGGCAGTTCTACCATCATCATAGACAGGGGGCATCCTCTACACCGAGAGGAGAGGAGGTTCTACCATCACCATAGACAGGGGACATCCTCTACACCTAGAGGAGAGGAGGTTCTACCATCACCATAGAAAGGGGGGCATCCTCTACACCTAGAGGAGAGGAGGTTCTACCATCACCATAGACAGGGGGCATCCTCTACACCTAGAGGAGAGGAGGTTCTACCATCACCATAGACAGAGGGCATCCTCTACACCTAGAGGAGATGAGGGTCTACCATCACCATAGACAGGGGGCATCCTCTACACCTAGAGGAGAGGCGGTTCTACCACCACCATAGACAGGAGGCATCCTCTACACCTAGAGGAGAGGTGGTTCTACCATCACCATAGACGGGGGGCATCTTCTACACCTAGAGGAGAAGAGGCTTTACCATCACCATAGACAGGGGGCATCCTCTACACCTAGAGGAGAGGAGGCTCTACCATCACCATAGACAGGGGACATTCTCTACACCTAGAGGAGAGGAGGTTCTACCATCACCATAGACAGGGGGCATCCTCTACACCTAGAGGAGAGGAGGTTCTACCATCACCATAGACAGGGGACATCCTCTACACCTAGAGGAGAGGAGGTTCTACCATCACCATAGACAGGGGGCATCCTCTACACCTAGAGGAATAGGTGGTTCTACCATCAGAGTTTTTATTGGCTCATGGTGAGTAGCCCTGTTGCCAATTTTTCAGCAGCTGAAGCTCAGATGGGGTTGAATGTTGCAGAGAGTGTGTTTGGTTTGTGGTTCCTATGCTATCTCTGTCTCATTCTTTTAACTGCATCATCAAGACACAAAACTTGGACAAGAGTGATTTGTCCGATACAACTCTTAGGGGGATTCACAATCATTTTGAGACCCCATCAGTTCCAGAATCTGTGTCCGCCATTAGGGAAATAGTAGTACAAGGCGTTGGGGGCCAAGCTAAGGGCTATCTTTCTCCATGGCCCATTTTTCTTTTCTCTCACTTCTTACCAGTGCCCCCCAAACTCTACTTCCTAGTACTCTTTGTTAGTACAGAATCCAAATATTCCTGATTTAGTCCTTATGGGGCACCTAATCACATGTTAGGGTGCTCTTTAGTTGTTGATGCTATGTATCACACCCATAGAAGTAGAATACAATTACATTCATACATCCTTCCCATATGTACACCAATATTCCCTAAAGATCTCCAGATGTGAGGACATGTGAGCGGTCACGTTGCTTTATCCATCTCCAGATCATCTACTCTACCATATACCTTATGTACGGTACATATGGATATGTGTAAGCAGAGCAAAATCTTGTTTTCTTGTATAAAGGATAAAATCAGGGGATTCCATATGACAAATGCGGAGCCTACAACATATATGACAGGTTAATTTATCTGTACAGTTCTCTGACCTAATTATGAATGTAGATTGTATGGAGCCGGGTACATGCGAGCGGGCACACTACATGCTTAGCATCCTCGCCTTGGTAATAGAAACTTTTTGGAAGGGGTGTTAAGTGGAGGAAACATCAGTCTTCATCCAGCTCCACTCAGCATCCACCCTCCCTCCAATCAATCACCAGGGGACGGAGGGGGGGATGAAGCGGGAACTCTGGGGGCCGAGCCCACTGGTCTCTCCAGGGCCATTTATCACGTTCTGGGGGAAATAATGGAGCGTTAATAGACTGCGCATCATAGAACCTTCTTTTAATTTCTTTCTTTTTTTCCCATTTCCCAACTAATTTTTACGAAATGAACCTGATCTGCAGAGAGGGGAATGCTGGGTGATTCCTGGCAGTCTTGGCTATTTGTCAATGTCTGTGGAGCAAACGGCACCAGATTTATGGTGGAAGGAGAAAGAAAACACTGTTATGTGGAAATTACATACACATACATACCTATATATTGTATATACTGTCCATACACTCTAATTCTTTACATATATATATCTTTACATATATATATATATAGATTGCAATATCTATCCATCTATCTATCTATCTATCTATCTCCTATCTATCTATCTATCTATCTATCTCATATCTATCTATCTATCTATCTATCTATCTATCTATGTGGCTGTTTGAATAAATCCATTTGATCCTCACATGCTGCAAATTTCTTATCTTGACAACTTATATTTTGTCTCTCTCGCTCTTATGTCAGACTATGGGGCGATTTATCAAAAAACTACAGAGAAGTGTCCCGTGTAACAGCATAGAAGAGAAGTGAGTGGGGGAGAGACAGTACAGAGAAGTGTCCCCATGTAGCAGAATAGAAGAGAAGTGAGGGGGGGGGGGAGACAGTACAGAGAAGTGTCCCCATGTAGCAGAATAGAAGAGAAGTGTCCTGTGTAGCAGGATGACCACACTGGTGTCTGTGGAGGATACTGGCCAGAATTACAGGGGGGCAACAGAAGATCGGCACTGAGGGATCCCCTCCAGGAGAAGCCACTGCTGAGGAGGTCACTGGGTGCTGGGTGTCACACACCTGGGTGCTTCTCATCTGGGTGAGGGTTATTCTCATCCTGGGTTGCGGGAGAGAAGCAGAGAGGAGCTTGTAGCAGGATCACATGTAAGTGCCCGGTTCTAACATTGCACCTAAAATAAAATGCAGTCGCAAAATCATCCTGTGACCCACAAGTGATTAATAAGAGGCTTGAACTCAACTCGTCTGAGATGGTTGTAGCTTTTGATAATTCTGACGCAACAATGCGCCTCATATAGGTGCAAAAACGAAACTAAAGCGCCTCAACTGTGATACATCTGGTCCACTATATAAAGAGAGTGCATGTTTTCCTCACTGAAATTAAATCAGAATAAACCTTTCCACGTGCTATTTGACGTATACAAAACGCCTGAGGGTGCGTCCACACATTGAAGTTAAAACCGCATCAATAAAACCCATCAGTTTTGAGTCGTTTTTAGGTGTAGTTTCTTATTTTAACAGTTTCTTACTTACTGAACATGTTTCCCGATCAAAATCAAATTCACCTGTCCAGTTCATGTCTTTAATAATAATAATTCTTTATTTATATAGCGCCTACAGATTCTGCAGCGATGCACAGAACTTGCCAAAGGTCCCTGTCCCCATGGGGCTCACAATCTAATCAACCTACCAGTATGTTTTGGAGTGTGGAAGGAAACCAGAGGACCCAGAAGAAGCCCACGCAAACACAGAAAGAACATACAAACTCTTTGCAGATGTTGATCTGGATGGGACTTGAGTCCAGGACCCCAGCACTGCAAGGCTGTAGTGCTTACCACTGAGCCACCGTGCTGCCCCTATTCACATGTGAAGTTAACATAACTGCACTCAAAACCACCTCAAAACTGATTGCGATGCAGTTTTAATTGCAACATGTGACCGTACCCTAAAGAAATCGGCCAACATATCAGGAAGAGAATTGTGGGAGCGACGATTCTTGGGAAAATGGTGCCTAGTGGAATGTAAGGGTATCGGTGCTGACACTGATCATGGATGTTACCGTTTGGGGTGTGAGTTTGGGTTCGATACCCGAACCTGAACAGAGTTTTCAGGTTCTGAATGGGTGCGCTCATCTCTAGTTATAACCCTTCTTGTCTGAATCCTGAGATACATATTTAAAGGGCACCTACCACCACAAATCTACCTATAAAGGTAGATCGGGTGGTAGGTGGATCAATAGGACGTGAGGATAGCCCTTTTAAGGGCTAATCCTCACGTCCACACACGGTTTCGATAACTTTCATTATCTTTATATTCAAATTTCCTTATGCGGCTACTGGGGCGGGGAGTAGCCGCATCTGAGGTTACATGAGGCGGCTACTCCGCGCCCCGGTAGCCTCTTTTCTCCTCCTACCGAAAATCTTCGGCGCGCAGCTACGAGGAGCCCGCGCCTGCACGGTCACTTCTCCGAAGCCGGAGCTGCACAGCCGGAGCTGCAGACAGCAGATTCGTCGGACGAGGGCGCGCAGACGTCCTATTGATCCACCTACCACCCGATCTACCTTTATAGGTAGATTCGTGGTGGTAGGTTCCCTTTAAAGAATTCAGGATTCTGAAAAAGCTGTGTCCCCCAGCTCTAATACATGGACTGTATAAGTTTTCATCCATTTGTACCGGAAAGAAGAAACAAATGGCATAAAAATTGGCGTTTTGGTTACTTGGGCTGTAATAAGGGCCACATTTATCATGGCTGAAAACAGGCCTACAACCCGGGACTTAGTTGCAAATCCCGACCAAGAGCTGGGAATTGCGACTTCTCTGCCCTTTTCATCGGTTGGGCCTCCTGATAGATCCGGTGCATGTCCCATGGTGTCTACATTACAATTAGTAAATAGGAGTAAATGCAGATATGGACCTGTTTGCTATATTTGTTGACACCAGATATAGATATGAATACATATGGTGACACCAGATATAGATATGAATACATATGGTGACACCAGATATAGATATGAATACATATGGTGACACCTGATATAGATATGAATACATATGGTGACACCTGTTATAGATATGAATACATATGGTGACACCAGATATAGATATGAATACATATGGTGACACCAGATATAGATATGAATACATATGGTGACACCAGATATAGATATGAATACATATGGTGACACCAGATATAGATATGAATACATATGGTGACACCTGTTATAGATATGAATACATATGGTGACACCTGTTATAGATATGAATACATATGGTGACACCAGATATAGATATGAATACATATGGTGACACCAGATATAGATATGAATACATATGGTGACACCAGATATAGATATGAATACATATGGTGACACCAGATATAGATATGAATACATATGGTGACACCTGATATAGATATGAATACATATGGTGACACCTAATATGGGCATATATGTTGACACCTTATATAGAGATTGGTATATATGGTGACACCAGGTATAGGTACATATGGTAATGCCATCATAGCTATGGGTACATATGATGACACGAGATAAAGAAATAGATAGAAATAGATAAACAGATATAGACAAAGGTACTTTTGGTGACACCAGATTTATGTATATATGGGTACATATGGTTGAACAGTATGGGTCATAAAACAGCAAACTAAATGACTTTAAATCTTTAAAACCAAATGTATTGCTAAAAAAAAAGGTGAAGAAATTCCTCCCAGGGCCCTAAGGGTTAACCCTTCTCCTCCATGTGACAGCCCCGCACATTAATTAGCCATCTCGGAAGGACTAGCACAGCTAATTATTCCTGTTTCTTCCCGGGCATCCCAGCCAATTCCTGGCATTTAGTGTGACAGTGAGAGCGGGTAACATTTTGAGAGCTGACATCTGGAAAGATAAATGATGCTGTTTGGTCCTTAAACAAACTATATTTATGTCACATCACAAGTTCCCCGGATTTAGTTAGAAAACGAATAGGAAATTAAATGCTTCTGTCTTTTTTATTGCTTCTTCATTACCTGTGATACTCCCAGAGTTTGAAGAGTTTTATTTGATTATTTCCATTATCCATATATTCTGTGGGGTGAGTAAGAATATCGGATATTGGGGCTCATTTACTTACCCGTCCTGAGGAGTTCACATAAAGTGCATTGTCTGACGATCATGCATTGTGCTGCGATTCACTAAGATCGTGCGCCCGATATCCTGCATGTGTCGCTTCCCCGCTCAGGTCCGACAGAGTCCACCTTCTTCTTCCTGGTGCATGTTAGCGCTAGATCTTGCGACACAATTTATAAGTTAAATCCCGCGCTCAGTCCGAATCGTCTGTCGGCACGCCTCCAATTTGTGTTGTACGGAAGCCGGCGCAGCTGTGCCAAAATCCGATCGTGTGCAAGACAATCCCCTGTTAAATATTTGTCACAGCCGTGCAAAACCCAAAAATGTTGCTCTAAGAGACCATAGAAATACATGGGGCTGTGTTATCGCTTCTGAAGTAATGGCCAACGCAGGGTCAACAACCGCAGTGTTGGGCACGTGCACTTACTATAACAGATATTTAACTTTATACAAGTGACTAGTGGTGATCCTTAGTGCAGATACTATGTAAAATATGTTTTTATAGTCAATACAATGCATTATACTGACAGATACCAGAGTTGGAACAAGCAATGCTCTCCACTATCATGGGGCCCCTATAGAAATATTTGACAAGGCATAGGCTGAAGAAAGCAGGGCTTTACTTATAGATCTGAGTGTTAAAATGTCACAGCTGAAATGCCAACAGAATAGTGGCAAGAGTCCCCATTGTAACTACAATGAACTTTACAGAGATAATACACACAGTGATGTCACAGTACAGGGATAATACACACAGTGATGTCACAGTACAGGGATAATACACACAGTGATGTCACAGTACAGGGATAATACACACAGTGATGTCACAGTACAGGGATAATACACACAGTGATGTCACAGTACAGAGATAATACACACAGTGATGTCACAGTACAGGGATAATACACAGTGATGTCACAGTACAGAGATAATACACACAGTGATGTCACAGTACAGGGATAATACACACAGTGAAGTCACAGTACAGGAGATAATACACACAGTGATGTCACAGTACAGAAATAATACACACATTGATGTCACAGTACAGAGATAATACACACAGTGATGTCACAGTACAGGGATAATACATACAGTGATGTCACAGTATAGGGATAATACACACAGTGATGTCACAATACAGGGATAATACGCACAGTGATGTCACAGTACAGGAATAATACACAGAGTGATGTCACAATACAGGTATAATACGCACAGTGATGTCACAGTACAGGAATAATACACAGAGTGATGTCACAGTACAGGGATAATACACAGAGTGATGTCACAGTAAAGGGATAATACGCACAGTGATGTCACAGTACAGGAATAATACGCACAGCGATGTCACTGTACAGAGATAATACACAGAGTGATGTCACAGTACAGGGATAATACACACAGTGATGTCACAGTACAGGGATAATGCACACAGTGATGTCACAGTACAGGGATAATACACACAGTGATGTCACAGTACAGAAATAATACCCACAGTGATGTCACAGTACAGGGATAATACACACAGTGATGTCACAGTACAGGGATAATACACACAGTGATGTCACAGTACAGGAATAATACACAGAGTGATGTCACAGTACAGGGATAATACACAGAGTGATGTCACAGTACAGAAATAATACCCACAGTGATGTCACAGTACAGGGATAATACACACAGTGAAGTCACAGTACAGAGATAATACACACAGCGATGTCACAGTACAGGGATAATACACACAGTGATGTCACAGGACAGGGATAATACACACAGTGATGTCACAGGACAGGGATAATACACACAGTGATGTCACAGTGCAGAGAAAATACAAACAGTGATGTCACAGTACAGGGATAATACACACAGTGATGTCACAGTACAGGGATAATACACACAGTGATGTCACAGTGCAGAGAAAATACAAACAGTGATGTCACAGTACAGGGATAATACACACAGTGATGTCACAGTACAGGGATAATACACACAGTGATGTCACAGTACAGGGATGATACACACAGTGATGTCACAGTACAGGGATGATACACACAGTGATGTCACAGTACAGGGATAACACACACAGTGATGTCACAGTACATGGATAATACACACAGTGATGTCACAGTACAGAGATAATACACACAGTGATGTCACAGTACAGGGATAATACACACAGTGATGTCACAGTACAGGGATAATACACACAGTGATGTGACAGTACAAGGATAATACACACAGTGATGTCACATTACAGGGATAATACACACAGTGATGTCACAGTACAGGGATAATACACACAGTGATGTCACAGTACAGGGATAATACACACAGTGATGTCACAGTACAGGGATGATACACAGTGATGTCACAGTACAGGGATAATACACACAGTGATGTCACAGTACAGAGATAATACACACAGTGATGTCACAGTACAGGGATAATACACACAGTGATGTCACAGTACAGAAATAATACACACATTGATGTCACAGTACAGAGATAATACACACAGTGATGTCACAGTACAGGGATAATACATACAGTGATGTCACAGTATAGGGATAATACACACAGTGATGTCACAGTACAGGGATAATACGCACAGTGATGTCACAGTACAGGAATAATACACAGAGTGATGTCACAGTACAGGGATAATACACAGAGTGATGTCACAGTAAAGGGATAATACGCACAGTGATGTCACAGTACAGGGATAACACACACAGTGATGTCACAGTACATGGATAATACACACAGTGATGTCACAGTACAGAGATAATACACACAGTGATGTCACAGTACAGGGATAATACACACAGTGATGTCACTGTACAGAGATAATACACAGAGTGATGTCACAGTACAGGGATAATACACACAGTGATGTCACAGTACAGGGATAATGCACACAGTGATGTCACAGTACAGGGATAATACACACAGTGATGTCACAGTACAGAAATAATACCCACAGTGGTGTCACAGTACAGGGATAATACACAGAGTGATGTCACAGTACAGGGATAATACACACAGTGATGTCACAGTACAGGAATAATACACAGAGTGATGTCACAGTACAGGGATAATACACAGAGTGATGTCACAGTACAGAAATAATACCCACAGTGATGTCACAGTACAGGGATAATACACACAGTGAAGTCACAGTACAGAGATAATACACAAAGCGATGTCACAGTACAGGGATAATACACACAGTGATGTCACAGTGCAGAGAAAATACAAACAGTGATGTCACAGTACAGGGATAATACACACAGTGATGTCACAGTACAGGGATAATACACACAGTGATGTCACAGTACAGGGATAATACACACAGTGATGTCACAGTACAGGGATAATACACACAGTGATGTCACAGTACAGGGATAATACACACAGTGATGTCACAGTACAAGGATAATACACACAGTGATGTCACAGTACAGGGATAATACACACAGTGATGTCACAGTACAGGGATAATACACACAGTGATGTCACAGTATAGGGATAATTCTTACAATGATGTCACTGAACAGAAGTAGACATTGATATTAAATATCGCAGGTATATGAAAAACAGTAACATCTCAATAAAGCTGTGGGATTTTAGATATAGATGAGGGTATCAGTGGGGGACTCTTAACTACCAGACATTTACGGCATATTCAGTAAATCTACCAGAAATGTCTTTCATGGGAAAGTGAAAAGTCATCATAAGTCATATTAACCAGTCACTGATTCCACAGAAATCACGGAGAGACAGTGATATCACTGCACATGGACGATAATCACTATCACTAATCGTCTCAGTGGGATAATGTAACCTGCCCCGGAAACACTCCTCTGTTCTGGCCCATATCTGTGTATACAGTGATATCAGTGGTGTCCCAGAGAGAGGGAGGAGGGGGATGAAGACCCTCGTCCTTCCCTTTCCCCCTTTGGGGTGATGCAGCATTGCCTGACACCGCTCTCCCCCTGTCCCACCTTGCTCTTGGTTCCTTCCTCTCTGGTTAGCCAGGAGTGGAAGTTTGCATTTGGGGGCCCCATGATATAACTTTGTTTAAGCCCCCCAAAAAGTCAAATCCACCCCTGCATCTAAATCCACCCCCATATTTGAGAATTGCCCCCAGCAGCCGGTGCCGAGCTCTCCATCAGCTTAGAATGCAGTTTGTTACATCAATGATACTTTATTTCTGAATCATATTGAAGAGTTTCCAAGTTGTTTCTGTTACATATTAATGTAGAATCGGATGATACATGATATTCCGGGTAACAAGTATAGCAAAGGACATGACCTGAGTCAGATCATTCCTCAGAAAACACTGATTGCGAAACCCCCCAAAAGTAAAATGATCACAATTCTTTGTTATGATGACTTTCTCTTCAAGAAAAAGCAGAACTGATCTGTTTTTAGGAATCACCTCATGGTATCAATGATGCCCTCAGAACACCCTGTATGCTTAGACTTTAAGGTGTTTTCAATAGGTCATCAATGCGGGTGCCACACTCAGCACCCTGGCTGTTTTACACTGTTTTATAGTAGGGTGTTCCCACGAAAGAAGTGCAACATCCCCCACTGGGGCCTAGCCTTTTCTTGGGGCCTGGAGGCAGCCAGGGCCCAGAATACCGGAGTGGCTGGTGGTTGCGACCTAGGGCGCGCTGATGTCACGGTGCTTGGTGTGGGGAGCGGAGGGCTGTCCTACAGCCTGGCAGGTCTCCAGCAGGTGGTGTGTGCAAGAAATATCGAGGGAGAGGCTGTTGTACTGGTTCTCCCTGGGGCAACCTCTGAGTGTCTGTAAGATAGGTTCCTGGGTAATGGATGGGGAGCCCGTGGTGGTAGACAGCCGTATCCAGGGATCAGACGGAGGCAACGTTGTGCAAATCAACTAACAGTTCTTTATTGAACAGCAGTCAATGGCCAAAATGGGTAACAGCAGATTCTTTATGCTGGAAAAGTCATGGAGAGCCGGTCCGCAGGAAAGGTGCACGCAGCCTGATAGTAGATGCAGACTGGGCTGGTGCAGATGGAACTGAGTCCAAGTGGTGGAAGCTGCAGTTCTGGGCTTAAGTCTCATGACTTGCCCTGGGTGCCAGGCAGTAGGCCTGAGGCACTAGTAGTTCCTGGGATTAATGGCTGTGGCAGCACTGAAGATGTGCTGCTCACTCTCCTTGGGATCAGACCATGTGCCAGTACTGAACCTGAAGACTGAACCGTGTGCTCACACCCAGCAGGGGATTTTATACTCCCCCTGGTCAGGTGGTAGCACCTCTCCAATCACCTTCCAGCTTTCATAACAGACACTGGTGTCATTACATACACCAGTTAACTGTTGCATTGCCAGGCAGTATATACAGCTGCAATTACAAGTTCCACGTTCTAGAAACATCCTGGAGGGTTCATGGCTCCCCCTAACAGCTCTAACATGGCTGCTATTAGCAACTACCAGCCTGCCTATAAGTTGTAGATGTATAGATAATAGCTGGAATACTCAATTTCAGCAAACACCTCCAGAATGACTTGGAACATCTATTACTAGCTGGTAATATTTGGTATATGTGTTTTCATCCTTACGACCTTCTCCATTGACTCGATTGATGAGACGTGGAAGTAGAGTCTGCTTTTTTTGCGCCTGATCATGGCTCATATGAACAGAACTTACATCACTGTAATGAGGTCACATGATCCTGTGAACCTCTGAACTAAAGTGTAAAGTGCTCACAGCATCATGTCAGTGCTTTACGGCAGAGCTGCAATAGATCCGCAGCCCACAGTATCCTATATCATAATAGTAGTGTACTTTAATTTCATAAAAACCATGGTCACAAATGGGAATGCGAGTAACACAAATATTATACCTCTTATCCCGACTAAGATGTTATGAAAGGGCCTGGGAAAGTCTTAAAGAAAAGCCCAAGAGGAAACATAATGTAACCCCCCCCCCCCCCTCCGCACTTACTTCTTGCAGTGAAGGATATTTACTACTTAAAGGAAGCAGGTAGAGGGAGGGGGAAGTGCTGAGGGAAGCTACTGCATGGAGGGGCTCTGGTAACACCTCCCAGAGCCCTTCAGGCTCATTAGTATAATTTTATAGGCTGATTTTAGAAGGAAGGATGCAATAGATAACAAATATAAGAAGATTATCACAGTCACGGTGTCTGGACATATGAGTAAGTGTCCCTGGTTTATCATGTTGGATTCTGATGGTAGATTTCCTTTAAATAAAATTCCTTCTTGTTATAGATTTCCCTTCTTTCTCTTCCTCTTGGCTTTACTATCAATTCCATGATGCCTCAGCACAGATTTGCATGGCCATTTAGACATAGCCATCTTTGGGATTCTACTCTCCATCTATACTCACTATATCAGAAGTATACAGTCAGGGAGGCTGAGCTGTGAGCTCTTTATGTGTCAGGAACCTGAATAGTTATTAGTTATTGTTGTTGTATTATTGTTATTAGATGTTGTGATAGGAATTTCTGCCTCCTCGTGGGGAGACTGTGGGGAAAATTCCTTTATACAGGAAGATTTAATGTCCGTGATGGGTGACTGATATAAGCCAATGTATTCGCTGGTCGAAAAATTTCGGTACAAATGTTACATTTTTCAGGCATCAAATCTTCCGAATCTTCTCTGGTTTGTTTTTGCCATTGTTTTTTAATTGGTGACTGGCTACTACTGTCATTCATATAAAGACGCATGGGACGCAGTGATGATGGAGC